>NC_045138.2:14158433-14758433 GCF_008831285.2 Nymphaea colorata | reverse complement strand
ATGAGGCTTGTGACTCTGTTACCACCAATCGCAGGTTTGAAGATGATTATTTAACCTAACAGAAGAAATTCAGTGTCCTAACAGAAGTAGAAAGTATATTGGATTTTTTAGGGTGCACCATCTTTTATATTTTGTTTTTTTTTACATGCATAATAATAATAATAATCTCTATACACAAATGATCGGTTTGTAGGAGCCTGATATATAAACATAGGGAATGGAATGAGATTTTAGGTAGTTGGCCTAAGAATCTAGAAAAGTTTTTATTGATTGCACCAAAAATGTGAAATTGAAAAAGGAAAATCTGGGAATAAATGTGAACAAAATCCATTCATGAGAGCCTACTCATCTGAATTGGAATTTGACAACAAACGTGTTAACGAATAAAAGTGATTACATTGGGATGCATATTCGAGCTGCTGAGAACTTAAACGTCAGGCTTAAAACCATGTGGTGCATTTTCTCATGTTTGTTTGTTAAAAGTTGTTTATGATTTCTTGTCCTTCACACACTCTCATTTCAATAGCAAAGAAATGACTTGTAGGTTGAGGAAATATATATGGAACTATACTTGCCTATCTAGATTACCTCTTCTTCATCAGTGTTGAGTTACTCTTTTTATCTTTTTTTTGTTTTTTCTTCTAAAGTCTTCTACTTTTAATTGATAGGCTGGCTATGACAACTCGATGATATGATGGAGGCATCGGCTCCATTGGTGGTGGCTTGCTAAATTAAAAGGAAAAAAAGAATGTATTCTTTTTCATATTTTAATTTTAGCACACATAATTGTCAGACAACTTTAGTTTATAGTGTAGTTTGCTTGAGCAAAATAAAGGAAAAGAAGCACCTCTAACTGATTTTATTAGGGGGGCAAGCTGAGCCATTGATGTTCCTTTACTTTTAGTCTAAAAATTTTGAGTGAAATTAGAAATCCTTTCTCTCTTTTTTCATTTTTTTATTTTTAAAGTCAAAATAAATTTTATTTTGCATTTTTATTTTGGAAGTTAGGGGTGAGTGGCTGGTTGGAAAATTAATAGATGTACTGTTATTATTCTAATTTTCTTAAGCATGGGCTATTAAATTTGTTTTACACTTGCCTTGTTTGTACACTAGTCAAAAAGAGAAAATGAGTGTACATGTACATTGTATCGAGTGGTGTGCTGAGGATTAAAGATTTTCAGTCTAAACTTAGATTGGAGAAATCTGTAAATTCTATACATTAAAATGATTTTCAATATATATATACCACCTCATTAACACAACCCAAACAAAAAAAATACATTGGGCTGCATGTGTGAGATGGATTCTTCTTACACTTGGAGAAATCCATATTATTTATATAAGGGGCCGTTTGATGGCCTGTAAATATATTTCTGGAAATATATTTCCGGAAATATAGGAAATGGAAAAATGGAATGGGAAAAAGTTTTCCGATTCCAATTTTGATGTGTGTGTGATGATTTGGAAATATGTTTCCAGAAATATATTTCTATGTTTGATGAAAAAGAAATATATTTCTAGATTTTCATAAAATTAATTCTTGGTTTGATAATAAGGAAATATTTTTTTAGATTTAAACCACGTACACAAGGAAGAGGAACCAAGTTCAACATGATCTAACAAGAAAAACTATACAAGCACGCTGATTAAGAAATATACATGAAAGCTGTTTCCGCTAAGAAATATATAGAGCACGCTGATTAAGAAATATACAAGAAAAACCAAGTTCAACATGATATAATGCATAAGATCATTCAACATTACCCATGAAAGCTATTTCCGCTAAGACAAGTTGCAAAATCGATTCACAGCAACAAGCCTAAAAATTTTATCAACACTAATCCAACAACCAATCATTATCATTAACAACTTTATCAACACTAATCTGACCATCAATTCCACTGTTTATAGGCAGCCAGAAAGCAAGCACATAACCCAAAACAGGGCAAAGAAAAGGAAAAGTGGAGAGAAACAAACCTGCTCCGGAGACGTTGGGGGGAACATATCATTCACTAGCGTATGCAAAGAACAATATGACCTTGAATCAACGCAATTATCAATGGCCACTTCACCCTGCTCAAATTCAACATGAGAAGATCATTTAGAATTAAACAAAAATAGAAACATATTAGCAGCTGGCAAATCAGGGATCTAACCTTGGGATTTATAATAAATATTTTTCCTTTTGGTATACCAATCTTCCTGTAGCTGAGCTCATCAGTGTCTCTGTTCCCAAATCCAGCATAAAATGGGTTGTAGTCAGAAGGAAATAGAGCTCTTATTTCCTGCCAAAAAAGTGAAGCAAAATGGATTACCACACAGAAAATCTGAAAATAGTTAGATCTTACACAATCAGGAAATTGTGTGAGTTTTACAGGAAATCTTAAGACAGTTCCCAAACAAGACACAACCACAATCTTAAAGAAACAATCAAGGAACTAAGCTTGCAATCGTGGAACCCAACAATCAGGGAAGTTATCTGGATGTCATACAGGAATGCATTTGTCGCCTTGCAGAAAATGGGCTCTGTGCCCTTCCTGAGCAAATGGCTTGGTGAAGTTCCATAAGTACTCATCAAACTAAAACCTCAAGAGAAGGTGCATCTCTGATCTGACATTAGTTGGCAAGGCCTCCATCAGAAAAGAAATCACTGAATATGCCCCTGAATGGAGTGCAGATCCGGTAGCCCAGTGTTGTAGCACTCTGAGATCCTCTGCCTTCAAGCCGACCCAGATTGCTCAATCTAACATTAGACCTAGCCTATGTGGCATGTGGCAGGAACGAAATGCCACTAAACCTAAAAAACATTATACTCAGCTTGAACATGATTGGATCCTCAAATAATGATCAACAAATGATAGTAAAACGGACCACATTATGTATTTAAACAGAAATGAAGCACAAAATTAAGAGTAGGCTAGTCCTGGATGACTGAACATCGGATTTTTTATGCAATGACCCTAAATCCAGCTTCTACAATTCTACAAAATAAGCATACAGTGCCAGACTTGTAGGCTAGTCCTTTTACTGCTGTAGAGCAGATAATGTTAAGAGATGAGACAGTTCTTCGTCCATGCTTGTGAATAAACATGACATCAGTTTCCTGTAACCCACCGTTCACTGTAATTGCCTGGACATCCAAAACTTTGGTTGAAGCAAAAAGGGGGAAATAAAACAAAAGGTATAATCTCTGCACTAAAACAAAGTACAACTATCCTTTCTTTGTTTAGTTTGAAAAAGATCCTCAGATTGAGTGAGAACAATGGTTAAGAAAGCAACTTCTTTGTTTTAAAGCATTAGAAAGCAACCCCCTTTTTCTTCTCCATACCAAAATCTGACGACCCTCAAGGTTCATCCACTGAACATCAAACCGATCTAAGAACCAAATGGAAACATCACTGGTCATATGAAAAACAGAAATGAAACAGCAGCTAATTTGGTCATTCATTAGAAATCTGGGCTGGCCAGAGAGTGAGAGCGCAGCCGGCATTCGCCGGAGAGGGAGAAAGGGGCACCCGAGACAGAGTTCCCCTCCCGTTTGCTGCTGCCTCCGCTATGTGTCCATGTCATTCACACGCAGTAGAAAAGGGCGACAGAAGTGAGAGTGAGAGGGAGAGGGGAACAAGAGAGAGAATGAGAGAGAGAGAGAGACACTACCATGTGAGAAAGAGAGGAACGGGAGGCTCGCGGCTGCACTACTCGGGTGGAGTGGAGGGAGCGGCTGTGAGACGACGCGGCTGTGGGACGACGAGAAAGAAGAGGGAGCGGCTGCGGCACAGGAAGGAAGACGCGAAAAGGGAGCGCTCGCGTTCAACGGTCAAAAATTTATTTCCGGAAAAAATTTTCCGTCTCTTCAGGTGGAAAATTTTTTCCGGAAAAAATTTTCGGGAATCAAGCTCAACGGTCGAATAAATATTTCTCCGTTTGATTAAGTGGAAAAAATTTAAATTTTTGAATTTTATTTCTCGATGAACAGTGTATTTCCTGTTCATCAAATGCCCCCTAATAGAAAGAGAGAGTGCGAGTGTGTGGGTGAGAGTTCGCGCCATGTGCTTGAATCTGCCCGTGCCTTAGCCAGAACCGACAGAAGTCCTTGGAATGGATGGACCGGTTCAATGGCAGACATTGGCGGTCCGTAAGCTTGATTCATAGGTTGTGTTGTAGAAAGCTAGCTAGTTTTTAGAATGGTTCGGTCAGATATCGTAATTGACATCCCTATATCCTCACATTACTATTTTCAAGGAGTCAATGACCACAAACAATGGCAGAAGTAGAACCAAATTTTTTTTGTTATAGATAACTTATTTATGCATAAGAACAGAGCTAATGGACCACCATGACAAATAGTTGAACATCTTATACTTGTCAACAAATCTTTTTCTTTCATGTATGAGTACGTTAAATTTCTTATTCAGTATCATTTTCCTGTCCTTAGAGAATTCCTACATCCGTTATCTTGTGGTTTTGAACATCATGTTATATGTCTTTCTACCAGGAGAATTAAACTATTCAAATCGAACACATGAGTTGGAAATTAGTTTTCAATAACTTGATACTCTACACGAGGGCAGGTTTTTGAAGGAGTTTATTTGAGGGGCAGATAGTTGAAGTTTCCAATATTAGGTGTAAAATATGCTTGTTTGGATCCAACCAACAAGCAAAGGAGCTTTTTCTTTATATGTATTCAATTTTATAGGGTATACCCAGAACTCAAGAACTCAGGTCAATCTTGGATTGGATCTTACAAGTAATTTGGACCAAAATTGTTCCACCATTTCTTTTACTTGTTTTAGTTTGTTTGTAACTCAGTTTTGGCCCTATTGTTATAGTTATTGGTCATTAACATGTACTATTTTATTTATATGACTTGTTTATTTAAATGTTGCTTTTATTATGATTTCTCTAGATCATGCATGGATCGTAAAAGTAAGAATTATTGAGCGCAATATGTATTTATATTATGCCAATGTCTTCGTTAATTGTTTAAGATTAGATCTGTCTAGGATATAACTTAGTTTTGTTTACGCTAATATATATATATATATATATATATATATATATATATATATAACATTCATTTCCTCCAAATTTTTTGATGTAGCCGCAGATTGATCCATCTCCTAGGGTCTATGTTACAGTTACCATGTAAATTGTTCTATACTTAATACTTTTAACCAATCAAATGAGGAGCTTAAATTAAAAAAAAAAACAAAAAACAAAAAAATAATTACTGTTATGTTAGAACAAGTTCTCAAGACATAACATAATTACGTTTTCACCTTCCAGATGAAAGAGGTCAAGAGTCCATTACGTGTCATTGTATCCTTCAAATCAATCCTAGCTAATCAAGATTTGGAGATCCATAATGTGGACAATGTAAAAACTTTGTTAAAAAGGGATCCATCAAGGCATATGAATGTTTCACATTAGTAACATAGTGTTATTATTCCATGAATTTATTCTACAGATCCATTAAATAGTATGTTGCAGTATTTCATGAATTTATCCTATTTTTCTATGGAGATTCATGAAATAGTAACAGTTATTATTACCAAACAACCTCTTGTAGAGACTTTAAGGGACATATTGTTAATACATAGATCAATATGTATCAGCTTTATCTCATGACTATGAATGAGTGACCATCAATATTTGAGAGGAATTTTCTGTAGTGTGTTGCACTTGATTAAGACTCATATACGAGAAAGAAGGTTGCATTAAGGCTCAACCAGCTCAATGAATGAGACATACTGCTAGCTCAACTCAAAAGCAAATAATGTTTTCTCTGTTGGTATGGTATTTATTGATAAAGAAGTTTTAACAAAAATATAAAAGGGCCATTTATATGCTAAAAAACTTTGTGGATGAAGCTCTCCCAAGAGTAGAAGGAAAAGATGAATCTGACTTAGACCTGACAAGTATAATTGGTTTGCAATTGCATGTGTTTGGATGCTTTTATTGTCAAGGAAATTGCTTCATTTTATGCATACTCAAGGCCACAACTACCATCCTATGAAAAGGTGAGGGCAGTGATATGAGAAGCAGGCGCAAGAAAATTAGCCTAGAAATTTGCAAGTGAGATAGAAAATATGGTTATAGCACAGTAACTAATGTAAGGCAGAAAGAAAAGTACAAATGAAAAATGGTAGCACAACCATTGTTGTTGTTGTTGTTGTTGTCTTCACTTATGTTCAACTATTATGGAAAGTGTTTCAAGGGAATGTCTTTCAAGGAAAGATCTTTTGTTCTGGCTTTCAAATCCTTTTTTCTTGAAACAAGGGCTCTCAATTACTATTTACTTGAAGTGGGGGTAAGATCTTTTACCTTAATGGCACAAGGGGTTGAGTGGGAGCTTTGGCTCTATGCTGAGCAAATTAAGATTTCTTTATATGTGTAATCCTACGGGCAAATACTTTCTCACTTGAGACGTATGTCAGAAGGTATGTCAATCACTCCTTTGCCCTTCAATTGGATCTCTCTTTCCTTATCACAAACAAAACATGTTTGCTTTTACTAATGAAGCAAATTAGCAGGTTTGCTGCTCTTCTCACTAGCATCCAAGAATTACCAATACCAATACACTAATTTCAAAAAATTCAAACTTGTAAATTTTAAAATATGATGGCTCCTGCCAACCCCTTGCTCCGCCCCTAATGCTAACGAATTTTCAATACATCTTTTTATGTTCTTTTGACGTACAAGCAAAATCTTGAATAAGCGTTTTTTTTTTAAATTTTGAGAAAAATAATTTTCTCAAATCCTTAAAAATACAGAGGCACATGACATTTTCATTCCAAACTCTTCGCAAACACGTCGAAGAGTTCGCATGCTGCTTGCTTATCCAAAGGACTATAAGCTTACCTAATTTTAGGCACAATAATTCCAGCAATATATATGGTTCCCTACCTCGGCTTCTATTTTCTAAAGCATGTCATTTTCTTTTGTGGGTCTATGCATCAACAGTAACATGGACAGATTTACAATAATTTTTTGAACTCAAACATGACCAACTGCGACTGGTTGAACTAGCGAGCAGACCACCCAGCAGGTGTGCAGAATTCGCGTACAGAAGACAACCCCAGAAGCTCGGACAAGTTAGTTTGCAGCTTTCTTAGGTAAACTGGATTCTCTTAAGTGTGGGAATGCTCTTACCTAGGAAAAAAGTAATGGAAAAACTTTCTCATGTAAATTAGTTAAGTGGGCGAGTCACTTTTCCTAAGAAATGAAGCCACCTGTTTTGCTAGCTATAGTTCTCTCTCTCTCTCTTACACAATTTCTCATGTTTGCAGCAGAGGATTTTAATATCAGACTCCTTCCCTGCTTTTGCTGACTTAGCATATTCTTTTTGAGAAAAGAAACCTATCATTTACATATACTGAAAGTATACCTGTAAGAATCTCTCCACATGGTGAAGTTATGCATATACGTAGGAAACCAAGTAGCTACCACACTCTCATATACCAGACTTTCATGAGAAGTAATTGGATCATTGATTCCAAAGATATTAAGCAGTAAATATCAATTTGAAAATTAGGAATACCCCATCAACTACGACCCTGGATCGTGAATCAATGGTTCGGGTCCGGACCCTGACCTCATCACCAACCCAAATCATGCAACTGGATATGGCCGACCGTATATATCTGATGCACACAAAATATATATTATATTGCTGAGGATATCAAATAACTAAAAGAGTGTTCAATACTACAAGTTATGTGATAGAAACGGATCTAAACGTCAGTTTCAGATCAACGTGTGACAAGTGACAATAAAAAGTATATTTTATATTAACACGTCAAATCATGTCCTCTGATGAAAAAACTTGAACTCCTCGGCACTATATTGACAAATTTCCTGATATCCTACAAGATGCTCACGAGAATATCATGTTCTTTTTCAAATTTCTTCCAATCCGGAGCTTTACAAACCGCTGCCACTTTCTTCTAAACCTTTTTTCCAATTGCGAAGAGGAAAAGGGCTTTCGTCTGTAAAACGTCTGGGTAGGGGAGTGAGTCGCCTTTTCCCAGTTTTAGAAAAAAAAAACGGCTTCGGTCGAGAGAGTCCAAAAAGATCGGGTATTATAAAAGTGAGTAGGCCTGCATCCTCAATGAGAGGAGAAGATGGTTTTGGAGTGCACAGAATTGAATTGAATTGTTAGTATCTTGCCTGACAGCCCCGTCTGCTTGGGTCTTGAGGCTGTCGTCTGCGGGCCTGGTATATTGCACATAGCGATCCATTCTTTCATTGTATGTATGATCTGACAATGGTGTGAAATAAAATTGCAGAATGCTCTCTCCGGGCATCCTTTTCCAAGTGAAAATCCATTTGTAGCCTCAGCATGTTTTTTGTTGTGTTACCAATTTGTCTCCCTGGATAACTGGTCAGAATCAAAGGAGATGAAGTACCGAGCACTAAAACCATGGTTACTGACATAAAGCGCATAAAGACAGTAACCATGGTTTTAGTGCTCGGTACTTCATCTCCTTTGATTCTGACCAGTTATCCAGAAGACAAATTGGTAACACAATAAAAAACATGGTGAGGCACTCCAAAACCATCTTCTCCTCTCATTGAGGATGCAGTCGCAGACCTACTCACTTTTATAATACCCGCTCCTTTTGGACTCTCTGATATTTTCTGCTCCCTTTATTAATAATTAATCTGCAGTGAAGCATCCCCGGTTTGAGTGGGCGCTTGTTTACTTGAAATATCTGTATCTCTAAAATAATCCCGTTTTCTGTTAATGGCTAACCAGTTTCTAGACCCAAATGTTTTTTGGGGGGCCGAATCCCAAGGCTCGATCATGAATGAATACCATTCCGATTGGTCTCAAAACTTTTACCAGCAAGCACAAGCTTTGTTGGATTTAGGATCGCGATCCACATTGGCGTCCCAGCTTTCTTTATATGCTAAGGCTAAGCCAAGAGTTGAGTTCAAAGAAAAGGCTCTAAAAACAAGGTACCTGCGAGTCGAGAGCTGGGGCCTGTTACGGGTACCTGATGCTCACCCTTACCTACATCCAATAACTGCATAGAGAAATTGGATTTGAATCAGATCCGATCCAACATAAGCAGGAAAGATCTGATGTGGAATTTCAGATTTTGATTTAAGAGCCACGTGAAAGGGTAAGGTGTCTGTGTAATGCTGGTGCCTAGCATTAGCGGGTTCATCATCGGTCCCGCTAATCCCTCGGAGGAATAAGCAAGCCCCTGAGCATAAACGTCCTCACGGGCACTATACTGTTTTGGAAGACTGATGATCATTTTCCTTAGAAGCTGAAGGAAGGAACCTCATGGCCGAAATTGCACCATCTAAACCTCTATAAAGGGGTGGTGGTGAACAATAACAGTTGGGAGAGAAAGAAATAAAGCATACAATTGGTTTGGTTTGGCTGCCATTAAAGAAAGCATTGAAACATGCCCATTAGAAAGGGCACCCCGAACATATCCAAAACCAAAACGTTTGCTTTCTTAGAAACCTCTATTGCTAAAGTCACTCATGAAGCTGGGTCTTCCCTGCCTCTTTCCGTATCACAAAGAAGATCACTTTTTACGATTTTAACATAAATATTATACTTTTCAAAAGAATCGCCAAATAAGAACAAGAAGTAAACTTGAGGAAGAGACAAATACAACGGCTTAAATAGTAAGAATATAACAATTTAGTGATAGAAGATGATGGTTAATGAGTCTTTGCAACCTTTACGAAATTATTAGGCCGAAAAGCGGCTGTCTTGTGCAAGGGGCGCTACCCTTCTCTCTCTCTTTCTCTCTCTCGTTTTTGTATCTAGGGACTTATAGTCCCTGCATCCCTATTTTATCGGCTCTCCCTCTACCGCCCCCTTCTATTTCGAGCTCTCGCGGTGTCAGGGTACCCTTCTCTCTCCGGCTGGTTCTTGTCCCTCCCTTTTCCCCCATCTTCTCTCTCCGCTGCTCCTTCTCCTCTCGCTGTCTACCTCCTTCCTGTGCTACAGCTGCGTTGACGAATGATTCTTTCCTCCTTCTGGCAGTAGGACCGAGAACGAGTCAAGGTACACACACTCTCTCTCTCTCTCTCATGCGAAGATAGTTCTTCCACTTTTTTTTGGTTTCTCTATATTTGATCGGCCTTGGTTTTCCGTCTTGTTGGTCTTCGAATTTTGAGGCGATACTTCTGAAAGGCAATGCCGCTCTATGACTGTATGCTTCTTTTCAAGCCCCACATAGAGAAGGCAAGCCTAATTGATCTGGTAGCCAGAGTTGGGAATCATGTGTACAAGAGAAATGGAGTCGTCACGGATATCAAGTCGTTCGGGAAGATTCATTTGGGGTATGGGATCAAGAAGTTAGATGGCAGACACTACCAGGTACACCAATCTTCTTTGTTACTTCAGAGTGTATGCGTGTTTTTTCCCCTTTGGATTCACGGTTTGACGTTTGGTGGTGAATTTGTGTAGATTTTGTTCAACATGATGAATTTACTTCTTTTCTTATCTTGGATATATATATGTTTTATTGTTTCACTTCTCTTTCGGTTTTTTTTTTATTGTTTCCGGATAGGGATTTCTTTGTTCTTCCTTTCTTGAGTTTTTCCTTTTTGTGTAGATCGATCAGTGCCTTGTCTATTGGGTACTTTTGCTGTTCTTAATGCTTTTCATGCTTTACTTTGTCGGGGGCATCTCTGCTGTTCTTTGTGTGGTTATTAGCATGGATTTTCAGTTTTTCTTATGGGCGTGCTTTGGTACAGGAAAGTGAGGAGAATCAGTTTCTTGTTTCATTGGGTTTATTTGCCTTTTCTTCAGCTGCAGAAAAACATTAATCACTTTCCACTCAAAAGCACATTAAGCATTTTTTTTATTTGCCTGTGATTGTTATTGAGTTGATCTTGGTAATAGATCAGTGTTGTGCATTGCTAATGTTTGTCTGTGAACTGCTTAAGGCGCAAATGGCCGGTTATCCTGGTTTCATCCATTGGCATAGGTAATGCCAATGTACGAAGACGGAAATGGAAAATGCCAACGTAGGGAGAAGGAAATAGGAACGTTCAGACATAAATACCGTCACTTGGGTGGTTATAGCCTACATGAATCTCGACCCAACAATTATTTAGCTGATCATTTGCTAAGTTTACTGGATTCTGATCGTTTGAAACCCCTTCAGCTGCGTTAGATGGATTAGACTGGGAAGTAATGATCATAACTGACCAATGTGCTAGTTGGTGGCTGGCAAGTATCAAGCAAGAGTAGCTGAGGCTAGCAATTTGCCTTAGCCTGACTTTGACTGTGAAGAGTAGCTTTTAGCGGATTGAAATAGAGAAGGCGCTCTTCCAGGTCGACCCATTTCCTGCTTCAACCCAATTTAGACAATGTCTAGGCCCTCTAGGGTACAGTGCAGGGAGAGCATTTCTGTAGCATATATACAGGTAGAGTGTTCCAAGTCTTCCTGTGGCTTTTGAAACAAGGTGCCTGATGGACAAACAAAATATATGTACAAAATAGTAGTTCCTAAGGAAGTAAGAGCAATAGGACCTCTATGCTTGTGTCTTATTGGATGCAGGTATAGGTCCAGCTACCTTTCCAAACAATGATAGTGACAGGAACAATAAAAATATGTCTATGTATATATGTGGAACATAATATAGGCCAATACACATAAAATAAACAAAATAGCAAATTGCATCAAAAAATTGTTTATTGGCCTATGAATGTTGTGGAGTTTTAAGCATCTGTGTTGCACCTGTTCATTTTATGTTTGTTAAAGCCAAAATCAGAAAACAACTACAAAGGATATTCTGTAATTAATTCTACTCGAATTGAAGATATAAATGAAGATAAACTACTAAGCACTAGGATTCAGACCAAATCAAACTTTATGAGAAGTACTATTATTCAATACCTGGAATTCTGCAAGCATATTCTCTATCAAAGAATCCTAAGTCTCACTCCAAATGTTGGCAAGCAGTTCTTTATGAGGTTCTAATGTCTTCCAAGCAGAAGATTTGAAATTATCATTCTCATGGAAATTGTACCAAATTCCATCAATTTAATCACTTTTTAAAACATATGTGATGTTATTGGTAATTGCATGTTTTCATATGTTTGATGGTATTTGAGCTTATTTTGTGTTTGGGTTTCACATGCAACTTGACCATCCATTTTTTGATGCATGTGGCTTGGCATGACAATCTTTTCTTTGTACCGTGCCATCTTAAAAAACTGTGAATAGCGAACTAAGACCGGTTACACTCATCAGCAATGTGCTACTGCTGCATTAATCTGCTGGAGCTTCTTTCTTGAATGTTATAAAGCTGATATTCACTTCAGGTTTCCTTTTTTATTGTTTTGACCAGTGTCACAAAAAACGCAAAAAAAAAAACATGATAAATTAAATTGCCGTTTAAAACTTTTTTTTTAGGAAAAAAAAGAACGTTAAAAACGAAAAAAACACGTAGCATGTTTTTAAAGTGTTTTTTTCGCGTTTTCATTTTTTTCATATTTTTTTAATGCCAAACGGTTTTTTTTTTCATTTTTTATTTTTTATTTGTTGCAAATCTATTTAGTTTTTTGATGTTTGTGTTATTAGTTTCTCACTTATTTTAGTTTTTTTTTAATTTTAAAAAATTTATCATATATTTCTCTTTTTTTTCAAACTAGCCGTATTATACCCGAGAAAAACTTTGCCGGTTAAAACTCCGAAATGTTATTTGTGACTATACTTTTGACAATCTAATGGTTCTTGGAAAATTGAACAAAAGTGGGATCCTTGTGTGGGAAGAACATGGTGATTTAAAGGGACCAAACATGAATGGAGTTGGATGCCGTGTCATAACTCTGAAAGGAGTAAAAAATTGGGCCTAAAATGGCAAAGCTGTAAAAGATTCTTTTATGCCTGTTGCCTATTCAGTATTAGGCATTTGGACATATTCTCACAGTAGAAAATATTTTTTGTTAAGCTTTCATTATCTTTTCTGTATGTCATATCATCTGGAGCACCTGTTGGCGTAAATTTTTTATTCATTCGCCTTCTTTCTGTACAAGTAGTGTTTTAGTCATCAGCCTAAGTCTCATGCCAAATTGCATGGCTTAGGTGGATTTCCCTGGTTTTTTTCTATTCTTTTCTTTTTAAGGTATTGCATACGCCTACGGATGGCTCAGATGTGAAGTTGAACTTCAACGATATCTGTGCATGCTTGTGCAGGGCCAGCTGATGCAGTTGACGATGATGACTACTCCTAACTTGAATAAGGAGCTCCACTACCTGAACAAAGAAAGTCGCTTGCTGCGTTGGCTTCTAGTCAAACACAGGGACACTAAGTATGGCTTAGACTTTGTTAATGACGAAGGCCTAAGAGGTGATTTCAGCAAGTACCAGCGTAACTTCTTATACAATGAAGAGGATGAAGATGATGATGACGATGATGATGAAGATGATTATGTGGTGGAAGAGACTACTGACAAGTAGTTTTAGTCAATTCCAGCGTCGGTTTCATGCTACGGCAGTCGAGCCTCATTATATGATACCAGATGACTTTTCACAGATTAAAGGATATTTCCCTTCTGATGTTCTTTTTATGTGTTGTAGTGCAGTGTCAATCTATCTGAATAAGCTAGATGCTTAGCCATGGATATCAGAGAAAGGAACGTTTTTTGTTTGTCACGATGGAAAGATTCTTGATTGACGTCTGCGTGTCTGGGAGGTAAGAGCTAATGATTTGAACTCAAACATAAATTGCCCAATAGATATATGATCCCATGAAATGGGCTTTTATTAATCCTGGCTTCCCCCTATTTTCCGTGGGACGTTGTTCGCTACACCTAGCCAAGACACTTGTTGTTTTTTTGCAAAAAAGCTTACTCTGACAGGAAAATAACATCTTTTCTTTGTGGAGATCCTTTTATTATCTCAATTATTCAAGATGGTTTAGATGAATAAAGAAGCAGAATGAGAGAGGAACAAAACAGACGGAATTACATGTCATTGATGATCTAAGTGTGATGTGTGGAACCAAAATTCAAACTGTCGGAAGTATCTCTACTACCTTTTGGAACAGCAAATCATGAAAATGCAGCAATAATTGTAATTTAAATAATTTTACATCGAATGAGTTTCGGCTGTATGGTGGATTCTTATCAAGCCAACCATGCAAGTTCTTGCAATTAATCCCTTTTTGAAGCCTAAGCACGATACAAAATGCATCCCTTGTAGCCGTCCTACGGGTTGTATCAACTGAAATGCTATTTCTCAAGTTGTATATCTTCAATGAGATTCAATCTTTACAATTTCAGGTTTTTAGCAGATCTTGTTCTGGTTGAAGGCAGTCATTGCCTCACGCAGTAACGGGTACCAAACAAGGCAGTGTCAAACGTCCAACTAGATTGATCGAACGGCAGAACAGATTATTGCATGTTGTGACAATGTGTTTCGCTCCATTTAATCAAACTACTTTCATGTGTTTTGGGCATAGACTTGGGGTTGAGGAGTATACACAAGTGGTTTACTGCAGTTTTCTCGGATTCTCGTCCAAGATTTGGACCCTGAGGGGGACGTCAATTGTCCAGTTGTATCATCTCCCAAATCCAGTGAACTGGGTAGTTACATCTTCATATTTAAATTTGAACGAACAAAAGTCCAGATCACATCTGAATCCAGTTCTCGAGAACACTGCAACCAAATCCAATCGGAAATTTCTCTTGGAAGTAGATGTATGCATTTGCTAATGAAGTTCAGATCTCATTTCAAAAGGAGAATTAGATATGGATATTCGGAGAGTCCGGCTAGCATCTTAAGGTAAATGTCCATAGTTCAATTGGACATCTTTGCGAAACCAAACTCGAGTCCGCATTCAATCAAATTCCGTTTCCTAAATCCAAATCCGACGTGAACTTGTTCGAATTTGAAAGCATTATCTTTACCCAATTGATTTGGTGTGGTTCGATCCAAATTTATGCTGCTTTGTTTCCCAGGCTTCTCTGTGCCACAAGCAATGCATGATCCGCATTGTTTCCGACTCGATTAATCGCGAATCCAATCGGATGCTAACCCGATCCGATTGATACGTCGCTGGTGAAGAATCGTCCGTCTTTTCAAGAGGGAACCAGGGTCCGACCGAGTCTCTTCAATTTCCGAGTCGAATCCGAGCCATTTTACGGGGGGAGAGTTCAACAGACGGAGGGAGGAGTGGAGGAATACGACGAAGCCAGGGTTTGTATTTCCGGCATTTAAAGTTTTCCAGATATTTGTCGATCGTCGGAAATCCGGCGGCGCCTCTCTGGAGATGGCGGAACCCTACTGGCAGCCCGGGGATCCGTCTGCGCCCGCAGGGAAAAGGCCGAGACCTGCATACGGTATGAATGCCTCCTTTGTGCCCTTATTGTTGTTGTAGTACCAATATCTTTTATCGCTTGCATCTTTTACTTTTTTGGTTATTTGAGAACTTGGTGGCTCTTGTTCCGTTTGCTGCTTCTTTTTTGTTGTTTTCGGTATGTAAGTTGACTGCACTTCTTGACTCTGGTGTGGAGGCTCTGTGTTTTGGACTCTTGAAATCTTGGATGAAGTGCGTATATTTTAGAAGTGAACTGTACCGTAAGCTCAGAGTAAGAACCCGGAGCTAGACATTTTGTCGCGAAGCATGATTTGAGAAGAAGAAAAGCCAGGCATGGTGAAAGAAAGGTTAGAATTGATACTAGACGCAGAGTCATGTTTTTGTCTGTGAAAGCAGGGTTTATGAGGAGTACGAGATTTCGTGATTTTGCTCGCAATTAGGTTTATATGGGATGGAACTCAAGCTTTTAGTGGAATTAGGTAAAATTAGAATTTCTCGAAATTACACCTGATGGTTAAGCTGGATAAAAAACATACTTTAGAGAGCAAACATATTTCTTAAACTAGGAAAACATAATGACCAATAAATTGCACTCACTATTCAATTGCTGAAAATATTGTAACTCTTTGGTGTTCGATCTTTTAAGCTAGTAAATACTTGTTTCCGTTCCTAACTGCTTATTTTGCTTACGAGCGGTTTAGAGTTTAGACATACAGGGGCTGCGATTTTAGCTTAACAGTTCAAGAATTGGCATCTTATTGGTTTTATGGTAGTGTCTACTGATAATAGTTTTAATCTTCATCAAATTTTCTGAGATATTTATTAATTATTTGGTCTACATTCTCGTCGACTTTGATGGTAAATTCATGTCTGGCGGAATTTCTACGCGGTTGGAAGCATTGTCCAGAAAACAGGTATGAGCTGTGAGACACGCAGTTCTCCAATTCCTTTTTTCTGGATGAATGATGTCGTCTACTATTTAAGGAGATGGATGTGCCATGAGCATGGATGTTGTTAACATGGCCTTTGTTGTTGTTAGTTGGATTTCCATATGGATTGCCTAGAGAATTTTTCCAACTCATGCCCCCTTAACTCCATAAAAAGAAAGTTTGACAGGGGAGATTATGCATGATCCGAGCACGATGGTTAGAATAGCGAGCATAACAATCTGATTTCTGGCAAAAAGATGTCTTTCTAATTAACTTGGTTATTGCTGAAACGAATTTAGGTTGCCTACGCGAATCTAACTGGAATACGCTTGCTTTTGTATGGCCACTAAAAAAAAATGTGCAGGCTTCCAATCACGAATTTTCCTTTTCCTTTGTGAGGTTCTTTTCAAAAGAAAATCCTTCTTTGGGACCTGTTCGTCAGTTAAATACTGGCGAACTCCATCATTTTTTTCTTCTTGTGACTATGCCATTAGTCTCTTCAAATCCTTGCGATGCTGCTAGTGTACTATTCACTTGTCCTCCCTCTCTCTCTCTCCCATACTTTTTATTTTCCTATTGAAAGGAACTGACTTGTTTTATCCATGCTTATGGATTTTAGATTTTGTACCTCCTGGAGGCGGAACCCAAATGGGAATTGGTGGTCAGGAGGTGTCTGGTTATCTGGCACGTGAAGATAATCGTGCTGCAGCTCACGTTGTCAAAGATACTAGATCCATTATGGAATCATATGACCGTTATCTGCAGAATGGGGTACCATGCCAAATTTTTTTTGGCGTCCTTGTCATGGTATATCTCTAGTTTTTTCCGCAATGTTTACTGTGATTCTGTTTTGCAGGCAATTTCTACTCATGGGTCTGGAGAACCCAGAAATATGCCTGCTGCTGGTTTTGGTGGTCAAGGGGTGGCTGGGCCTCTTACTGCCAATCCTGTTATGATGTTTGGTTCAGGTCTTGTTCTTCCAGACATTGCTGCAAACAGTAGAAACATGGGGTTCAACAACCAACCTCCTGTCGATCTAGTGGCAAGGCCTGAGCGAGAAGTTCGTCTTCCTCCAGATGCTTCTAGCACTCTTTTCGTTGAGGGCCTTCCATCTGACTCCACACAGCGAGAAGTTGCTCGTATCCTTTCAGTTCTTTGATTTGTATATCAATTGTTTTTTATTACTTTTTGTCTCTTGGTCTAACGAGAAACTTCTTAGATTCCTGGATATGTGCATCCTTGACTCTAGGTTGTAGATATATTTAGGCCATTTCTCGGCTACAAGGAAGTGAGACTTGTGACCAAGAACCCAAGAAATGTAGGTGCTAAAAATGGGATTTTTTCTTTTTATGCTAGAAGTCTAGGACAGTGTTGCACATGTCAGGATAATTGTACTCATTGTGAAATAGATATTTACATGTACAATAGAATCATAGACCACGCTAGTAATTTGTGCATGAGACATACTTTTAGATGGTTAAAATATAATCAAAATGTTCTACAGTTGTTGCAATGAATTGAGTCCTCTTGTTTGGCGTACAGTCAATGCATAGTCAAGCACATCCTATATGAAGATGTCTGTGAAGAGAAAAGAATACAGATGCTTAAGTGAGTCGTTTGGTTATGATCAAATGGACAGCTGATTTTTGGAACAAAACTGTCAGGCTATCAGCTAGGCTAAGCTGTACGACTGTCTAAAATTATCCTGAAAAACAACAAATGAAGAGGAAACAAGAAAACCCAAATAGATCTTCATTCATCAAACCTGGACTGCCATTGAAATGAAGCTATGATCTATTTATTGACGAGAAAAGAAGTGCATTCATAATCTAAGAAGACAATTCTAATCCTAACACGATTAGGTCCAAATGGATCTTGGGGCCCCCTTGGGTTCAGCTCCTACATCAGGTTGCCTCACCATTAGTGCAGAGTGCAGACAACGTGTTTGATTAGTCATTAGGAGGGGTAGATTTGACATGATTTACTTTTTTCATTTGAGGAACTTATGATGTGGATTTCGTTCATGCTTTTATTTATTTGTAGTCCTATCTGTTGTTGTCGTGGTTTAACCTTTTCAACATGATTTATGTGTACCTAGCTTCCGTTTGACTTTTGACTTATATATCTGCTTCTTTGTTCTTGCAGCCTGGCGGCAATCCTGTTGTTCTATGTTTTGTGGACTTTGTAAATGCTAACTGTGCTGCAACTGCGCTGGGTGTCTTACACGGTGAGATTCCTTTCTCAATTACCTTTGTGAAAAGAACACACTAGCTTAGCTTGAGCTGTTCATCTCGTGCTGCCGTAGCTTGAGCTCATTAAATGCTGCATTGTTTTCAACAGAACTCTCTCTCTCTCAAAGTTGAATAAGTTTTCAGCTCTAGAGTGTAGACCTATATTGATCTAGCTCGTTCACAGAATAGGTAACGTCATTTCAAAGTTGGAAGCAGTAGAGTATGAATTTGAAGCCTGTTTCTGGTTAGCCAAATAAGTATTTTCTCCTCTGTAATCTGTCCTCTATGAATTAGGTAAAGGCATCCATTATTCATTTTTGACCTGCGCACTTTACTAGTATAGACAAACCTTTTCTGGCCAAATATAGGCTGCTGCTTCCCTTTCCTCCCACTAGATGTGGCATGCATGGTTTGGGATTCTTTCACTGGAGGAAGAGGAAGCTAGATGATGAACATGTGTTGTGGGAAAATTGTTATGCGGTTGGAAGGATGAATTGTAATTATGGTGAAATGACCTGAGCAGAACCAGGAATTTTTTCTCCACGATGTGATATTCTTGTTGCAAAATGTGGTATGTTTGAGCTTAATTATGAAAAAACGAGTAGGATATTTTGGACAGAAAACATTGACAAATGAAAGTAGGAATTTGTTAGGGCTTAATCTTTTCAATCCAACAACAGGGCTGTGGCTGTGGTTTTTTTCTTTGAATTATAGATACGATTATTCATGCCACTGTAGATATTTTTTGAGTTTTCTTTCAGAAAAATTGAAATGTTGTTCGGTGAAACTTTCCTGAGGGAAGAGCCTGTATTGAATATTTCCCCTTTCTGGACAATACGAGCATAATAGGTTTTTATCTTTCAACTCAGGTTACAAAATGGATGAACAAGATCAAAATTCACCAGTTCTAAGGATGCAGTTTGCACGGCATCCTGGACCAAGATCTGGCAGTGGCATGGGCCCCCGCAGCGGGCGATGAGGTGAAAGTTGGCGAGATTGTCTGCATATCTTTGGACCCACTTTGTTTTTATCCTTTGCTGATCATTTTCAGGGTCTGCTGTAGCTTTTGGCCACTCATTGTTCTCTAATTTTTGGTATAAACATTAGGCTCAATGTTCTCTAATATTAGTTTTACTGCCAGGGTTCTTCCTCAACGCAAAGTTTAATATGAGCACAGAGAGAGAGAGAGAAGGTTTTATGTCAACAACGTACTTGGTGATACACATGGTTCTCTTCCACTAAAAGCTAGAATAGATGTCGCACTAAGACGAGACTCAAAGCGGTTGACGTTGGAGGTAGGCCTTCGCTGTCAGGTGGGCGATAATAGTTTAAATTATATATCACTCCTTGCACAAGCCAATACAACGGGTGTACAAGATAAAGGTCGAGGAGGAAAGCTTTTGGTGATAAACGCAAGATCCAAGCCTGTAGTAGGTCACCAATAGTCACCACAACTGCATGCTCCGTTATAAAAACTATGGAACCTGTTGGCATCTCTTACCAGTATTTCTCTCCCCAATATTCTTGAAACTCCCTTCAAGAACTCATGGCAATCCCCACAAACCCTCAAGTTCTTGAAAACCCTAATAACTTCTCCTGTCCCACCAAACCCAAGCACAATCCCCAGCCCAATGGCTAGCTTCTCGCTGTGCAGCTTTAGGTTTTCTTCCTTGGACTCTGCATCTACATCATGTAAAGAAAACCTCACTCCTACAATGTAACCCATTTCCTTTATCTTTCCTGTCACCTCAGTCAAGGCCTCATGGATTTCTTTGAATAGAGGGTGTGAGTCATCCCCTCCATAGAAGAAATGTACCTCCTTGCCAATTTCTATCCAGCTCCAGCCTGCTTCCTTTTTCAGCCCCTTTATCTTCATCTTTTCCCTTATAATTTCACATTCCTTCCACAGACCTACCTCAGCGTAAAGATTGGACAAAACCACATAATTCACAGGATTCCTGCTGTCCAACATTAATAGAATTTCTCCCACTTCTTTACCCAAGTCCACATCCCTATGAATCCTGCAAGCTCCAAGCAATGTCTGCCACACAGCGCAGCTTGGTTCAACTGGCATACTGTGTATCAAATTCTTTGCTTCCTTTAAACATCCGGCCCGGCCAAGCAGATCCACCATACATGCATAATGCTCTTGCTTGGCTTGGAAACCAAACTGTTCCGTTAATTTTGTGAAGTACATTCGACCTTCTTCCAGGAGCCCAGCATGACCGCAGGCTGAGAGGACTGCCAAGAAGGTGACTTCGTCTGGCTTGGTTCCTTGCGCTTCCATTTCATTAAACAGACCGATTGCCTTCTTGCCATGGCCATGTTTCCCGTAGCCTGTAATCATCACAGTCCATGAGATTACATTCTTTTCAGGCATTTCATTGAATAACTGTTCTGCTTCAGGTATCATGCCACATTTGATATACATATCGACAATGGAATTGATCACAGAAACATCTGAACCAGAAAGGTTCTTGATGGTATACCCGTGGAATTGTTTGCCAAGTTCTACCAACGCAAAATCTGCAAATGACCCAACCAAGCTAGAGATGACAAAATTATCTATCTGGATTTCACTTCGCCGAAGTCGGCTAAACAACTCCATTGCCTCCATCATCCGTGCTTCTTGAGCATAGCCAACAAGCATTGCTGTCCATGAAACTACGTTCTTTTGCGGGCTCGCCTCAAAAACACTACGTGCTTCAGTGAGGGACCGGCACTTAACATAGAGATCGATGAGTGCACTAGCCAATATTGTACTCTTTGAAAACCCTAATGTGATTACAGCGGCATGGATCCGCAGTCCCCTTTCAAGGGAGCCAAGACTGCCGCTAGCCTTCAAGAGGCTTGATAATGTAAACTCGTCCGGTATCTCGCCTTCCTTTTGCATCTCTCTGAATGCTGAAAAGGAATTCTTCTCCTGGCCACAATGTACATATGCTGCAATCATGGTATTCCAAGAAATGAGATTTCGCATTCGCATTTTCTCAAACACTTTTACCGCATCCTGAAGAACACCAGTTTTGGCATACATATCAATAAGTGCATTGCTCACAACTGCGTACCCTTCGAAGCCAGTCTTCACGCACAGATCATGTATCTGCATGCCATGAGCAGGAAGACCGAGGGATGCACAGGCTTTCAGGTTTAACGAAAATGTGAATTCATTTGGTCTGACCCCTGCAACACTCATATCAGAAAACAGAGAAAGTGAACCACAAGGCCTTCCTTGTTGCAAATATCCATTGATGAGGACAGTCCAGGAGACCACATTTCTCTCAGGCATCATATCAAACACCTTTTGTGCAACATCTGGTTTCCGGCATTTAGCATACATATCCACCAGCGTGTTGTTCATTACAAGATCAAACTCATTTCTCAGCTTCAGGAGCATTGCATGGATCTGCATTCCTTGAGCTAGCAGCCCCAATTTTGCGCAGGACCTCAGAAGCGGCGCGAATCTCTTGTTCTCTTCCGCCATCGCTGTCGATGAGAAACTGTTTCATTTCTGTTGTCCGAGACTTGGAAAATCAAGTTGCACCCATATTACAGAGCTGCAGAGACATTAAGCATCTGAAGCAGACCCATGCCCATATCGTTAAGATAGGTCTCTCCCAGAGCAACTTCTTAATGACCAAAATATTAGACTTTTGTGACACCAATGACGGCACCGACTATGCATCCTTGATCTTCAAGCAAGTACTAGCACCAAATATCTTCTTGTATAATGCCATGATCAGAGTTTACAGCAACAACAGATTTTTCAGTGAAGCCATTTCAGTCTATAAGCAGATGCTCGCAGACTCACAAAATGGAAGACCAATCTTGCCAGACAGATTCACCTTCCCCTTCGCACTTAAGTCCTCTGCTGGTCTTCTACACCTCCATCTCGGCAACCAGATTCATGGCCATATCTGCAAATTGGGTCTTGCAAAGCATTCTTATGTCCAAAACGCTCTCTTAGACATGTATGCAAAATGTGGCAGCCTAGACGCTGCACAGCAAGCGTTTGTTGAAATGTCTCACAGAGATACTGTCTCCTGGAATACCCTTCTTTCCGGATATGCTGGAACGGGAAATATGAGCAAGGCCAAAGAAGTCTTTGCCACAATGCCGGAGAGAACGATAATCTCTTGGACCGCGATGGTATCTGGCTATGCAAGAAGCAACTATTATCGCGAAGCGTTGCAGGTGTTTCATCAAATGCAGCTTGCTGAACTAAAACCTGATGAGACCAGCATTGTTTCTGTGCTACCAGCTTGTGCACAGTCAGGTGCCCTTGAACTTGGAAGATGGATACATGTCTATGCGGATAGGCACAATTTCCTACGTAATATTTGCATATGTAATGCACTGATTGAGATGTACGTAAAATGTGGAAGAATCGAGGAAGCGGGCGAATTGTTTGTTCAAATGCCTGAAAGAGATGTCATCTCATGGAGCACCATAATTAATGGCTTTGCACACCATAGCCAAAGCCAAGTAGCCATCCAACTCTTTCATGAAATGAAAGTAGCTGGGGTGGAACCCAACAGTATTACGTTCCTTGGCGTTCTCTCTGCCTGTGTTCATGGTGGACTTCTTTATGACGGACTACATTATTTTGAGTCCATGATGAAGGACCATCGTATCAATCCTAAGGTTGAACATTATGGATGTCTCGTTGACCTTCTTGGACGTAATGGCCAACTTGATTCTGCTCTTGAATTCATACAGGACATGCCAATAGAACCAGATGCAGCCATATGGGGCTCGCTGCTCAGTGCTTGCAAGATTCACGGAAATGTTAGAATCGCAATAACAGCAATGGAGCACCTTGTCCAACTTGAACCAGAAGACATGGGAAACTATGTATTGTTGTCCAATATTTATGCAGCTGAACGCCAATGGGATGATGTTTCGCGAATCAGAAAATTGATGAGGAGTAAGAAGACGAATAGATCACCAGGTTGCAGCTTGATTGAGGTCAATAATTTGGTTCAGGAGTTTGTAGCAGGAGAAGGCTCATACCCACAAGCAGAAGAGATTTACAACACGCTTCATCTATTAGATCAGGAACTAAGGATAGCAGCAGACATTGTTACATGAGTATCTACATCAAATTTGTCATGCTGATCGCCCCATAGAGGGAAGTTTGAATCTGGCATGCGTAGTCACCGCTCATTTGTTCAGGAATTTGTGATGATAAAATTCTTCGAAGGACAACCGGTTGTCTGCAAAGTTAGTCATCCACATCAGGGTCCGAAGATGATCTTCTATATGTGAATCATCTTATAAGTTCATCAACAAACCTGGGTTTTTACACAGTAACCTTGTACACATCTCCACGCAATCAGGATGCAGCTTCGGGAGAATGAGTTCTGAAAATGGAAGCCTCGTAGAGTTGGTGATACCCTGGAGCAGCTGTAGTGAGTCATATCAAGAAAGATACATGTTAGAAAGGAACTGGATGACGGAAAACAAAGGAGCTGGCGTAGCAGAGATACCTGAACATTGTTTCTCCCTTTAAAGGGTGGATACCCATTTAAAAGCTCGAAGGCAATGACACCAAGACTCCACAAATCGACCTACAAAACAAGAACCTGAAATGCATCGTTCAATCGACTTAGCAAATACGCAAAAATATAGAATATACCTTCTCATCATACTTTTGAAACTGCAAGACTTCTGGAGCCATGTATAGAGGAGATCCACAAACAGTCTCTGCATTATCACCTGGACCTATAGTCCTGTAATACAGTTGAAAGTTGAAACCGTTTCATTCCTTTTTCTTTGCTGACAAATTGTAATGCTGAAAAAGAACTCCAAGAGGTTTCTTAAATAACCTTGACAGGCCAAAGTCTGATATTTTTAGCACAGCATCACAATTTGGTGTAGAGAGGAGAATGTTCTGCGACAAGAAAAGAATTGCTCAAGCACAACCTCAAATACATGATCGTTCTACAGGGAAGTATTGAATGAAAAAATGTTTCCATACTTCTGGCTTCAAATCCCGGTGAATAACGTGGTGAGCATGTAGGACCTCATAACCAGTAGCTGGAAAACACAGATCAGTTTTTACCAACTGTCCAGTAGCTCGTCTGTATCAAACAAAACATATTCCACACACCATATAAGAGAAGGGATTACCAAGTTGCCGTAAAAATGTTCTTGCAATTTGTTCTGAAACCATGCCATTCCGCTGAATGTAAGAAGACAAGTCTCCCCCAGCACAGAACTCCAAGACAAGGAACAAATATTTACTAGCCTACATGAAAGTAAAGGTAAAGCCATGATCAAGTATCAGAACAACAATATTTTCTATAGAAGGCTCTTTTCTAGAACAAACAATTTTACATTTTCGTCTACTAATATTCTGATGAAGTTGAAGCAAGCACCAAATTGAGTAGAAGCTTCAATATGCTACGTTGAGGACGAAAAATGATTTATTCGTTGGCTATCAAATGCCATAAAATAGCATTTTACGGTCACTAACACACGTAGAAAATTACTATACCGATGGTGCAAGTATTACTTGCATCACAAAAACCACACTGCAGCAAGTTGTTACTGACCTAGGTTCCATAATCACTTAACCCACCATTTAAGCTACATTTCGCAAGTATTTAACAGCCACAATTAGATTCCCTGTTCAAGACAAAACCCTTTCAATTCCTCAACAGCAGAAACAGCTAATCGGGTCACTAGACTCACTACCCAATTCGATCTCATCAATAATTTGATGTAACAGAAAGCATCAGAAAATTACAGGATTCAACCATCAGATATCACCACAACCAAGTTCACTTGAACAAAATCAACCATTTATTTCACGTTGAACTCCACCTTCTTAAATATCCATCAAAGACTCCACAACCACTTATCAGTTATCACTCCTCCAACAACATCAAATTCCGATCCATCAACACCAAGAAACCTCCAATTTCGGTTGAAAACTCAACAACCAACATGAGAATTAGCCCCCAAACGCAAACTTCCTTCACAAAACGAGAACTGGGCACTCGAATTTGACAAGAAAGCACAGAGACAAGTCTAACCTCGAAGACTTCAATCAGCCGGATGATGTTCGGGTGATCAACCTTGGCCAAGAACGCGAGCTCACAATCCAAAGACTCCCTGAGCCTCCTGTTGAGCATGGAGAGGTCCACCCTCTTCAGCGCAACCCTTCTGCCGCTGATCGCGTGCTCTGCCCTCCAAACCACTGCGCTGTTACCAGCACCAATTCTATTGATTACCAGATAGTGGCCCACCACCCTCCCGGAGATATCTTCCTCACCGTCTTCCACTTTCATCATTGCCATTCTTCGCGCCCTCTCCTCCTTTCATCTGCGAGCTGCTGCACAAAATGGCGGTTTTCTCTCCGGTATTCGTCTCATGATCATCAAATGGAGGTTTATCGACCGTCCATCATTGAGATGGACAGCTAAGGAAAGATGAGGGGGTGGAGAATTTCTGCGGGACCCTACCACGGCTTCGATTGTCCTGATTTCAGTGAAAACTTCTGTAAGCACTTCAAATATTCGGATGACTCCTACTAAATATTACGTGAATAAATATAAGGGCGAGATCTTCAGAATATCGTTGATTTCACCAATCTCGTATTATCCCAGAAACCGTATAAAAAATATTAATATTTCCTGCCTATTAATGGCTTTTAAAATTTTCTTGATTTACCATATTCAATATGTTAATTAAGGATCAGCACAGGTGATAGAAAATTGTAGAAATACATGCTTTGTTTCAAAATTAGATAATATTTTCAATTCAAACAATATGGATTCATACTCATTATTAAGCTAATGGGTTTTTGACGTCGGTTGGACTTGATCAATTTTTGAATTCAAAAGAAGCTAGTCTCCATTTGGCTGCAGGCTTAACTTAGAAAAAACATGGTTAAGCTAGGTTTCAGTGTAGGGTCGGAGTGCAGGCAGATTAACTCAATAGCCCAAATTCAAGTTCTGATCACAGTAAGCCTACACTATGTAGATTCATGAAAGGTAGGCTTAACTGCATATTCCGTAATAGGAACAAATCCAGAGGGTCCTCCATTAGAGAGTCGCATGCTCTTACGTGGCTTAAGATTTCATGATCTATTGCCAACTTTCAGCAATAATATTGACAGACAATGTCAAAGATACACCTCAGGTTTTTTTAATGTTCAGATGTGGATAAGTTCTTGACATGTGGTGAACACTTGGGCCTTTTCCATGTTGATCAGAAAGGTCCTCGAACTTCCATCTGTCACCAAAATGATTGTAAATGCTGAACACTTGGGTCTTCCAGTATAAAGAACACAAATTTTCATTTATATAGGACACAAATTTTCATTTGCCATTAAAGGTACGTAAAAGTTACCCTTCGCTAATAATCGCCATTTTCGTCCGGTTAGGGGGTTGGATTTGGGACCTTCAGGTTGAAGAACATCAATAACTAAATCAATACTCATGGTGCCGTCTTTGTTGGCATAAACTGTAAGGATCCATCCAGCTTCAACTTTTCAACTTATCTGTGCAAAAGAGAGACAAAAAAAAGAAAAGGCACCGACCAGTGTTGGCAGAGAAAAGCTTCTTCAGGAAATTTTGGCCAATTTAGCTCAATTAGCTAATGTTTGATGTCAAAATGACAAAATATCGGCTTTTCATTAATGGCATAAAAAATGAAGTGTGTTTAACAACATCAAACATTCAGCTTCTTTTCTGAAACGTTACCTGAAAATGGGTTACAAAATATTGATGCCAGTACAGTGTGAGCACCCACATTCCCAACCATCGATTAGTGTCTGACACTCAGAATAGATAAGAAACCTTGAAAGTTGAAACTGGGAAGACTTCACCGTACATGATCAGGGTTTGATGAAACTAAACTGATGAAAAACAGCCAAAACCAGACGACTGTTTTCATGAATATCTCCACAGATGAGCTGTATAGTTGCTTTATTCTGGACTTCCAACCAACCGAGAAGGCACATGTAACTTCAGTTGTTCTCCAATGTAGTTTTCCTTTTTCTTGACAAAGAACTTCGCAGCAAGGTGGCGTAGCTTATTTCAGCCTGCATCCTCAGAATTATATGTAAAAGGGTGAACAGCCACCAGACCAGAAACTGCAACTTGGCCGGAGATCAGCCATGGGTGCAATACAAGAGAAACTCTTCTCTAACATCCTTGGGGCCTTGTCCTCGCTATGTTAGCCACAGAAGCTAATGGTAGCTGGTACTCTTTGACCTTGAACTTCCTCTTCGCCCCCTGCTGCCCCCACCATCTATTTCCTGGTTACAGTGTTCCTTCACCATCCCAAGAACACTGGCTTTATACGGACCGGGACCACCACTACCAACACCAGTTCAGTAGCCGTCCACTCCATAGCCCAACCCACCTCAAACCCCAGCAGTTTACAACTTACAACTCTCCACCACCACCTCCTGTTTATAAACCTTCTACCTTCACCACCTGCTTATAGTTTACTCCCACTGCCTCCAGCCTATAGATCGACACCATCACTGCCCCCAGCGTACAAATCAATTCCTCCACTTCAACCTCCTTACCTAAGCCTGAAGTGATATGCCTTCAACATAGATTAGCTAGAATGCACACGATACATGTACGTGGCTTCATAGGTTACCTAATATTCTTCATTCTCCTTTCCTTTTGTGCTTTATTTGCTATTTCTCTTCTCCTCTTGTTTTGTGTGTAGAATGATGAGCAACTGTATGCTGAATAAATGCACTGAAGCCATGTCTTCTTATATCAGCTAACTTAATTTGATAACTTGCTACATGAGGAGCACCATGCCTTGTGCATCAAGACTCATCCAAGCAGAGAGAAAGTAGAGAGGAACCTGGACACCACCTTCTTGAAACTGATGTTTTGAAAATATCATTGCTATAAGATCTTTCAAAATTTTCACTGGATCTCCCATCAATTGGAGATAACTAAGTAAACAATGAGCTACTGCATAATTAAAAAGGACAAACTGGTTTTTGTTCTTTTCAGAATACAGTATAAAATTGAACTCTCAATTCTGGATACTTCATAAGTCTCTTTGAAATTCTTAATGGAATGCTTCAGTTTCTTTCTGGAATATCAGAGAACAGATGTGCCTTTAAATGGAATTTCTTTTCTCTGATGGTAGCAAAGAGTAGTGCAAAATTCCCAAATCATTACCAAACTAACAGATATTGTTACTGGTTATTAACAGATACGTTGCTGGTTAGGAAGGCAAGGAGCATGAATCCTATAATCTATATAGGACTGTGCCTGGCGATGAAAAAATTACAGAAGCAATTAAAGAAGGTTCACAAAACACTAAAAAGAAATCCACGAATAGCTGTAGCCTGTAGGCTTTAATGTGCCGTCAATACTAGAAGAAACAAAAATGTTCAAACAGCACTACTTGACTAATGCTGATGTAATAAATCTTGCATAGATGGGTCTCATAAATACCCAAAAAATGCTATGATCCAGCATAAAAAAATGACCTGTTCTTAGTTGATAACATTTGCAATAAAAAAGAGAGTTGGTTTGGCATCTCAAACACATTATCATGAACAGACCCTTCCCATGCTTGTAGAAATTTCTCCAATAGTAGTGTGGTTCCCAAAGACAAGCTTGCACAGACTATAATGAATCCAAAATGGTTCAGTTCAAAATTCTGTTATCATTTTCTCAAACTAATGATAAGAAACAAACTGATTTCCTTTCGAGACTGCATCAACAACTCTGCCCTTACAAACATGCAAGTACATATTGATATTATGTTGTTCACAATCTGACACAATTTTGTAACTATAATTGTTTAAGCAAAGCACTTCACTTCCATTTTTTTTTTATTAGAAAGATAACTTTGTGCCCCTGGACCTTCGACCAATGCAAAAGGATGATGATAGTACATCGCTTGTTTTTGTAACATCAACTGTTCATGAATCAATACTGCTACGGTGATTTCCGAACAAGAAAATAATAACATTGAAACAAAAAAGAGACATGTAGAAAATGCAATGACCGGGGCCACTCTCACACCGAGCTTGGGCACAGGCTCCTAGTTCGGCAGATCCTAAACCACCCCCTAGCAGTTCCGATTTTAGCCCTAAAAAGACTAGGAACCATGACAATCAATAACTTGACAATCTCTTTGATAAGTCTTTGAAAATCTTTCATAATCTTTAATATGAGACTAAACTTCTTAAGGCAGAGTATTACAATCCACCCCCTCAAGGTACATGTGTACGCATAGGTGGAGTCTCGAGTCCAAGTGTTGCACCGACTCTGATATTAAATGTAAGGAACTAGTTTGATAGATCCAATCCTAACCCCCCTGGCAGTTTTGGTTGTCGCCCAAAAAAAATTTGGAACCAAGACAATGAATCACTTAACCAGACCCATTTATAAGCCCATGAAGATTATTCATAATCTTCAATAAGGGACTAAATTTCTAAGGTGTTACAATCCACCTCACTTAAGGCATATGTGAATGTGCGTGTGGTATCACAGGTTCGAGTGTTGAACTGATTCTAATACAACTATATCAACCCGACCCCTAACAACTTCGGTTCTAGTCCTAAAAAAACCTAAGAACTAAGACAATCAATCAATCACTCAATTGACCGCCTTATAAATCCCTCAAGATTCCTCACAATCTTAGATGCAAGACTAAACTTTCACAATGGAGTGCTATAATCTAGCCCCCTTAAGGCCCACGACCCACTCTCACATTGGGCTTGAGCTCTTGATTCGGCAGATGCCAACTCAGATTCAGATCCAGCTCAAAAAGACTAAGAATCAGAACAATCAATAATTTAACAACCTCTTTTTTTAAAAGTTTGCGAAAATCTCTAACAATCTTCAATGGGAGACTAAACTACTTAAAGCAGGATGTTGTAGACAAAGTCATGTTGGTATCTGTAATTACTCTTTTCTTTTCAATTTAGTTGCACATAGGAAGATAGAATACTCTTTTCTTTTCAATTTAGTTGCACATGGGAAGAAAGACATTGAGACTGGATGACATGAAATAAAGTTACAAGCATCAGACAATAGAATAATCAACTTAATGCAAACAGCAAAATAAGAACACAATGAATGGGATAAGATATAACATGATCTGGCCCATTCAATGCATCTGACTAATCTTTAACATTTTCATTTACATTGTCCTAGGATACAAACACGAGGTTCCTTGTTTCACCAAATGGATACTGAAAAAAATTTCAATCTACGGGAAGACTACTAGATCACCAGCCTATCGTATAGGAGCTTGTAGGCCCAGCTATATGGTCAAGGACCTGCCATAAAGCTCATATATGCCACGAGCATCATACTAATTTGAAAATATTTCTGTTTTGTCTCAAGATATTAATAAATTGACCAAGTCCATAAATATTGCAACTTCAAAACAGTCACCTCCCTATGCATGTTGGTTTTGTTGCAGATTTACAAATATTAACACGTATATCAGGTCGTCTTGCACTTTTCATTTTTAATTCAGTCTTTTCTGAATACCACTGTTTCCCAATATTTCATTAAATAGTGTTTTATTTCTCCTCAGATTTAGGATATTTATCATGAGAACCTCCCTACCCAGAAAAACATTTGTGAGTCTGACATAGGCTCATACAACTGAAGGGAGCACAAGTATCTGCCGAATTCAGTTAGTTTGCATCCATGGTGCAAGAATCCTCATGGATTACTCGCATCCATGCATGTGCAAGTGAATTCAGGGATTAGTGAGTGTATTCATGATTCTCACAATGCTTCTGCATAGGGACATTCATACTACAGGGGAGGAAAACAAAAACAGGAAGCTCATAAGCTAAACAGTGCACAATCAGGTGCTGAAAAGTACATTTAGTACATACAAAGCTGTGCATGATCTAACAGTCTGGACAAATCCAGTGCAGACCTCTGCGAAATTTACGGTGTTACTGGCACATCTTTCTCCACTCATGACACCATAAATTACTAGCATATGTAGAGGCTTGCACACCATGAAGTCTCAGTTTCTTACAACAGCTTGGCAGCTATAGCTGCCTCCCATCTGGTTAAGCTTGGTTTTCAATCATGAGATCGTCTGAAAGAGGGTCAGTTTTCCTGTGCGGAGCTCCTTTAACATCCAAGCATCTCCTTCTATACTTTCTGGGGCTCTCATTGGACGAAGGTTCCCTTCTATTCTGCGCCAGCAATGAACAGGATTCATCTGCCGTCCGATATATCTTGTTGCCATAGTTGAATGATTCATCACCACAATGAACAGATTCGTCATCACCTATGGACAAAGCAATATTCTGGTTTTGACAACTTTCAAACTCCGTGTCCAGGCTATCATCGTCTCCACTAGAGTTAGCTGGTTTATTGGAACAGCTAGCTTGCTCCTCTTTCACCTGCACATCCCTACTGCTCAAACGGTCACCTTCAAAATTATCAACGCCATTTTCCGTGAACCTCTCAGAAGCCATCTCTCTACCTGCATCACACCCAGCATCGATCTTCCAAGTCCCATGATCGATCTCGTATACCTTAGTAGTGTCAGCATGTGTCGATGGTACACCAGTAGAAGCGCCCAAACAAACCGACAGCTCGGCCTCTGATCGATCTGGGTTTTCAAAAAGTTTATCTCCAGTGCAAGCTTCAAACCTCCCACATATGCTGTGACTTCCAGACTCTGACTTTGAAGAATCGCCTGAATCATTCTTCGGCCAAACAGTCTGCTTATCCAAAAGCCCATTAATGTTTCTCCCCCTCTTCGAATTTAACACGGAATTTGAATCACGCTTACGGTACGTACACATCCTACCTTCCCTCAAAGATGATAGGTCTCGATTGACGTAGTTGTTCTTCAATATCCTAGGAGAGCTATTCATTGCCCGGTGCAATTGAAGAGCCAATTCCTCATCGGTAATCCCGCCATCTACCTCTTTCTTAGCGTCATCAATGCCACTACAATGCCCCACAACCGGAGTACCACCCTTTCTCAGGGGATTGTCCTCCACAGCAGCGAGAGCCACTACGACATTCAATGCAGCAGCCCCCGTAGCATTCTCAGTCTTCCTCAATGCCTTCCCCTTGGCAAAAGTGGCCACAGCCACCGCCATTTCTGTCTCAGAGTTCGCCTCTCTCACAAGCTCCTTCACCGGTGGATCTGTATGTCTAAACAGCGAGCTCTTCGACCCCTTTGCCGAGCAAGCGTCGGACAGAGCCCTTCTCTGACTCTGCGTCATACAACACCGAGCCGCGGTCAGTTGCTCAGCAGGAGTTTGAACTTTGATTTCATCGGTCTGTAGTAATTCGGGCAAAGGATTCTTCAAGCCATTGGAACCAACCCTAACCCTAGCCCTGACCTTGACCCGATAATTGGGCACCCAACAATCGACGCACACAAACGACTGCGATTCTAAATTGGATGCAAAATTCCGTTGCCGGGACCCACATTCCTGGTGGACAAGGCGGCGGCAATTGACACAAGAGAAGACCAGCAATGGTTCAGAGAGCTTCGAGAAGCAATAGGAGCATACCTCCCTGGAGTTGATGGCGGCGACGCAGGAACGGCAGAGGAGGACGACCCGCCACCCGCTCTTGAGCATCTGGAGCTTCCGGCCGCCTCCGGGGCCTGCGGTGAGGGTGCCGCTCCTGCCGCAGCCGTGGCACTCGGAGAGATTGGGGAGGTATCGAGCCCTAGAGCGGCTGGGGTTGGGGTCTCGCGCGGACGGAAGGGCGGGCCCGACGGAGGATGCGGAGTCTGGCGGCGGGGAAGGTACCTCGTGCTTCAGCCCGGCGAGGAGGCGCTTCCTGGGAGGGAGAGAGGAGTCCGCGGCAGCGGCGGTGCTGGGGCATTCCTCAGCATTCTGGTCGCCGCCCAGCATAGAGAGAGTAGGAATTAACGTTAGGGTTTGTGGAAGAGGGCGTTCAATACGGCCTTCCCACTGAGATTGAAACAAAAGATCCTCTTCTGATGAAATGATAAGCGAGGAGGTGGAGAGAGAACCAGAGAGACCCGTCTTGTCAAGAAGAAGAAGAAGCGAGAGAGGGTGAAAGAGAAATCATCGAATAACATTTCCGGCCCCCCACCATATGCGAGAGAGAGAGAGAGCAAGCGTTCGTGCGTGTGCGTCTATCTTTCCATGTCTTTGGGACTTCACGCTCACGGCAGTAAAGATTTCAAGGTTTTGCGTTGCAGCCTTCAATTTGGTAGTCGATTTAACTTAGTACTAATAATTAATTGAATTTGGTAGTCGATTTAACTTAGTACTAATAATTAATTGAATTTGGTAGTTTTCACAAACAAATTCAGTTTAATAATAATTGATTGATTATGGTAGCCTGTTTGATGGCTATGCTTTTCAAATCTCTTTTAAGCAAACAAGAGGGTGGGGATCCGAGTAATTAACACATTCATTTATGGTAGATTTCCAAAAAAAAAAATTAGTTTAACTATAGGGCTTAATTTTGAGGAATTCACAATTAAGATTAGTAATCTTCACGAAATTATTTAGTACCTCCACCTCAAAATAATTTAATCAACTTTAACGGTTTCAATTCCCTTCAAGCAAGCAAGGAGAGAAATGTGGCTTAAAGAGTTGTTGATAGTTGATAGAAGCGCAAAGCGTTTAAAATGTGGGCTTAGAGAGAACATGTGACGTCAGAAGACTGAATTCTAGTGCAAGGTGTCTTTTCTTTTTGTATCAGATCTACGTGGAAAGATAACTATGCAGATTTAGTAAAAACCGCCTGTTTTTAAATCTGCTCTTGCTTCATTTGTTTTTCACATCCAGTTAGACATCCTGAATTTGCAAGCATCTCAGTATTGGATATTCTTTTAATCCACAAAATCTTAATAAAGTTTTCGATCATCTGTCTAGCTAAAGATGGTAGATCCGAGGTGTATAAATAGCATGAATTTTAAACACATGATACATGTTCGCAATCATGGATTTAAGGTTTGATAACCGAATGGAGAAGGTCTGACCTTAAATTCATGGATCTTGATATTAAAATCATATCAAACACCACGAATCTCAAATTCACGGTGAAACAAACACAACCATATGGATCCGAACGAACTCGGATTTTTGGTGGATCGTGGAGTGAATTCAAAACCACATCAAAATTTGACCAAAAGGTTTCACGCTGATTCCAAATTCAATTAACAATAGCACTATAATGTTTGACTCAAGCTGAGTATTCTGATTCATGGTCGAAGTAAGTAATCTATGTCAATTTCTTAAATGATATGGTACTGACACTTACCAGCATATATTGAGCATTTGCATCTTTGAAGGGAAATGTTGTTATCTACTTCTTAGATAGCATTTGATAAGAAGAATTAGAATACATGTTTCTACGATATGTTTGAGGGAAATTGGTTATGTTTACTGTCTCATTGATGAGTTTAAAAGCAACATCTATAGTCACATGCTATTTCTTATAACAAGTACACTATGTTCTTAAGTTATGCTTTTCGTGTTATTGTTAAACAAAATACATTATTATATTTAATTTTTGATGGGTTTAAAAGCAACAATATAATCACATATTGTTTCTTATGCTAAGATAGTGCTTTCAAATTATGTGTTCTAAGAAGACCTGTTCTAAAAATATAATATTCTTCTCATTGGACCACTTATTACAACTGGGGAAAGTATAGAACGCTTTTTGGTGGTTGTTTTTAAGAGACTTTATGTTCATTTTATCGTTGACTTAAAAAAAAAAGGTTATCCCCAATATAAAAACCTACTCTGGTCAAACTTAAAAACCATGCCCATTTAACTCCACCAGTCATCATCAACCGGGGGTTCTCTGAATACAGGTGAAAAGCGGAACTGTTGACAATTAACACATAGAAAAAGATGCTACCATTTTTTTTAAATAATGAATATTTTGCATAAAATTACATAGCTTTTTTTTTTATTAAAAATAGCTACAATGAGAGTTTTTGGGTGAACAAGGGGTATTAATCCCACCACTCGAAAAAGGTCTGAAGGCTCCCCCATTCTCCCTGCCACCGGGGTCTTGCAAGATGCGTCGGTGTCAACGATAGCAACGGTGCACCCTTCAGCTTAGATGCCGCGCTCTACCGCCTTAAGACACAGGAACATAACGTCCACGGGAATCGAATTAGAGACCTACCTTAGTATAGACCCCTAACTCAACCAGCTACGTAACGAGAGTTCATATCAGTGTATAAAAACTAAAAAGTCGACTAAACTATTTAGATTTGTATAAGATCATCTTTCATTCTTCCAATTTGTTTGTTACGATATTTGTAAAATATTAAAAAAAAATATTATTTTGGTTTTGTAGAAAACTGGATGTGAAAAAGGATGGAGGGAAAGCACGCGCGTATATATTTTGCACACGATATGTAACGCTGGCGGGTAAGCGGACAAATGAGATTGGATGAGGAGCGGCAGTTGAAAATGTTTGATGAAATGTCTGAACCAAAGAGGAAGCCTTCTCTGAGAAGGCAGCTTGTTTTGCCACTGTAATGGCCGGAGCCATCTATATCTGGAGCTAGCTTCTCTTCTTTTTCCGGCCACAGATTAACCCTTTGAAGGCTGGGGTCCGGCTTTTCTGAGGTCGAAAGTTTTTGCGGCATCTTTTCTTGCGTTGTCGATTTTCAGGCGGCCAATGGAGACGACGAGTCGGACTACCATTTATCAGTTGCCGATCGACCCACTTCAGCAAATCTTCACGCGCCTTTCCGTCCGGGAAATCTGCGCCTGCCGCGCCGTGTGCAAGCTGTTCAAGCAAACCCTAACGTGCCCCTTCTTCGTCCAGCGCGTGGCCCAACGTACCGCCCTCAGCTGGTTCGTCGTCCATCCGTCGCACTGCCGGAAATCCCGTCGTGCCTCGCCGGACTCCCTTCTTCACGTCTACGATGCTGACAGCGATGAGTGGCTTCGCTTTCCCCTCGATTTCCTCCCCTTCAACTCCGCCATCCCCGTGGCCGCCTCCTCTGGGCTCCTGTATCTATGGTGCGAATCGGATTCCGGCCGCTCGCTTGTTATTTGCAATCCCATCACGCGAAAATATAGGGTTTTGCCTCAGTTGGGATCGGCGTGGTTTCGACACGGGACCGTCCTCTCAGCTGGTTTGCGCGTCTTGGTCCTCAACGAGTTCGTCGCCCTCTATCTCGCCGACGGGAACCTCTGGCTGAATTTTTCCGCTGGTTTATCGTCGAAACCGCGCAGTCCTGTGCTCGTCGGATCCGCCGTCTATGCCCTCTGTGACATCGGCTCTCCGTGGAGGGCTCAATGGAAGCTTGTCTTCTGCAAATTGGATGAATTGGGGCGAGGCCGTGCCTGGGATCGACTCGAACGGCGGGAGTGGGGAGAGATCTTCGACATCTTGAGACGGCCGCGGCTAATCCAGGGGAAGGGGGACAGTCTGCTGATGGTGGGAGGGCTGAAGGCCTCGTTCGCAACCAATTCCGTCTGCTCGACCATCATCATCCTCCGGCTCGACCTTGCAAATCTCGAGTGGGATGAGGCCGGAAGGATGCCTGGCGAATTCTTCGACTGCTTCCGTAGCTGGGGCAAATTCAAGGTGTTCGGAATGGGGGATAGGGTGTTCTTCTCAGGGAAGGGAGCGGGGAAATTGGCGATGTGGGATTCTTCGGAGAAGGGCAAAGGAGCTTGGAGATGGGTTACAGGAATCTCTGAGAGCAAAGATGGTCTCTGCCGGGGCTTCGCATTCGACGCTAGAATCGACGCGGTTCCATGAGAAACACAAGGTATCCGCTTCTTCTTTCACTCTTTTATTGATGATCGTACTATTTCTCCGAAGTTTGTTGATCTATATTTGAAATTTTGAACTAACATAGGTTGTAGCATTTCCCTACTAATTGAGTACATATTTTGGTCTCACCACCTTCGCTTATGTCCTGATTTTTAATATTTTGGCCAGTTTGTTTGAGATTTTTCTGGTGAACATAGTGAGTTCTGCTGATTATGCGTTTTGTTTTCGTTAGTTTGTTCTCAATATTGGAATGCTGGGATATTCGTTAGGTTTGTTCTGCTTTAGAGATACTGCGGTGGTTGGACCAACTCTGATTTGCCTTTGTCTACCAACCTTTTGGTGATCAGGCCCTTGTTTTAATAGACTACGAATTGAAATTTAAACTACCTGGATGAGTTAGGTAGGTGAGATTGTCAGTTAAAAAGTTAGAAGTGTGTGACTGTCAGCTTGTATTGCTGTTCAATTTTCTAAGTTGAACTAGTTTTTCTCCCCTTATTGGTATGATATGGGTATAGATTCATTGAAGTAGTCATGAGAGTGGATACCCGTAACATCCCAGTGTGGAGATGACCTACAAATGTTCTGATATCTAAGGTTTCCAATAAATTTGACGGTGATATGTACTTGTATCTCGCTACCTCATACCCGAGTTTGCAATCTTATCCAGGGTGCTAACTAAAGCCAGCTAAGTAGCGAACTGGCATCCGCTTGAGTGGGCACTCAATTCAATAATAGACAGAACCGTTACATACGTTTTGGTCCTGGTTGTCATAATTGAGATGACTTATGAGAGTTATGTTTGACACTTGAACCTGCGTCTGATACGTGAGGATACATTTAAAGGGGGGTGGGATTGTAACATTTTATGCCAATATTTATGATTTTTAGGAAACTTGATGGACCTTTGGACTTGAGTTTCATGCTACCTCATGTCTTCGTTGGTAGCCTTTTTGAGATGTGAAGTGAAGCCAGCCACAGGACAGGTTAGGATTTGTCAAAACAAGTGCTCGGAACAGTTTTGAATCTTGACATGGGCTGGTACCAGGCAGGCAAGTTAGTTCTGAATCAAGTTGTTCCAGACTTCCAGTAATAGTCACATAGAGAGTAAAATGTTTTGGGGTTGAAGAATAAATGCTGTTGTTGTTTTCATGTGCATATATCTAGGCATGTGTACCATATATAAATAAATTGAGAAAGATAAAATATATTATCCAGAAGGAAATTGTTCTAGTTAGATAAAGCTTGTCCATGGGGCACCTGCATGCTTATTTCTTCATGGTACTGTCTCAGTTATTTTATTGATCTCCATGTATGTGATTAAAAGTGCTAGGTGGCAGACTCCATGAAGAGGCGTAAACTGTCCTATTCAACAAAAAATGGGGTGATAAGGTACAGACAGGGAGAAAGAAATAGTGGAAAAAGGTCAGCATGGGTGTTTTGAAAAAACTCTACCTCAGTCAATATACTAGATCCACCAAACAAAAGAATTAGAATTTGTAGAGTTAAATTTTTAAAAAGTAAACGTTTTTTGTTTGGACCACCTAGGTCCCTTAGGCACGGGCTCAGCGCATGGGCAGGCTTAGATGCCCTTTTGATTACAGAGGTCTCCATTTTGTATAAAGAGGCCATTAAATACTCTTAGTGCTGGAAGCAGTTGGGCGCCAACTGAGCACCATAGGAAGTGCAGCCATCTGCTACAATTCCAAATTTATCAGCCCCTGAGATGGCAGAGCCTCGAGAACCATTACTCTCTTCACTAGAAATGACTTGCTACCTATCAGGCTGCACTCATAGTGGAGAAGGAAAAAGGCGAGGCATCACTTGCAACTGTGGCCTGACTGGTTATTTGTATAGTTAGACAACTAATCACTTGTAATGTTAAAAGAAAGGAGAAGGCCTTTGTGTACCAGAGGAGATACTTGAAAAGAAAATGAACACTTAGGAATGAAGGTATGAATCAGAAAAACCTGTTCCAGCCTTGACATTTGTGCTTGTAATATGATTTATTGAGCTGGACAACTTTGGGTTGTTGGTTTCTGCATATTTGGCTTCAACTAGGCCAACGATTGAATGTCAAGGAACTGATTGTTGGAGATCCATCCTTAAATAATGCTTTCGTTTGTACACAGCCTTCTCCATCAGATGCGAATGCATGGATTTTGAAGTGGTAGTAGGTTGGTTGTCTCCTTCAAGCGAAACACACTAACATTGCATGAAAATTCTGAAAATGACCATCATGAGTACATTTGGTTATTTGTCAGAGACTCAGAATAGATTAACAATAATTTTCAACTGTATTGGGATCAACCAGTGAAAAGGAGAAAAAGCATGTACAAGATATTGAAGGGATGAATCATGAATGTTGTTTTAGTGTTAATGGCATGTCAAGTGGCCTGTGGCCAAGCCATGTAAGATGACCTTGGCTCATGATTTTGAGGGTTAGTTGTGTGTTTCTCTGTTTATATATGAGATGCAGAAAAGCTCTTTCTTCATGTAATGATTATACATGGGGATGTCTGCTCTCTAAATGCCACGTATAACTTGTAGATTTTTGTTTCTATATGTAACTGTTATTTGGGATGAAAAACCATGAGATGGATGTGGGTGTGGGTGAGAGGTAAATTTAAAAAAACTAAGCCTATATATATATATATATATATATATAGCAAAAAGAGTGGATTTGAACTAGGAATTTGTAACTCATTTAATGATACCATGCTCCAACTGGAGGCTAGTATAACATACATGTGTGTGATTGACCATGCTTGTTGTAGCTGATATTTGCATCTGGCGATTTGAATCAGGCCAGCACCCAGTGCAGGTCCGGCATGGATTCACCAGTCTCCTTCAAATGTCCATGCTACATGGCTGAAATGCTATTTTTACCTTGTAGTTATATAATGACATGTCAAAATCTTGAGTCTCATACTAATATTTTCTTTTTGTTCTACTCTCATGTCTAGCATGACACCTTTTACTATATATTACATACTTCCTTTTGAGCGAGTCATTTGGAGTAGACAATTTTGATATTTATTAATGTTTCCATATACAATATGTTACATCTTAGATCTATATTTGGTATTACATTTAGAAGTGACAATGATTTTTTTTTTTTTCTGGTCTTTCACTCCAATATTGGTTTAAATCAAGGTTTCCAAAACTGCAGATAATAGGTGCTAATTTGTTGGGTTCCTTATCTCAAGCCCCCTGCATCAATTCAAAGAGAAGAAAACCTCATTAGAAAAGTTGTTGTTTTGGGTCAATCATTAAGTAGCTTATTATTATTAACACGTATTATAGTGTAAAAAGCTTCAAATAGTCCAATTATGCCTCAAGCAGGCCTCCTTAGCTTTTGGGATTGATGTCCCTTGAAACTTTCACATCACCACAGCACCAACGGTTATCCCATTTGTGTGTTCAATGCATCAAATGATTATATACGTTCTATCTTCCATTTGTTTCTATGTCTTGGAATGAGATACTTCCAAGACCACACATCCTATAAGAACACAGATTATCGTGCCTGATATCTTTCAGTGAGATTTCAGTTCCAGCTGCTGTTTCAGTAGACATCTCACAACTGGACTGATCAAACGAGGAAAAATAGTTAGATTCCATTGTAATCTCCTAACTTTTGGTTTTGCATTCTGTGTGCTCATTTATATATTTTTGCATCAAAACCTCTTTGAGTTTCATGACTATGCCTCATGTATTTATCAGCAGAGCTTGATGAGAAAAAAGTAATACATAAGACAGAAATGCAGAAGATAGAGATTGCTAGAACTTGCTGCTTATAGCTTTTTTGTCTGTTGAACACCAATTCCATATACCAACTTCAAGAATCCAGGTTCAGATATCTGGGTCCATACTATTTCAATCTTTGATGAGTTAGTGTTTGCAGTGAAATAAAGGTTTGTTAGATCAAAAGAAGCTTTACAGACAAAAGAACTTATTGGAAGTGAAACACCAAGAGATATACTTGGAGGACATACAAATGATGAAAAAAAGTGCTGCGGGAGTTAACCTTGGGGTGCTTATTTTCCTTTTCACCAAAGATTGAAAATTCTCTATAGGAAGAGTTCTCTAGTTAACATTTAGTTTCTCAGAACTGCACTTAAATATCTGTGCCTACCATTAACATTAATAGTAACAGGTAGTTGATTCCTGGAGGCAGTCTGGTTCTGGGACTGTTCATGGCTCTCACTGCAGTTCGTCTTGCTACTGTCAGTAACTTTCATGGAATTGACCTTAGTGCCACTTGGTATGTTTGCCAGCTCCTCTGGAGGAGGGAGGAGGAGTTGGTTTTGGGTCTACCGAACCCCAGTTTTTGAGATTGAGGTGGGGCATTTAGCTGCATAAAGAAGATGATGTTGAGATGGGAGGTGGTTTGCATGTGCCTCTTATTCGTGTATGCATTTAGCCGAGTGATATGTGGAGTGTTGTTAGTTGGAAGCATACAAATGGTTCTGGGCCCCTCGCTGGTACTCTGCTTGTGCCTGTAGATGGTTATACATTATCAGTGAGTTAAACTGAATCATTCCTAACATTATCAATGAGTTAGACTGAAAGACTGAACCGTTCCAATATTATGGATTTCGGAGGAGTTGAATCACCATTAAAAATGTGCAGTTACTGGGGACAGTGTTGAGGTGGATGTCATTTTCTGAAGATAGTAGAGTAGAGGTGGTTAGCACAGGCTATGGTCATGCTTTTGCACCTTTGGCCATTTTCGTATTCTTGCGCCTGGAAATCAATGCTTCAGTTCTCCAGATTTTCTTGCAGCAGTGGCTGTCTCTGTCGCTGATGGGATCAAGTTAGAAACTGCTAGGCATAGGAAGGATCACAAGGGAAGTTGACTAAAGGAAAAGGAGCAGAAACTTTGGACTTACTTTTAGGCTTTAACAAATTTCCTGGAAAAAGAATTCTTGCCTAAGGATGTTGGTATTCTAAAGCAGGATCGTGCAGGTATTAGAAGTTCTCCAAGAATTTCTCACTGGACAACATACCTTTACATCCGAGTAGGTGTCAGTCAGGATTATGAATCTTTCAAGTGTATCGGCTAACTAGAGGAAATAGAAATGAGAAGCTGACCCAATAAAGATTGACAGAAATGAGCATGTCGGGGCCATGCTGGTATGCTAGGCGCCTTGTTCTTTCTTTCTTCCTTTTTTTCTGGGAGGTGATATATACTCTTTTGGGCTTTTTTTCTGGGAGGTGATATATACTCTTTTGGGCTGTCATGTAGGTGGAATTTTGTTTTCTTCTATGAACAAATTTTCTTCTTGATCTGATTATTGCATATTTCCTCTGCTCCACTACTTTCTGCATGGTATTATGGTAATATTCTTGAAACGTTTGATGCAGCTGCTGGTTATGAAGAAATTGTATGTGGCTCCAAAGATGCACGGACAACTTCACCATGAGAAACAAACGTGAAATCAAGTGTTCTTTTCACTAGTTCTTCGTATCGTTACTACATCAGTCCCCGAAGACTAGCATCTCCAAGATATCTCTTTGGTCATTTTGGTTCTTTACAATTCCTGCTGTTTATTGTACAACATGGTTGCAAACATGTAAAGATTCCTGCGGGCTGGAGATTTTGTTACTGATGCACCTCTTAATTTAGTGCATTCAGGTGCCTTGGAGACTCTCATTCTAAATGGTACTTCAACTGGTGGTTGTACATTAACTGAGTAGGACTTAGTGTGTAGAACTTAAATTCATCCCCATTATCTTCCAACCCCCAACAATCCCCCTTGTTCCCAGCAATGAATTTGAAATTTGACATGGACAAGTTGAATCCATAATTTACCAGCTTTCCCAACATCTGAACTGCATTTGCTTTGTGTTGATGGTACAGGCTTCAATGGTTGATTGATACGGCTAGTCATGTCAACCATGAATCACGTGATCCAACGTCAATTTTAAGTTTTTTTTTTTTTTCAAAATCATGGCAAATAAAATGTGATATACATGATTAAAGGTCCATGGATTCATGCTTGGATCGGTTCTTTCTTTTTCTCCTTTTTTGGGTCGTTTGATCTACCTAGAATTATGGAATTTTAAAATAAAAATGCTCATTCATTAAGAAATTATAATTTGTTAAACAAGTGGAGTATTCTGTTTTTGAAATTAAGAAATTGAAACCTGAAATTTTGATTCCATTCGAGTTTGAGGGGGAATTATGATTCTGGGTTTTCATTCTTGATCAAAACTTCTAACTATACAAGGCCCCTTATTTTACTTCAAATTTGTTAAAAAGTTCAGAAATTTAGAAGTTTTGAAACTTAGATTGTAGAATTTTGAATCCTCACAAAATCCTACCTAGTCTAAATTATGCTGGATTGGGGTTTGACTTCTAGATTTAATACTATGTAGGCCACATGAATGAGTTGCTGAAATGGCTTTCTAAAATGTAACTGCACAAGTTCTTTGGAACTGATGCGCCACCCGCGAACTAAACTAGCGATAAAATTACAAAAGCTGGCTTTGTTTGAGCAAATAATAAATCACCGTTCAACTTTTAGACGTTGACATACAGGCGCTGCAAAATGATAAAATGCCTCTTGTAAAGAACCATTCCTTCATAGTCAATGAAGAACTTTTTTTTTTTTTCAAAAGAATCATATTTTGTCATTGATATCAAAAGTTAATGTTTTTCCACCAACAAACGATTCCTTGAAAATTGCACCAATTTCAGATATGAAAAGAGTTCTTTCTTCAAATAAGCTAATCCTAATCTAATTCAGACCAATGGAAGCACTACTTTTGACGATTTCCTGAATTAGTGACCTCTCAAAAGTTTCAACACTTATTTGTTCACTTTTAAGAGTTGAACTGTTATTTACTCAAATGTAAAACCATCTTTCTATTGTGTGTGTTTGGGGTTGTTTAACATTGCTGTGGATATTGTGGGATGATTAAAATTTAAACTTTGTCACTAAAAATAGTCATTTTAAAGACATTTTTTTGAATTTTAACAATCCGGCAACTAATCGGGACATGACACTATTGACTTTTTGAAATGTAAAAACTAAATTTTCATGAGAAACAGGGTAAGTGATTTGACCTGCCACCAACCAGAAGCTCTCTCTGTAAAAGTTGCACTCTGGGGGGGAAAGCAAGATTATTGACCGTTAGTTCAAGTTGTCTGGCACTTTGAAAGAGGATCCATAGAAGTGATAGTTAATCATATTTACTTTTCCTTGTGTTATTACCGGATCACCTGCTAGCTTCCGATGCTTCTAAGGATGCCAACTGGTTGGATGTTATTTGAAATCTACCCAAGATAAATTTACCCGTTGAATTTGGAGAAGAATCCCATTAGGATATTTTTTATGTTATTGATACATGGATCCAGATCTGGTTAGATGAAGGCTCGAACCTCATCAGATTTCAGTTAATCAAGTCCAATTATATTATTTCTAGAATTTATGAAACACTATGTTACAGTGTATTATATTATAAATCATCTGCTCTAAATCTTGAGGGCATAGAAACAGGATGGCACCTCATCATTCGACCCACTGCCTGCTGGAAAAAAGGGTATTTTTTATCTTATCCAACTTACTCATACATACATAAGATGTCTCTCACATTAACAACTATGATAAGTAGGCATAGTGTTACAATCTCATCTAATGAGTTGCATGTCATGAGAGATCTGTGGAAGTTCTTTTTGGTTTTTTTTTTTTTTTTTTTGAAACTTTGGTGAAGTGTTTAAATTTGTATGGTTTTGTCTTTGTGCATTTTGACTGCCACCATAGATACAATTGAACATGACCTCAAAAAATGTATAATTCCGATCCTTCAAATTTTAGAAGAAAAAATATGGCAGAAAAGTTGCTTAACACTTGGGGAAATAACAAATTACTGTTCATTTGTAAACTAGGAGCTCAATTTTGTAGAGTAATTCTCGAAGAGCTATTTACTAACAGAAAACATTAATTTTTGATATAAAATACCAAAAATATCCCGCTTGGAAATAAAAAACATCTTTTGTCAGCTAAGTTAGTAATGGACTTTCACTATGGGACGTTTTTATAATTCCTTTTTTTTCATTTAAAAAAGGGGGTATATTTTAACCTATATAGAAATTTAAAAAATTATATTTTACCCCATCTTAAAATTTTGAAACTGTACTTTGGCTCCTACAACGAAAAATTCCTAGCCTGCCAGGCTCTTCCTTAAGATTAAAAAAAAAAAAAAAAGCCCTGGTCCAACAAAGTTCAAATTAAAATGGCTTGCTAGTCTGGTTTATTATTTGCTCTCACATTTTTCAATGTTACTGTTACCACCAACAATAACTCGCTTGAACTTTAGACTAGACTCTCTCTCCCATGGCCACCACAATTTTCACGGAACATCTTATCATAGTCCTTGTAATAGTGAGCACATATTTCCCGGAAATATGGGCGCCAACATACACACGTATTTCCAATCTGTATCATATGGGCGCGGTGTTTGCAGTTCGTTCTTAGTGGTTTGGTCGTCCCACTTGAAATTTTTCCAAATTCAACCATAACATTTTTGTTAGAAGACGAAAAAAAGAAAAAGAAAAAGAAAACCCGACGTGGATACCATTGTATAATGGTGCAAAAATCAATTGTTTTTAAGTCGTTTGGACCATAATATCTGATATTTCACATCCAAAATTTTGATTTTTTTTATTCAATTTTTCCAACATGTGTGTGTGTGTGCATTGCATCGTTATAAAATGAAATATGCATGGCGACGTACATAAGAATCATATCTTTTAGACATGTATTTAAACTCATAATATATAGAGAAATGCGTCAAGATGTTTTCGAACAAGATAGTAAAGAAACTGAGAGCAAGTTACACGTTTGGCCTTAGCATGAGATAGTGTGTTAGGACGTCCCAGTGCATTGCTTGTGTGTGGGAAGTCAAATGAAGAACACCGAGGTCATGTTGCTCATTTGCAAATGGTCAGCTCCTCTTGATAGGACACAAGAAAACTCCACACCAGTTTAAAAATGGATACCGCCTTCATTGGTTGTTTACTTGTTTTAAAATGAATTTGGTGGCTGCTCACTGACTGCTCCAGTTGCTTCTGTCCACAGAAAGGACGAAAGAGAGAGAGAGAGAGGGAGTATTCGTTTGTAAAGAGTCTACTGAGTACTGCTTTCAGACCATTAAAGAAAAGGCCTAATGACGTTGGTGTACCCCAATTTGGAATATGTGAAATTTTAATACTACACAAAGCATTGGAAGACTAAACAAGGTGCATACGGGCACCAAACTTTAAGCACATTTATCGTTAAAAATTCATGAAAAAAGTTATAATTTGACGCTCATTTCAAAAGAATAAGAGCCATCAGCTTAATTAATTAATTGTACATGCTCTCCCTCTCTCTCTCTTATATGCACACATATAAGATAATTTAATCTTATCTGAGCATCAAATGTTGTCATATGGTTAAAATTTAAAAGTCTATCACTAAAAACAATCACAAATTTGGATTATCAATTGTTTATGGTGCGACAATGATTTATGGTGGCTTTAACAACAATTTATGGTTCTTTTTTGTGATAATTTTTAAATTTTAACCATCCCACAATTATATTATATTCAACAACATATATAAGTGTGTGCGCTTGTGTGTGTGAAAGAAAGAGTGTATGTGTTTAAATGATGGCTCTAGCTATCTGGAGCCACCCAACTCTCTTATAGCGGCCATCCGATTCATTATGATGAACGATTAAGAGGAAAAAAAAGTGTGAACTTAATGTTAGATGATGAAAATATCGTTTTGTTTTTATTTCAATCGTCCATCATGGCCATAAGACGAGCTGAGACACTCAATATATATATATAAATCCTTAAATGAGGGTATAAATTCTAAAATAATTATTTTTAGAAAAAGCAAAAGATATAAATTCCAAAATAGATTTGGAATCCTATTTCCTCGGAAAGTAAATCTTTGGCGCCAATTTTGTGATTTCTTGGAGACCGAGTCTGCGAGTGAGACGATACCTTACCATATTGAACCGATTTTGGTCATGTAATGAATCTGCTGACCCGATCCGAGTCGGCATCCACAAGTCATGGCGAATTGCGATGCCAAAGGTTCGCGTTTGATTTTGTTCTCCTTTACTTTACAGCTTAAAAATGTCGCTAAACATATAACATCTTGTTGTGATAATTTCTTTTGCTGACGTTCACTTCACAGACATGGATAAAAAAAGATAAGGTTCATGGTCATGTTTCCGTGGCTCAATGTCTTTTTTGCCAAGACATGTCATATCCATGCAAAGATATTGAAAACGAAGAAAAATAGTATGACTATCTGCAGTGCGGGGATGGAGTTGAAAAAAATTCTTCAGTGACTTCAAAAATACTTTTAAAATTTCCAATGGGCCAAACAATATTTTCAAAAATTTTAAGAGTTTAAATAAAAAAGAAGTCAAAATTATAACTAGATAATTGTGTTTAGCCCACTTGGCCCGTCCTATTTTATTGAATTAATTGCAGAAAGAAAAAGGCAAAAGCAAAGTGGGGACATCAAAACCCCAAAAATTGCAAGGTTAAAAGAAGTCCACCACACTAAGAAAAGACAATTGTAATTAAAAGAATCACCACATTTTATGAGAAAACCACTACCAAATAACGGCTACTTTTTGCCTATAATTTCACAGGAAAGCCACTTTCTTCGATTTTATTGGTAAGAACTGCGTCTATGTTTTACGATTCTACCATTTTTGGTTTTACAAGTTAAAAGAAATTGATCCTTCGTTATTAAGAACATCCTGAAAATCTATGTTTGGTTTGTCTCTATCTATCTATCTCTCTCTGCGTCTCTCTAACTCATCAATGAATGCCAAGCCGGCCTATCCAAATTTCAAATCTTATTAGCTTCGATGACAATCTGAAGCCTCTGAGCTTCATTCTTCTTGGTGGCTTCTCTGCGGACATATAGAAGATGCAATACAGCTTCTACACCCGCCAATCCAGTTTTTCCGGCGACGATTTTCCGGTGTCGTCTCGTTTGTGGCCGGTGATGCGGAATGCAGACGGACAGGACATCGTGCGCTGCCTAGAGTTTCTTCCCACACGCCAGCTACTCTGCAGGGAATCCATCAGAATGTGGGCAGGGTCTGGCTGCAGAAGGCGAGTTCTCGCTTACCACTGCTGAGATCCAAAGCGGCCACATTATGACACCCATGAAGAGTAGAAATAAATTGGTATACTAATATAGTAACCATTAAACTCCTCCACAGAGTCCACACACATAGGCTGGCAGTGGGTCTGGTCAGCAGTTTAAGGGAGAAGGCATGAAAAACTAGTCTCAGAAGTGAGCAGCTCACTTCTGAGACTAGTTTTTCCTACGCAAACGGACATGATTCTTCCTAAAATGAAAAACTAGTCTCAGAAGTGATGGTTGGTTCAGTTTATCTTTTACTGATGAGAAAGATATCTTCAATCTTATTATTGCCGTTTTGTTTTTCTCATTGCAACTTGACAGGCTCAGTCACTATTGATACTTCTGCGGCAAATGTGTGTGCATGGCAGAGAGGAGGGAGAGAAAGAAGACGGGGGGAGAAGTTAACTCGACTACTTTTATAGCAGAGCATTGATTGAAGTCACTAAAGAACTTTTATAGCAGTGCTTTTAATCTCAAGATCAATAACTTTTATAGCAGAACATCAATACTCTTCACTACTGATGAGAGAATTTTGTTCATTCAAACTTCATTGTCATACACAAAAACTTCATTGTCATACGCAAAGGCAGTTCAAAAGCTTACGGCACAACAGAACTTTTGCATATTCCATTAGGCATAGACTGTTCCTGATTAATACGACAACATCATATATATATAAGAGCCGATAAAATGGGACTCTAAGAGAGAGAGAGAGAGAGAGAGAAGATAAAATGAGAATGTAAGAGAGAGAGAGACTGGTAGGGGTTAGACACTTTAACATTTTACAAACCGCTGCCACTTTTTCGTCCCGCGAGTTGGTGCTTTGGAGGATTCCTTTTTAAGCTGACTGGCACTGAGAGACTTTTCCCACTGGCCTGAGACGTCATTTCTCACCATTTTATATGACTTCAGTCGATGTGCAAAAGTTCTGTTGTGCCGTAAGCTTTTGAACTGCCTTTGCGTATGACAATGAAGTTTTTGTGTATGACAATGAAGTTTGAATGAACAAAATTCTCTCATCAGTAGTGAAGAGTATTGATGTTCTGCTATAAAAGTTATTGATCTTGAGATTAAAAGCTCTGCTATAAAAGTTCTTTAGTGACTTCAATCAATGCTCTGCTATAAAAGTAGTCGAGTTAACTTCTCCCCCCGTCTTCTTTCTCTCCCTCCTCTCTGCCATGCACCGCACAACATTCTACAAAAACAGAGACCTTTATAGGGAAAAGATTGCCTTTGAAAACGACTAAAATACCCCTATGTTTTCTAAAACAAAATAAATACCCCTTCCGTAGCCGCTGGAGTGAGGCTTTAGAGGGCGAACATAGTTTTGTTATTTTTCAAAAAAAAAAAAACACGAATTGTATTTCAGAAAAATGAAGCCCTTCTTTTTAATTCAGCAAAACAAACCAGCCTAGCCCGCCCTTGTGTTTGGTTGGTTGGCAAAGGACAGTAATTGTACTCATATCGAGCCAAAGAGAAGCATGGCCAAGTGCCATTTGTCTTCGTATGTACATTTTACTACAAATTATTGTACTATCTGGACTCCTGTTCCGATTATCCATTTTATGTAAATTTTGAGGCATAAATGGCAGTCAAGTTATAAAAATTAAGTATGACGATATATTCACCACATTTTATATCAATTTTTGCGGATTTCCAAATATTAATGTTGAGAAAAATAAAATAGCGAAATACACATATATGGACCTGCCTTGATCTATAAATTAGTTTAAATGAACACGATCATCTGATTAAACAACGATAAATCTACTGATTAACGGATTGATAAAGATATCGCGCCCATGCCAACACAAACGCTTAGTGCTTTAAACTTCACTGCCCAAATTAAGATGATATCAATCACATCACATGAAATAGAATCTTTATATATTGGGTGAAAAAAGCAAGAAAATCAGATCTGGTAATTACAAAAAAGAAAAAAGGGATTTGCAACAGTCGAAAAAGCAAAACCATTTACACCTCCTTTGAATGTGAACGCTTCATAAACATATACACAATATTTATTTTATTTTTTGACATAGAAAATGAGTTTTACAAGCTGAAAATTTCTCACAATTGGTTACTAAACTTTCATAAAAAATATTAGTTACACATTTTAAAAATCTTAATTTTATATGAACTTGTAACCTTTAGTTATGAAAATCACATTCATAGGAAAGATTTCATACAACACATAGCAAATAATGAAAAAAAAGGCTGCGACACTGTCAGAATGTCTTTATTTCGGGGCGTGTTATATATATATACATGCTCTCTCTCTCTCTTATATGCACACATAATCTTATCTGAGCATCAAATGTTGTCATATGGTTAAAATTTAAAAGTCTATCACTAAAAACAATCACAAATTTGGATTACCAGTTGTTTATGGTGCGACAATGATTTATGGTGGCTTTAACAACGATTTATGGTCCTTTTTTCTGATCATTTTTAAATTTTAACCATCCCACAATTATATTATATTCAACAACATATATAAGAGTGTGCGCTTGTGTGTGTGAAAGAAAGAGTGTATGTGTTTAAATGATGGCTCTAGCTATCTTGAGCCACCCAACTCTCTTATAGCGGCCATCAGATTCATTATGATGAACGATTAAGAGGAAAAAAAAGTGTGAACTTAATGTTAGATGATGAAAATATTTACCATTTTTTCATTTTGTTTTTATTTCAATCGTCCATCATAATGAATCGGATGGGCATAGGGCGAGCTGAGACACTCAATATATATATAAATCCTTAAATGAGGGTATAAATTCTAAAATAATTATTTTTAGAAAAAGCAAAAGATATAAATCCTAAAATAGATTTCGAATCCTATTTCCTCGGAAAGTAAATCTTTGGCGCCAATTTTGTGATTTCTTGGAGACCGAGTCTGCGAGTGAGACGATACCTTACCATATTGAACCGATTTTAGTCATGTAGTGAATCTGCTGACCCGATCCGAGTGGGTATCCACAAGTTATGGCGAATTGAGATTAGTGGTGCCAAACCAAAGGTTCGCGTTTGATTTGGAGAATTGGACATGACTCAGCGGAGTCTGAACATGAGAAGATCTGATCCTGTTGTTATTATTAGGCCGTGTCTTGGAAACGTTGGGAGTGTAGTTATCATTGTTTCAAATCCGAGGGATTTGAGATCCACGAGGAATCAAACGCATAGATGAATACTTCCTTTTCATATCTTTTTCATGTTTCAGTCTCAAAAAAAGAAAAAAATCATGAAATTGAATTTTCTTGTAAAATAAAATCTCATGGTGGTAGGAAAGGTGTCGTTAAAATAGCAGCTACCAAGAAAAATGATCGTTTAATAACATTGAGCTCCACTGTTTTTATTATTAAATTTTGATTATATTGACTAGGAAACATTGCTTCCATGGCATCTTAGTGATGGGGCCTTACAGAAGATAGATAGTTTCTCATTTTAGGAAAAACTATAACTGCTCTTCCTTACACTGCAGGAAATCGGTTGTTATTTAAAAGCCTGGATGCTGGATAGTTTTGCAATCGCCTCCCTGTCGCGCTCTCTCTCTTTGCGACGTTACCACCACCTCCGAAGCTTTACAAACCGCTGCCACTTTTTCGCTTTTCGGGTGAAAGTGGCTTTCGTCTGTAAAAGGGGGTCGTTTTTTCACTTTCTTCGATTTTATTGGTAAGAACTGCGTCTACGTCCTACGATTCTACCATTTTTGGTTTTACAAGTTAAAGAAAAGTTGGCCTTTGATCCTTCGTTATTAAGAAAATCCTGAAATTCTATGTTTGGTCTCTCTCTCTATCTATCTATCTCTGCGTCTCTCTAACTGATTCAATGAATTGGCAGCCGGCCTATCCAAATTTCAAAACGTTATTAGCTTCGATGACAATCTGAAGCCTCTGAGCTTCATTCTTCTTGGTGGCTTCTCTGCGGACATATAGAAGATGAACTGGTAATGAGGAAGCAAGAACAGAGAGTTCGTGATCCTAATTAATTTGACGAGGAAATAGAGAAACCTCAAGGCAACAACTAATGGCGCCCGCTGCCGAACCGGAAGTTGCTTTGATTACTGGCAACAACTACCACACACATAGGCTGGCAGTGGGTCTGGTCAGCAGTTTAAGGGAGAAGGCATGAAAAACTAGTCTCAGAAGTGACTTATATTTAGCATTGAATTTGGAAACTCTGTTCTACTTATAAACTGCTGCTTGTGAAGAAGGTTCCTAGTCTAGCTGATTTTCTGATAGCTACCTTCTTCTTGTTTGCGAAAGGTACATTCAAGCTGTTGTATCTAGAAGTGAGCTGGTTTAATTCATTCATGCCTTCTCCCTTAAACTGCTGACCAGACCCACTGCCAGCCTATGTGTGTGGTAGTTGTTGCCAGTAATCAAAGCAACTTCCGGTTCGGCAGCGGGAGCCATTAGTTGTTGCCTTGAGGTTTCTCTATTTCCTCGTTAAATTAATTAGGATCACGAACTCTCTGTTCTTGCTTCCTCATTACCAGTTCATCTCTATAAAATATAATAAATCAAGCTTCTTCGTGGTGGTGAACGACTACTATTCATGTTCTCATACATGAAGGCAAATTATATAATATTAAAGGGTCACTACCAAAAAAGCGGCTGCTTAATTTCTTCCACTCTGCATCCTGCCACTGCCATTATCCCACTTCCATCTTCTTCAATTCTGTTTAGTCTGATTAGCATGTTAAAGAACATTGCCATGGTAAGTGATACAATCTATGGATGATGCTGACATTTGGAAAAAATTCCCTCAAACGACAATTCTTTCCTTCTTTTACATCCAGAGAAGTCCACATCTTCTTAGGAGAGAGTCATCAACTAAGAAAGAGCGGTTCCTCGTGAAAAAATATATATTTAGGTGAATCATTTTCCATTAAACGTAAATGCTCCTGTAAAAAGTGAGGATAATAGAAAGTGAGGATAATGTTCTTTCTTTCATATTAACGAGTCGAACTTATTTTTTCAATCTTTTACGTTTTCTAAGTTGTAACTACAAACCCTTTTTCAGATCTAGTTGCCACCAAAGAGAGACTCATTTTGAAGATGAGGTCTGTATCTTAAGTTTATGAGACAAAAGTTTCGAGTCAGTCGGATTTCTTATTTAAAGAAATATGGTATGATGATAATGATGTTTTTATATTTCTCAATTTAATGTTAGAGATAACCATACCATGTTTTTTTTTTAATATAAAAATCGTGTTTATAATGAAAACATATTTTCTTTAGACTGCTACTCCTTTGAAAATCTTCTTTTCTACGCGTCCTGACCACTGAATCATCTTACACCACCAGATTTGCCGTTGCCCGTTGCCTTTCTCCATTGTTCCCTGCCATCGAAGGGGACCCCATGCAACCTACATAGTTTCTTCTCCTCCGTTTCTTTCTACAAATTTCCAACAGATCCATCTATACGTGGTCAGGTTTTTGTTTAATGGAAAATGATTCACCTCGGCTCTTTCTTAGTTGATGACTCTCTCCTAAGAAGAAGTGGACTTCTCTGGATGTAAAAGAAGGAAAGAATTGTCGTTTGAGGGAATTTTTTCCAAATGTCAGCATCATCCATAAATATATATCCACTGAAAGTGGCGGTTCCCCACTTTGCTTTTGCCTTTTTTTTTTTTTGTTTAAAACCACTTTTTGTGCTTAATCCCAAGAATAGCGTACGCTTCCTCAACATTCCTCATTAACTTTAAAAAGTTTGTTTGCACTTTATCTTCATTTGCTTTTCTCGTCTCTTTTTATGTTCCATGAGCAAATAATAAACTAAAATTTAATGTCATCATTATACTTATGCACTCATGTAATCCTTGAACGCACTTATAAGTTATAACATCAAGTGTTTATGAAAATACTATTTGGCCAATCCTAAAAAGAACTTCTAACTCCACCCCTATCCAAGCAACCTTGATTAAGGATTTTATTTTTTAACTTAGGCTGTGGAACATAAAAAGAGACGAGAAAAGCAAATGAGGATAAAGTGCAAACAAACTTTTTAAAGTTAATGAGGAATGTTGAGGAAGCGGACGCTATTCGAAGGAGGTGGTTGCCCCAGGTGGCTTCTCGAGGCCCTACTTCCCTATTTAAGGATTAACGTAGCAAAGCCAAAGAGAGCGCGACAGACTTCTCATTCCCTCCAGCCCGGAAGAGTTGCTTCGATTTTGTTTCTGGTGGGTCGGCCATGGCGTGGACGCTTGCGGGCATGCGCGTGCCTCTCGGTGTGGGCGAGGGCTTCGCGCCGAGACCGGGCGGCGAGAGAAGGCTTCGTTATCTTTGCTCTCAGAAGCACCCTGCGCGTGAGTTTCTTTCTCTCCGTTTTTTACTTCTTCGTTTTGGTCTGTCGTTCATGAAAGGGAGCTTATTGCATTTGTTTGGATGACTTTGAGTTTCCCGGTTTGGATGGCCGATCTCCAGCTTTTTGGCGACACCTGGGAGCATTGCAGCTTATTATTTTTCACGTTGTTCGGAGTTCTTTTTCGAATGTTTTAGTGCGCCTTCGAGTCTTCGCAGCGCGATCTTCTAGTTGAAAGGTCTCGTAAACGTCAAGATGTTGCTTTTTGTTTGTTCTCTTCATTTCCTGCTTTCTTCTCTTGAACTCTGGACTCGCTCTGTTGTACAGCCGGTATCTGGAACGAAGTGTCACCTTTTGTGGTTAGAGACCTTATTTTGCGCGTGTATTAAATTATGTTTTTCATGGAGTTGAATGGCAAAAGCGACACAATGTATATGAGACACCAAAGCTTATGCCTTTTATTTTGCGAGATTTCTTTTTCGCGGTCAATACGTCTCGCATCGGTTTACGCAGCGCTTGTTTTCCTATGTCTGCGTTAGACATCTGCGTTAGACATGCCCCAAACCCTTTTGAACACATTAAGAGCCTCCGGCAACCAGTAGCATGAACATGACATATAAGAAAATGACCAAAACAAGAAAATTGTATGGTATTTTGTACATTCAAGTATGATAAAAACCGGGAAGATAGGGACATAAAAGTAAGTAGTAGGTACAACATTATAAGTATGAGATTCTTTTCCTTGCTAGTTGCCTTAGATGTTGTTTTTAACTTTTGTCATTGATGGATGTGGACATTATTGAGTGTTTAATACAAAGGTAAGCAAAAACATGCATGGTTTTGTGCTGCAAAACCAGAGAGTAAAACACAGATGACAACATAGGGTAGTTGTCACATTAAGCTACAGTCCTTAAAGTTCCATATCCTCCTTTCCTTTTTTAAGTAGTTGTTCAAAGTTTCAATGTACATTGTGCAGTTAAATGCTTTCCATTGTAACAGCCCATCAGGTTTCTTCTATAAGGAGGTTATCTTCCAGGAGGACTTCATCTTACGATACAGAGAGCCCCCAAGTTGATACTGAGGATGTCCCCCAAGTTCAAACGGAGAAAGTTCAGGTCTGTTGGAGCAATGGATCTTCATATGCTGTTTTGGTATCTTTCTATGCTTCATGGATATACAAATTCAAACTAATTTTACGATTATTTATACCAAAAGACAGTATTTTTTGCATTTCAAAATGGTTAAGTAAATTACAGCTATTACTTTTTTCTTTTCTTTGTTCTCGTGGAGGCACGTTTTTTAGAAGATGTAGTTCTGGATATATTGATTACGTATGATTTATGTCAACATTGTGCAATTGTCTGATTCCACTTGAATGGACGATGAAACTTTATACTTTCATTTCAGAAAAGAAAAAGCTAAGGATGAAGGTAAAGTTTCCTATTCAATTCAATCGTGGTCGTGGCAGCGAGATAAAGCTCAAATGAGGAAATCTTTTTTTTCAACTATTTTTCATTCTTAGTTTTGCATGCCGTACCATTCGAGAAGTCTCTCATACTAATGGAGACGATAAAGCTGGTCAGCAGTCAGTTGGTGCCTTAAATATATATCCATCTAAGTTTGGATGGAAAACTCGTTTTGGGCACCCAGATATAAAAAAAAAAAAAAGAATTAAACCAGATTCATTGGGCAACCCACGTCATGCAACCCAGCGGCCTTTCCAATGAAGTCCCCTCATATTCATCTTCCTCTCCACAAGCAAGGACCATTATCAATCAGTTACCTGACTGGAGTATGCTGCTTGCTGCAATCACAGCTATATTTTTGGCTTCAGAGAAGCAGTGGGTCACTTTTGATTGGAAGCCAAGAAGGCCGGATATGTTGATGGATGCTTTTGGATTGGGAAGAATTGTTCATGATGGTTTTGTAACTTGATGCAGAGATAGATAGATAGAGAGAGAGAGAGAGAGAGAGAGCGAGACCAAACATAGATTTTCAGCAGCAGATAAATAATACTGTAGTTCCTTCTTCATTTTGTAACTTGATAAATAATACTGTAGTTCCTTCTTCATTTTGTAACTTGATAAATAATACTGTAGTTCCTTCTTCATTTTGTAACTTGATAAATAATACTGTAGTTCCTTCTTCATTTTTTAACTTGATAAATAATACTGTAGTTCCTTCATATCTCGCTGTTGGGATGCCCTGGGGAAAAGGGAGGAGTAGGAGAAAAATGAAAGGTCTTGTTTTGCTTGGAAATTATGTGAAAGACTAGTTTGAATTTTGAATTGTAAATGCCATCTGGTTCGTTGCTAATTCATTTCGCCACGTCGACTTCCAAAGGGCTAATTCATCTTCACTGTAAACTAGGTGCTCAAATTTTTAGTGTAATTCACGAAGAGCTATTTAGTAACAGAAACCATTAGTTCTTTTATATAAACTAACAAAAAATATGCCGCTCGGAGATAAAAACATCTTTTGTCAGCTAAGTTAATCATGGATTTTTTATAATTCTTTTTTTTTTATTAAAAAAGGGGTATGATAATTACAGAATTCCACGTATTTTACGTGCACTAAAACACACCCACCCTCTCCCTTAGTTTTTAGAAAACAAAAATTTTACTGGTAAATTTTAAAATTGTATTTTAACTTATATAAAAATTTGAAAAATTATATTTCGCTTCATCTTAAAATTTTGAAACTATAGTTTGGCTTCTTTTACAACGAAAAAATTCCAGACCTCGCCCCTGCCCTTAGGCTTTTCCTCTAGATTAGAAAGGATCAAATTAAAATGGCTTACTAGTCTGTTTTATTATTTGCTTTCATATTTTTCAATGTTACTGTTACGAGCCAATCATATGCAACAATTTGGTAGTGTGGATCGAGTATGATCCCACTTTGAAGGCCACAATAACTCACTTGAACTTTAGACTAGACTCTCTCTCCCATGGCCACCACAATCTTATCAGAGTCCTTGTAATAGTGAGCACATATTTCCCGGAGAGCGAGACAAATATGGACGCCAACACACGCACACACATATTTCTAATCTGTATCATATGGACGTCGTGTTTGCACTTCGTTCTTAGTGGTTTGGTCGTCCCACTTGGAATTTTTCCAAATTCAACCATAGCAATTTTTCAGAAAAAAAAAAAAAAACCGATGTGTGGATACCATTGTATAATGGTGCAAAAAATCAATTGTTTTTAAGTCATTTGGACCATAATGTCTGATATTTCACATCCAAAATTTTGATTTTTTTTTTCAATTTTTCCAACATGTGTGTGTGTGTGTGCATAAGAATTATATCTTTTAGACGTGCATTTGAAAAACATACTGTTGCATTTAGATCTTATAAGATAATTATACAATAAATGCATTTTTCATATGTGTGTGCGTGTGACAAGGAACAAGCGATTGAATTAATGGGAAAAAGAAGCTTAGGCTGAAGCATAGCTTAGATATGGGAAAAGACTATGCTCCTTCCCACTTTGGTGGATATATATCCATAAATATTGTCATTCAGCTTTCATTGACAGAAGCATGAGCTTATGCCTTTTGAATAATCTACAGGAAAAGGAAAAGTCGTCCTCCAGCAACTATCACCTCTCCATAATTGATCAGATATTTAGCTTTACACGTTGGCCTTGCCTTGTGATTTTTCTTTTTCGTTTTCCACAAGTTCTTGATATTCGTGAAAAAAAATCCCGATTTTAGAAATTCTCAGAAGTTCTTACTTTGGTTAATTAACTTATTAAGAGCTACCGAAGTTAGTAAAGCTCCAAAAACGTACGGCTGCTAGTACTAGCAGTAGTACGCGCAATAGTAGGACCTTTGAAGTTGGTGATCTTGGTCCCTTTTTGGGGACACTACGTCCATTCACTTAGACTGGACAGGGCTTGTAGCTGGAGCACTCAAACAGGAACAAATGGGTTCTTGCTTTGTCAAGGAAGAAATATATTCCATGACTTTCTTTTCTGCTTTTTCTTTGCTTTCCCTCAAAAGTGACGTATCGTAGAGAATATGCACAAAAAAGAGGCGTGATAAATGTGTCGTTGTCCGGAATGCAAAGGTCAGCACCTTTCTGTTTCCCAGTGCAATCAAACATCAATATTAAATTCTCACATGGCTTTCTTTTGGATCCCAAACACCCCGAATAATGGACCACAGCCCCATTAAGTAGCCATTTCTTCTTATGTGCGATGAGTAATACTTCACTTTCACTTTTTTTTCTTCTTTTATTCCTTCTCTCTTGAATGATGACTCTAGCTATCTAGATTGAGTGTCGCCGATTTGAAGTAAACAGATGATATTCATTGTACTTTTCTCTTAATCATTCATCATAATAAATGAGAACTCCAAAAAACTAGAATTTTCATTCAATTTATATATATATATATATACATAATATAATATATATGTAGAGAGAGAGAGAGAGAGAGAGCTATATTTTGACTTGTGACTTCAAGCTGCTAAATGAGTCTATTTATCTATTTTTAACATCAAATAAGAAAATAAATTATTGTAGTAGTGGGGATATGTAATGCGTGTATATACGAGCACATGTAATAGCTCTTTCTATTGAGCATGATACTGATGCAGTTGATTAATAGTTATTGACTTCTTCTTGTTGAGTATGATAAAGATGCAGTTGATTAAACTTTGGGTGAGCCCGCTTTAAGAGGACAATTAAGGCCAACAATCAAAGTGAAAGCGATAAACAAAAAGAGTTTGCTAGTTAGTTCTTTGAAGGGTTGCTTTGAACGTGTTTATTTGTGAGTCGCACAATCATATTAATCAAATAGAAAGTTAGTGGATACAAATATTTACATTTAATAACGTCCATGTGTAATATAATACAGAGAGAGAGAGAGAGAGAGATTGGTAGACAAATAACTCTTATGTGCAATCACTCAATATATAAAACTTAAGGCATTTAATCAATGAGGCCCTTGAGGTCTTCCCTGCCCACTTAGGATATATGCTCAATCTTTCCATTGACCAAAGTAAACATGCAAAACGCTTAATTAGTTATATATATTGCACTTATCACATGAATAGAATCTTTATATACTGGGTGAAGAAAGTAAGGAAATCAGATCGGGTAATTACAAAAAAAAAAAATGATTTGCTACAGTCAAAAAGCAAAACCTGAATAGCATTTCATACCCATTTACACCTCCTATCGTAGTTGCTTTGAAAGGTCTAGAGAAGAGAATGCTACGTCAAAATCATGGTTTCTAAGATTCAAAAGTAATAAGACTGTATCCTTTGTATGCGAATGCTTCATATACATACATACAATATTTATTCATTTTTTTGACATAGAGAATGGGTTTCACAAGCTGAAAATGCTCACAATCGGTTATTAAACTTTCATAAAAATATCAGTTACACATTTTAAAATCTTAATTTTATATGAACTTGTAACTTCTACTTACGAAAATCACATTCATAGGAAAGATTTCATACAACGCATAGCAAAGAATGAAAAAAAAAGCTGCCACACTATCAGAATGTCTTTATTTCACCTTCGTGGGCGTGTGTTGCAAGAGACGGTATATATATATATATATATATATATATATGTCAGCTCTTGGTAGGACACAAGAAAACTCCAAAAAAACGGATACCGCTTGATTGGTTGTTTACTTGTTTTAAAATTAATCTTGTGGCTGGTAACTGACTGCTCAAGTTGCTTCTGTCCACAGAAAGGACGAAAGAGAGAGAGAGAGAGGGAGTATTCGTTTGTAAAGAGTCTACTGAGTACTGCTTTCAGACCATTAAAGAAAAGGCCTAATGACGTTGGTGTACCCCAATTTGGAATATGTGAAATTTTAATACTACACAAAGCATTGGAAGACTAAACAAGGTGCATATGGGCACCAAAAGCACAACTCTAAGCACATATCTTAAAAATTAATGACAAAAGTTATCATTTGACGCTCATTTTAAGAGAATAAGAGCCATCAACTTAATTAATTGTACATGCTCTTTCTCTCTTATATGCACACATATAAGATAATTTAATCTTACTGAGCGTCAAATGTTGTCATATGGTTAAAATTTAAAAGTCTCACACTAAAAAAAATCACAAATTTGGATTACCAATTGTTTATGGTGGCTTTAACGACTATTTATGGTCTTTTTTGGTGACAATTTTTAACTATCCAACAATTATATAGTATTCAACAATATATATATATATATATATATATATATATATATAAAAGAGAGACACACACCCACCCACCCACACCCACGTATATATAATTCACTTTACTTATTCACATGGCATGCAAGGACCAAATAGTGAATATGTCAGATTAGTGGGACCATTATGATGATAACCACAGTTGATCTAAGGACAAGGTAGAGCTCGCCTGTCCAATTAAATAAATGAAAGAAATATCATAAAGCATTTTAAGATTTCGATCGATTTGCCAAATCATGTCCGTTTGCGTAGGGTTGGGACAGACCCGTCGAAATTAAAGTGTTCTTTGGATTATTTTTTTGCAACTACGTCACAGAGCATGGCTAAGGTACGGATAGCCATAGATTCGGGTTTTTTTTTTTCATTTCTTCAAATTAGTATTTTAATTATTCCAATCTAGGGGTGTTTGTTTATATCCGGGGTGCTATGAAATTCAGGGCACCAGGATCTCAACTCCGACTCCGTTTTTTCTTTTTCTTTTTTTCCCTCAAATTTGCAAGTTTTAAGTTTACAAGTTCGATTGCCCCGGATTTGAAATCCATGGGATTTGAGATCCATGTATTTAAGAATCTAAGATAAAACCCTCTCCCTTTGATCCCAAAACAGACATTTTCTCCCTTTTGATTTTAAAACTGACATTTTCTCTATAAGTGGCCGAGTCCTTGACTGGGTCCTGTTTCCTCGAACTGGCGCACATGTTGAGCCATAGGCTGTTCAGCTCTATAAAATCAAAGGGAAGGTAAGGGACTAAAAAAATGAGCAAGGAATTTGACTTTAGATTATCAAACCTATAAATATCCTCCACATATATACATTGAAGAAATAATGGTCAGTGGGTCTGAGTCAGCTCCTCCTTGGGGATAATATAAGGCATATTCCATTAGGCACTGCCCTACCTTATCTCATGACCTGCCTTGTAATATGTCCTTTAACATGCATAGACTGTTCACAACTAACACGACAACATCAATATCAACATCATATATATATATATATATATATATATATATATATATATATATAGAGAAAGAGAAAGAGAGAACCGATAAAATGAAAATATATAACAAAATTTGAAGACAAAAGGTCCCCTAGATACAAAAACAAACCATAAAAACAAAAGCAAGAAGATGAAATATACAATACAATGCACATGAAAAGAAGAGGGATTAGGTGAGAGAGGAATAACAGAGCGATACAGTCACCCAGCCGCAGACGGACAACGGCGCCTTAACCGAATGACAAACTGGACATCCTCTTCATTGCACAAGATAAGCCACAAAATCTGACGAAGAAAAGGTGCTTCTGAAAATTTTGTTGCTGCGCTCTTACTAAGTGCGCCACCAAGCTGAAATGAGTCACGGCCTCCAAACACGAGATCTAATAAACTAGTGATGCATGATTTACATTTCCCAACTAACATTCTTAAGAACTAACCAGCCTTGTTGCATTGTTCAGCCATATATTTTTTTTTCGGTAAATTAACCGAACAGAAGGTATCAAACACCAATCCTTATTGTTTGGATGGTGTGGACCAATAAAGTTTTATGTGGCTTGACCCAGCAAGTTGGTCAGGACTTCAACCCGGGGGGCCTACCGTGCCATAATGAAAGTCTTGGTGGGACGCCCAATGGCTGCACATGGCCTGTCATCCATCAATGGACCAATGGATATAAAAACCGATAAAAAAAATGCGATAAGGATGACAAACATCATTATCTTTGGTCCTTATCCAATTACACGTTAAAAGTTTCTCTTTATTTTTCAAAGTAAAATCTTGAATATATTTTAATTTCACTTATTACCTATTTGTTATCCCATTTAATCTTAAAAAATGCGAATAATATAATTGATGGCCTTGTTAGAGTATCCACAAGAATATGCACAGATTCTCATAGACATCAATTTATAACTAATTAATCAAACTATAATATTATATTGATCCCACCATTTTTAATTATTTAAACATTTAAAATTTGTGTTTATACTATATTAATATCAATATTTTTAATTGATTTAAATATTTATGGATATCCTTGAGTTAGGTTCTTAGCCCCCCGCCGAGGTATAATGCGCAGTACCCAAGTGGGGCACAAGGACAGCGCGTTTGACTACTAAGGATTGACCGACCTAACAGGATTTGCTCATACTTAAATAGATCCGATTCAGTTTAAACTCGGTTTATTTTATTTTATTTTATTTTTTTAAAATTACAAATCTTATACAAGCGATTACTTGAAAAGAAATTTGATTTACGGATCTTGCTCTAGATAGCCCATTAAGTTTCCTTCACTAGGTTTGCTCACATCTGGATCTGGACACGAGTCCAGGTGTGATGAACCATAAAACCCATTTCGGATAATGGATCCAAGTCCGCAGCTAATATTTTTATTCCGAACTGGGTGGTTAGGTGGGCCATGTAGGGAAAGGGGCAGTTCGGTCATTAAGCTTTGCGAAAATTTGGATAAGCCTAGCTGAGGGAGATTTTGGTCAATGTACTAAAATTGGCGAATCTTTGGAAATTCCGACTTGGCATAAGTTCCTGAACTTACAAAATCCAAAAAATTGGTCGATGCTTAATTGGTATAAAGCAAGTATTCTCTGACACTGAGATCACGAACTTGGTCGCATTCTGCCTGCTGCCAGACGCGCATCTCGTTGCAAGATTTGGATTTAAAGAGCGCTGCCACGAAGGACAGATATCAGGATAATCGAAGATCCAGATCCAGATCCATAATGATGTGCTCCGGTCAATCCTGCTACACCGTAATTACTGGAAATTGTCAGTAGAATCTGAGCTGGATCCACTTCACATTGTATTCCGTGATTAGAGGGAAGTGGGATGGAAAAGGGTCCCGCCTACGTTGGCTCGGATCCATCTTGTGAGATCTGGACCTGTGGATCAGGTCCTCGTTTGGATGTTGCGTTATTCGGCAATGGATCTAATCAGATTAATCACCTCATTCGATTGCAGTGCTTTATTGAATTTGGACCGGGATCCAGATCCCACCAGTAGATGAACGGAGACTATAAACAGATCTTGGTTGCCCCGATATTCACACGCAAGACAAACAGTTCCCGATTGTTCTTTGTAGCTAACTTGGCAATATGTTCCGGGTTTTAAGAACGGCCTGAATTGGATCAGATGCAAGATACTGATAGATACCATGATCCAGATTAGATTTCGGACATTTATGAACATGTTACCGAGAGATCCATATCTATCTGGATATGGTGTTTTCCTTTTCTTGTATGGAAGCCGCTGGACCTAGACAAATGGATTCAGTTAAGCGTCACGATCCGACCCGCTCCTTTGTCAGCAAAAGGCCGAAACCCAACCCATTACGCATTTTAATTCTAATTGGGGGTAAATTAGTCATTAAAAATTTTATCTTTTCTTTATTAACGAGTAACGCCTGTGTGGATAAGATAACTGCCTCGTCGGAATAGACCGCCCATCCCGCTTATGGCCCTCAGGAAATGCATTAATTACCAATGAAACCACAATTAACGGTATCTAAACGGCGTTTAAGGTCATGTCCCGTCGATTTAACCGTCAAGATCTTGGGGTTCGGACGGAGTTGTCCTCATGAGTGTTCGTACCGTCGATCTTTCCCCTTTTGCCCTCGCCGACACCGCCTTGAGCAAGGGAGAGAACATGACGCGATGCCGGCTTTGGACATAGAGATATCAGAAAATTACGCCTCTGGTAGCGACCATCTTCTTCTTCTCTCTCTCTCTCCTCGCTATCTCTGCAAATAGTAAATGGAGTCATCCGACGCAATGAGGGGCCCCTTCCAGAGATTCACCTCGCGTTCAGATTCCTCAAACCGTCAAAGATCCCTCTCTCCTCTTCCTTCTCCTTCTTGCTGACCTCAGAAAACCCTAATTTAGAGTTCTACTTCTTTTCCTAGTTTTTCGGCTTCCGGTTTGGTGGAATTTTGCGGGAGTTTTTTTGGGCTCTTGATCGTCCGGAACTCGTGTTTTTTTTTTGTGACGGAAGATTCGGGATTTTTTTTTTCTTTCTTATTGTTTTCCTGCGAGATGGAAAGATCTTAGGGACTGGTCTGGGTTTTCCTTTTCTAGCTGTGATTGTTCTTCGGGGAGATGGAGTTTGTGGAGGAAGTGGGAGAGAGCTCGTCGCCTCCTAGAGCGGCTGCTTCTCCGCATCTTCTTGATGTCAGGGATGATGTTTACCGGAGGCTTGTGGAGGACGGGAACGATGCAGCGAGCGATCCAGGTTTCCGCGAGCAGTTGGATGCGCATTTCAGTAGATTACCACCGAGGTATGTGGTTCTTGAATTTCTTGCACTTCTTTGATTTTCGAGTTCGGACCATCTTTTTGAAGTTCTATTGGAGCTTTTTAGTCCATACGATGGCTGCGTGTTGTTTTCAATTTTAATTTTTTTTTGAATTGGTTGATGGAATAATTCGGGAGGGGAGTTGAACGTGTTGATCAGAGATTTGAAAGCAAGAAATGGGTTGCCGATATCCTTTCCAATATCTTCGATGGTTATAATTATGGTTCGCGTGGTTGTTGGAATCATAGTTGGAGAAGAGAACTGCATGAAAATGAATATAAATGCTTGGTTTAATTGATGAGAAGTTTACTGGAGGAGAAATCAAGTTGGTTATATACCTTTTTTCATTATCTCGGGACTAAGAAAAATTTGATTTCACAGATGTAGTCGTTGTGTGGCTATATGTATACATTATTGTCAATCAGCAGCTAAAAAAGCTAGAAGACTCAAGTTCGAAACTGTTAAAATTGTAAGGTTTCTGGGTGATACCTAGACTCTTTTCTGATCTTCCAACTGGTTCATGAGAGTACTGTATACCAAGTCTTCTTGTTAAGAGGATCTAGTCGACTGCCGACACTTTAATCTTCGTTCACCCAAAAAAGGAAATCATTGTGGGATTTTTGACCTCAGAAGTATCAATTGCCTTAACAGCAAAAGGTTGAGCCCTGTCACACTCAATACATTACTTGGTAAAAGCTGACTATGAGTCCGTGATAGAGCTCAAGAAATGCAGGTGATGCCCGCTGAGCTTACGCCCTATATCTTATACTTTTTATATGGGCTGACATTTGTTGCCCGTCTGGCGACTAACATATCGCTACTAGCTGTTGGCCATGGTTTGGCGTCCCTGATTGCCCGCCCGCTTGAGAGTCACACCTCACCCTCTGGTGCTATACTGGAGTAAGTGGGCCCCGTCTCCAGATAAATTTGTCCAAGAAAGCCTTCCACGGCTTTCTGTTTTTTGCTTAACATTTTTGGATTTATCTTGGGATTTTCATTGTGGAGATTTTTCCGATAACAGGATCGTGCAACAAATACCGAGTTTTGTCTTAAGGTTGGTCTTATGTCTCTTACGGCGAGTAAGATGGTGAAAAAAATAGATAATTTATTCGTTGTACCATCAGGATATTCTCTTTGTGTTTTCTTCTGTTTTTTGTATTCTCATATGTTACTATATGTAGCATATCTGGACTTTTTTTTCACTTCTTTTCAGGTCGAAGAATTAAAAAAAAAAAATGCTCTACGAATACTGCAAAGCTGATGAAGATGTGTTTTCAGTTATTGAAAGCAAGCTCCTTAACCCCTTTCTAACCATGCCCCAGCCCTTCTGCAATATTGGCATTATAGTTTTCGTCTAGTCTATTGATTGCTTACTTTCACTATTGATCACCTATCTGTTCAGTTGCTTTTAAATATTTCTAGATTTTCTGATTGTCTTGTCACATATACCTAGCTTCTCATATATTCTGCACGGTTCTTTTTATCAAATTTGACAATTGATCTTCTCTTATTTAGTTATGCACTAGATGTCAACCTGGATAGAGTGGAGGATGTCTTGCTACATCGAAAGATACTTTCTGATGCAAGGAAACCAAATAAACGGCCTGTCATTCATGCTCGCTTTGTGGAGGTTAGTGTTTTATAGAAGGTGGATTTTTTAACAAAATTTATGTATGTTTCCAGGGCTCAATTTCTTGTTCTTTTGGAGATTGAAATTCTTGCTCATAGAAGATCTTTTTAGACGAATGGTAGACTTCTCTTTTCAACTTTCTGGATAAAGTGCAAAGAGAACTGTTATGCTGGGTGTGGAACTCATGAGAAGTAGGTGGATGTGAGTGATAGTAATTTGTTGGCAGCAAGTTACAATCCAATTGTGGCAGGATCACAAACAGAGATTGATGTGATCATGAATGCACATGCAGATGACTGAATGATTTTGGGTTTGCAAGAAAATCCATCTGCATTTTGGGAAATAACAAAATAAATGACTTAAATTAGTAGTTCTAGTTGGTGGTATCTGTATCGTACAATATGGAGGCGTATGATACAATATCTGTATCGTACAATATGGAGGCGTATGATACAATATGTATCGTATAGGTAGGCAAAACCTATATGATACACCTATATGCATTTTCCCTGTAAATCATACGTGCATCGAACGTATCGTAACATACAGCTGCTATATGATATGATATGGCCGATAGCGCCTATATTGTATGATATAGTGCAAGTTTTAGAAAAGGGGCCCAATGTCCCTTTTGGCGAATTCATTTTCAAAACCACCTCTCACCCTTCATTTTTAACACTTCTAGGGGCTTTGAGACAAGAAGCTTTTAATTGTTTTGAAGAGACACCAATAAATTGTCGATTTGAGGGAGAAATCGCCGGTTCGAAGGGAGATTTACTAGTGGAAAGCCCATTTGTATTTGAAAAAAGAGGGCTTTTGTGTTTCTTTTTTCTACAAAAAGTATACAATCTCTCGCTTCCAATCTTTACTGTATGCATCTATTGTTTTCTAAAGCTTATTGTCATTATAGGTTTTTGTTCACTTTATGAAGATATTTGGTTTATCTTCTTAATGTGTTGTTAACTTATTATGTCTTATGATTGATGAATCATGAACGCTCATTATGTGTGTGATGAGTTTTTTATATAGAGTAATAGAACACATTTATCATGATTTTTTTCTAATTTTTCTCTATTTTTAATATTTTTTATTAATAAAAAATAATTTTATGATACGTTCACAATACATTATGATTTAACAATATGGCATATAGGTCAGCCTAATTGATACACATTACAATACACCTTCTAATTGCCTTTTAGTGCCTTTATGTCTCTGCTGCTTGTTCACACACACACCACACACGTAAAATTTTCATGAAGACGGTCTTCCTTTTAGAGGGTAAACTTGAGGAAAACCTGAACAAACAACAAAGCAACCCCGTCAAACAAATGACAAAATTGCAAGGGGTTTCAGCTCTGGGGAGAGGAGATAATGAAGATGGTGATATGAGAAAGCAAAAAGGATGAATTCAGATAATAAAATCTTACATGTTGGCGAACTGGGCAATTCAGATTAGCTTGTTCCCAATGCAATGGACATACTGGGTGCATGGACATTGTTTACTGCTACTTGGAAGATTTTGAGATGAAGGATCTAGAGCTTTTCTATCCAGTAGGCAGTAGCTCATCCATGTGGTTTTGTCATAGTCGGGGCACATGCTGTAATTTGTATGCAGGATCAGAGATTTTCTACTGCTACTTGGAAGATTTTGTGATGAAGTATCTAGAGCTTTTCTATCCAATAGCTCATCCGTGTGGTGGCTTTGTCATAGTCAGGGCACATGCTGTAATTTGTATGCAGGACTAGAGATTTTCATCAAGTTTTCTTCTTCAGTGCCAATTGCAAAGTACATTTTCATGAGCGCAATGTCTTCCCCTCTACATGTGTTTAGAATGGGAGCTTACTCTCTGATGTAAATTTAAGGGGATCAAGTTCAAATACCTGGAGTACCTTTCCAAGTTCTGGTTCTATTGGCATGCCTTACTTTTGGACTATAACTTGGCGCAAGACTCAAGACATCCAGTCCTGTTTTTACAGTAATTGTTCTTCAGCTTCCTGCTGATCCATTTTTTACATGTCTGTTCTCTTATATTCATAATTTGATTCACTAGACTTGTGAGTGCTGTGCTTCTTCAAGGATTGAGGATGATCACCCTTGTCTAATTTACAAACCGAAGGATTTTGGCTTTTCTTGCTTGTCTTTCTTTTCTAATCAGAAGTCCTAACTAGAACGTCCTTTTGCTGGATTTCTTTCTGACGTCAGTATTGCAACATCAAATCCTACAGAATCGGGTGGTACCTGGTTAAAATTCAGAGACTCAGGCAAATGAAGAAATCCTTTCACACATACATACCTAGTACTGGATGTACCTTACCTGTAAGGAAGTCCAACTGGTATAGCATTTGCTTGGGAAGGAAAAGAAAAGTATAGAGAAACCCAAAACTGAACATGACCTTTTTAACCAACCAATCTTTAAAGCTGTACAATATACAACAAAATAGGTTTGAACTGATTTTAGTGGCTATATCTAAAGATTTTAAACAAATATTTTGATATGGCTGCATCCATGACTAGAAAAAACACAAAGCTGTGTGGTCGTATAAAGGAAGGCATTTGGTTCAGATTTGATGAGTAGGATGGCTCTTTTTTTATTAGACCACCCATTAGTTGTTTCAAGGAAGAGTTAGGGAAGACTGGAGCCCTTGTGATGCATCCAAGCATGATTCTGTTTGTCACTAATATTAAGGGCATCTTCAAACAGGAAAAGGTTGAAGGTAGATTCAGTTTGGTGGTATACACAGTAGAGGTGTCTTAGCATGCATTATCTGCTGGAACCTTGGCAATCACTTGTCAAGTGTCAATTCTATGCAAAGAGAGCTAGGATGAAACCTAGTATGCCTTGAGCGTATTCTTCTTGCAAATGGTGGTTATATGTGAGAGTTGTGAAATGGAACTGTCACTTGTTCTCATGGGCTACTATGCATGTTCAGTTGTTCACAAGCTAAAAGTGTATTTTCTGGCAAGATCATCAACACCCAGTTTAGCCTGCTTCCTAGCTAAAGCTAATTAAACCTATATCAAGCTTCTATATGCCCAATCCACTGGAGCCAACCTTGAGTTGGCTTCTTGGAATAGAAACGATGGCATTTTTTATTCCCTAATACATAGTCAGAATAAACCTTGACTTAAGCTTAACAAGCATGAACTGTCATGCTGATTCTGGCACAGACTCCAGAGGGAAACATATGTGCCCCTCCAAACCTACTGACTTAATTGAAGATAACTCCTGCAGTTCATGCTCATCTCGCATAAATATCCTGCATAACGTGGTTATTACTTTACTCATGAGCTCATTTGAAGAGCTTGTACAAGCTTGATACGGGCCACTCATTGCAGAGGAGTAGATAAGTTCAGTTCATTAACATGTCCTATCTTACCCATCAAGTCGAGTGACTGATGCAGTATATCTTTTACATGCACTCCACATGGTGGGGGAAGTATAACAAGAATAAATGCTTTAGATAGTGAGAACCATTCATCTTCATGTTTTCTTAAGTTTCAGCATGTACAATTATGTCAAAACAAAAGTATGATAAGTTTCTGCAATTGCATACTGAATGTGTTGAAGATACTGGGGTGACTGGTACCTGTTAGTTTGTATCTATGCATGTACACTACTATCTCTCTTATCTCTTAAGCATGGGAAAAGGACACAAGGATGTCTTCATCTCTCTCTCTCTCTTTCTCTGACCATCAGTCCAAAAATCTTTCTTTTATTTTTTTTTTCTCCAATTGGTATTTAAGGAAAGTTTGCAACTTTGCTTGCATTTCATATCCTGTAGTTGGATTGTTACATGTGTCCAACGTGCTTGTGTCAATGAGAAGGTTTTCACTTGAGATTGCTTTCTGAACTCTTGTTTTGTTTCAAATCTTTGGTTGACATGGAACATGTTCTTACTGTTGCTTTGTTTTGGTACTCTAGATGATAATCACTAGTATGTCTTAAAGAAAGGATTTTTTTTTTGGGCATATGTGGGCATTATGAACGAACTATAATTATTGTGAATTGTGACCTTACACACATAGACATACATTCACAATTGCTTTCTATGAAATTTGAGTTTAATTTTTATCTTTATAACAGTGCTGTCATTATTCAATTAATGTTTCTTTTATTTAATTAAATGTTATATCTATCAGCATATCACAAGTAGATTGGACACTGAAGATATTCCACAACAGTGTGTAAAAGATGTTTCTTGCACAAGTGGATGTAATTGTGCTGAACCTGAAGAAGGCATGCAATCAAATAGAAGGTATTCAGTCGTACAGATTGTTCATTAAGTGCATAATAACTGTTCGTTTTTATCTTCTACTTTTGGGAAGAGAAAAAGTTGATCAGAAAAGCTCTGTGTTCAATGAATGAAATTCATAGTTGTGTTTTAGCTGGACTATGGTGGTTTGTTTGCAAGAGTATTTATTGATACTTGGTACTACTCTATTGAGTTGATCAGGAAACATGAGGTCGTATTTGAACCTTGCTCAAAGCTTGAAGACTTGAACTTAGACACAAGGCAGTGTTTACAGAATGGAGATGGAAGATTTCCAACTGGAACACATACAGGAAGGTGGTGTGACATCTGACTAGGCAATCCTGTTATGGTTTTTGGGGCACTAATCCATGTAGCTTTTCAATCCTATGGAATCATCTTTAGCACTATGACCGAGCTTCATATTTTATTAGTTTGCAAGTCATGTAGCTCAGGACAAGTTTCCATTGCCCATTCAGAAAACTTTGCAGTTGTGTTTTCTGTTTGACTAAGTATTTTTGTATATTTTATATACATATATTTGCTTTGTTACCTTACAAAATTTAGAATTTATGGTTTCTGTTTTAGATGTACTTTTATATTTTTATGTACATATAATTACATTACTACATTCTACCTTGCAAAACTAAGAATTCCTTCTCTAAGAATGTAACATCCGTGAAAAAATCTACTCTTTTGGATCCTGTTATCTGCAGTAAAAACGGGTTGCTACGTGTAGTCTGCTGTAACTGAGAAAGCTGGAAGCTTCAAGTACAATGAGTATGTGTAGTACATCTTTTGTGAAGTAGTTACTCAATGTGAGTTTTATAACGACTTTTGGAAAAAGTAGTATGATCATTATGATTTGCTCACTGGGATTGCAAAGATTAATTATAAAGATGATGTTCACTTGTAAATCGCTGTAATGCTCTTGGTGGTGCCAATGTGTAGAGTGATTGGTAATGGCAGAAGCTGAAGTTATTAGTCTCCAGGATGATGTGGCTTAGCAATATTAATGGATTTATGAATTTATGTTTATGTGTTTCTGGAAAAGAAAAAGGTCTGGCAGATGACATTGTCAAACAGTACTTGTGAATGTGAAATATACGTCTGTAGGAAATGAGAGGTAAACTGGTCGTTATTTTACATGCCCTTTTAGTAAAGAACTGGGCTGTTGTTAATTCTGGCTTTGCCATTGGATACCTAAACTCCCATTACCTGCCTTAGCTCACTTTCTTCCAAGGTCCATGTACTTAAGGGTTAGAGGTAGAGTTATAGTGGCAACGATGTCAAACGGCAGCATGTCTGGCAAATGAGTTTTGGACCTTTGGTCAATGATCTATCAAGTGCAAATGTAGTAGGACCATGATTGTTCGTTTCTCAGGCTGTTGTGAGGTTTTCAGTAGATTGTCAAACAGCAGATGTAATACATGCATCATATGATGTTGTCATTGTGAACTGCAGAGGTGTAGTAGTGGGAGATTGTTACCATCAAGGTGTCAATTTTTAATTTTCAGGATGGTGTTTTCAAGTCCTTAGGTCCTTTTCTTTTTTCAGGTTAAAATCATCAGAAAATTGCTGACTTAACTATGAAATTTTCCCATTTCTAAGTGAAATAGAGTTGCAATAGGTGAGACCATGGGAGAAACGGAGCTGGAGGATGTGGGGCTCAGATTTTATTTTCTTTACTTCTTTGAGGGCAAAGCAGAGCTGCATTATGAGTGGTAGAATTCTGCAGACTGTGGGACGTATTGCAGACGAAGTGGGTTCCTGTACCACCTAATAAAACAAATGCAGCCTTAAGGGAAAAGATCTAAGTGCACCGGAAATTCTGAAGAAATTACTGAAAAGGAGAAACTGAGAAGAAATAGAACGTTGTAAGTGATGCAATTTGGTCAAATCACCATTAATGAAGTTATAAATGGACATGAAAACAGATAAGTGATTGAATGTTGATCTTAGTGTTCTTGGTGCGGAGATGTGGGAATGATATTATGGTTACTTACAGGTGGACTAGGGAACACCAATCTCACAAATGCATTCATCTTTGAAAGCATTTTTTGTTCTTCTTTTGTTACTAGGTTTTGATGATTTTTTAGCCTGCCTATCTTTCACCTTTGTCTCTCCTCTCTCTTTCTCTCATGCATACAACTGTATATCATAATTGTCAGCCTTTGGTTAGTTCTAATTGAGATACCTATCTTAGGGATACAATTCAAATTTAGTTCATTTGTAATTTAATTTTCCTACTTGCATTATATTGTGCTTTGTCTCATTAAATTTCTCTCTTCATTTAAATGTCGCTGATGCTGCATTTTTTATCTGCTTTGTTTTCCTTGCAGTCGAGAGGCTGCTGATGTCCTCATCCATGAGATTATATTCTCTACCCTTGATAAGCCAAAGCTTCTTAGTCAGGTATTTCATTGTTAATCCTATATATATGCATGAAGACACACAAGGTAGCAATGTATATTTTGGATGTTGAGGAGCCTTGTTTCTCTTTCCCCTTTTTCCCCAAAACTTTGATGAGGTCATGTTTTTTAGTAAATAAACATTGAGAAACACATTTATATTCATACATTGGAAAAAACATCATTAAGTGTTCTTCGCTGGAACCCAAATTGGGGCCCAACCCAGAAGGGTTTCGGAACAGTGCATTTCTTGTGTAATATGGTATTATTCAACATACGTATGGATGTATATTTATATGCTTATGTAATTTTATCATGATTTTTGTGATGCTCAATATAATGATTCTCTTATGGAACTCTTGGGGATAGTTCAATAATTTTGGCATGTTGAATCTTGCAATCAATATCTTGCCTTTAGTTGAAGATGATTCAATTGCAGAACTTGTGAAAATGATGATTTTTTATGCTTCATCTGATTCCTTTTTTTTTTGGGTGTCTTGGCATCCTAGCTCTCTGCTTTGCTTTCTGATATTGGGCTGAACATCCGTGAGGCACACGTTTTCTCTACTACCGATGGCTATTCACTGGATGTCTTTGTAGTGGACGGATGGCCTGTTGAGGTAACCTTTTACATAGAAAAAATGTCTCAATATTAGAATATCAATTTTCTGCTGTAGTAGCAGTTTGATCAGCTTCCTGAATCACTGAATTTACACTCATTGCTTGCTTGTGTATTCAGATGCAAGTCTATTTCTTGTTATAAGAAGATGCCGCAAAAAACTAAGTAGTCTAAGTTACACAAACCCTTCAAGACAGTCACTGCACAGGAATCAACACAACTTGGGTGCGGGTGGGGCGACTAATAATTAATTTGTCTTTCATTGGGTCATTGGTCGCATTGTTGTTTGATAATTTTGTTGTTTGTAGACAAATTTTGTATTTTTTATTTAAATGTCTGACAGAAACAATGAAGTTATGTATGAATTATAAATTATATCTAATTTATTATTTTTATTAAGAATCTTTTAAATAAAGTAGAACAGACTAGTTCTATATCTTGATATTAATCTCCTTTCTTTGATACAGTCATGGTGAAATGATTTTTTTTAGTTCATAGGTAATGTATTGACATACATTTCAATTGCTTGGCTGAATGGTTGAACATTTCAATCTGCATTTGTTACATCATGTTATCTTGATCTAATTTGGGAGAAAAAAGAAGAAATGAAAAAAACTAAACCTAAGGAAAAAAGGGCTGTTATTATTAGTGTTATCATTATTGTTTTTCCTGAGAAGTTTGATAGCAACTTCATGACTTTGACAGCCAGTGTTGCTTGTCAATGGCTCTGCAGCTACAGAACCAGGAACTATTAGTGGAATAGCTATAGAGGATTACAAGGCCAGTTTCAAGCTTTGTCCAGGCTGGTAGTTCACTTTCCAAAGCTAAGGGAATTAAAGAGGAAGCTGTAATCCATTGTGATGCTGATGCAGGCACTCAGTTTAGATTTTTCTAGAAAATCTACAAATAGTATACTTCATCAAGGCGTAAAAGGTTTCTGAAGTTTGCAAAATTTATAATTGCTATGAAGAAAATATAACCTAGTTAGAGAATTGCATGTCCTATGAGTTAAACTAGTGTTACAAACCAAAATGGGTATAATATGAGTTGCAGTATTTAGGGATCTTGATAGTCAAAACTACGTGTTTTCCATTGATTGGATTACCTAACAGTTTTATAATTAGATTAATGAAGATGGGACGTTAAATCAACAGATGACCAATCAAATGTTAAGAAATTACATCTTTCAACGTCACTGTACCTCAGCAGCTGGTCATCCATACTGGCCTTTCGTACAGAAACTGGCAGATGATGTCTTAGTATATGCTTGTGTTCATGGCATCTTTCCTTGTTTCTTTTCCAGCTTAATTCATTGTATAGGTTCCCTAGGCTGAAGTGACCTGTAGGAGCATGCTATTTTCAAGCCACCTTGAGTTAGTTGTCTCCATGAGGAGATTGTTTTTAAGGGTTTTAGGTGAATTCAATCAATGTCTAACTTCATTGGGCAGTTAAAAATAACAAATGTTCAGCATGTTTACTGAGAACATGAAAGCTATCAACTTGATACCAGTTGTTTGCCACTTGTTTGGTATCAGTGAAGCAGAAGATTTCCTTTAAAGGGGTTGACACAATTAATAGAGAGAGGAAATCTTTTGTATTTTGTGATGCTAGCTCCATTCTATGACAGGATATGTGCAGAGCTGATACGTTCCTGACTAATGCAATGATGTGGCCAGGACGCAGATGGCCTGCAGCAAGCACTGGAGAAAGCTGTAGCTGGGAGTGAGGTAAGATTCTAGAGAACAAAAAGATTCCTATTATCCATTACTTTGTCTGTACCTTATGCAGGATACATTCATGTCTTGTCTACGTATGTCTCCTCAATCCTCTTGGGGTTTAATTTGCTACATTGACTTGACAATTGACGTGTTATTGTCTTCTGTTTTTTAGTTGTGATCCTTATGTTAATACTTAACAGCATAACTTATTTGCTTAATTTTGGAGGCCTCTTGGTCTTACAAGCATAAGTCTGGTTTTTCTTCCATATGATTTTTCTATAGAAAGTGGATCAGATATGTGCACTTAGTTAATTTATCGAGGAAGCTTCTAATGAGAAGAGCTTAGCTAGCAGCCTGGAGTTTGTGAACTTGTTTTTGTTTGAGTGCTTTGATCTTGTTTGCAGCATTACAATAGGTAACTCCTTGAGAGAGAGAGAGAGCGCGCGTGTGTGTGTAGGTTATAGTATAAATATCATATACTTCACTAGATTTGGAGACTGTAAAGATAATGTAATTAGTAAGTCATTGATGTCAAGTATATACACTAGATGGATCTTGTATACATGTGCTTAGTTGCTTATCTACTGTAGATCACACAGGTTGCTTTTTCAATGTCAAGTATGATCTTTAAGAGGGAAAAATTTTGTACACCGTTGCTATGGGTCTTTTATCATTTGACAGACACCCATATGTATTTCAAACACCTGAGTGAAAAAATAAAAACATATTTCCCTATGTGTAACCTTAATTATGACCCTGTCTTAATTTTGGTGAGAACAATTTGAAAACTAGTGCTTTCCATGGTGCATATCAGGAATCTTTTTAGCAGTCAAGAGGTCAAGAAAATGCTGTGATATTATGCAAATGTAATCTTTTCATTCAGATGTATCTTTTTTTTTTGTCATAGCAATGTAGAAATTTTATTTTTGGAAATACACCTTAAAGTATGATATAGGTATTTAGAAATTAGAATTATGGTCTTCATTTAGCGTGTATCAGCAAATCTGATATGTTAAAGTTAAAGCTGCTCAGCTGAATACATACTATTTTCATTAAATGATAACTGTGGCAGTTATGAATTTGTTTTTTTGAAATAGTTTGTATGCGTCTTTCAGTTACAATGGATTAATTTCTAGGAATTGGTTTTGCTACAGACATGAAAAAGGTTCATTAATTTCTAAGAATTGGTTTTGCTACAGACATGAAAAAGGTTCAATGTTCTGTTTTTACTTCAGCAGTTCTATTCATTTGTGTTTTTTTGATTGCTGATGTGTTGTCCTGGTGTATAAATTTTCTCTGCTCATTTCTTGTGCACCATGTTGTGAAATGTTGTCAACATCTAACTGTACCTGACTGAGTTTGTGAAGCTCGGTCTTTATAGCACTAGAATGGACAATGGTACAGATGACTTTCCACATTTCAAGTGATGCTTGAACCTTTGTCATGTTATTTACAGTTTTATCTTATATTGAAGCTCTGAATATCTTTCTAAATTGTGTAGCCAAGTTTTGATGTTGAAAGAACATGTTGTCACTCTGTTAACATGTTGCATTGTCTGGAAATGTAACTATTGCCCTTCTGTATGAGAATGCAGGATTCATGGTCAGGCTCTTCATCACATTCAGCCAGTGAAAGGATTCTTTTGGCCCCTCAAAGACAGGAGGATTGGGAGATCGACAGAAGATTGTTGAAGATGGGAGAAAAGATTGCATCTGGATCTTGTGGAGATCTGTAAGTCTAGGAAACCAGAAATGTTAGCAGTTTTTTTGTAATGACATTATTGTTAATTGAGGCATCTCTGTTCCGAGTCAATATTAACTTCCATGCAGGTACCGAGGCATTTACCTGGGGCATGATGTTGCAATAAAGGTTATTAGACCTGAGCATCTAAATGAAGCTATAGAAGTTGAATTTACACAAGAAGTTATGATCTTGAGGTGAGGGATCGTAAGATAATCAGCGAGAAGGTCTAATGTCATAGCAGTTCATCAGATATAACAATGCATTCTTAATGGCAAGTCCAGCAGAGATGCTATTTTTTGTCTAGTTCAAATAATACTCAAGCACTTTCACTTACCTTCTTAATTCATACTTGAAGTCACATTGCTAGTTCTTACTTCCAAACAACAAATTACAGAAACTTCCTCTTATGCAAGTTGTTAGTTCCAAGTAACCCATCTGAATTTTCTCATCCAGAAACTGCCTATAGCATTGGCCTTTTCCCTTTTTGATTATATGGACCCCTTTCCATTGTTTTTTCATTCACTGCTATTTTTATCTGGTTATTATAGACCATGCTCATAGACTTCTTTGGAACTTATGATGTGGTCTAATTAATCCATATACTTGTAGAGTTAACCTTTTCTTACAAGTGAAACTTATGAGAGTGTGGTACATATTCTTTGAGAGTCTTGGGCAGGTCTAATTTGCTACGTTGTGTGTTCTTACAATTTCATCTACATAATAAGGGTTTCCTTTTGTGTCTATGTTACGGAGTCTTTCTTAACATGGTTTACTACCCATCAAGTTGCTGTTCTGTTTTCAAACATATGATTCTTATGGTGAAGTGGCTTGGAGTTTAGCTTGTCGTACTCTTCCCTCAGATGCTTGTATTGGCATGATGTCCTGTTTTCTTGCTGATTGTGTGTTCCTCCTCCTTTTGATACTGCTTCTTTTCATTGTTGGTTTGGGTGAATGAAATCAAACTAAAGTCTAAGAAGTTGAAGATGGAAAGGGAACTTTTTTGGTATGAAGACGTAATTGAAGAAGCAATATTTCTGTTATATATGGAGACTGGTGATGGTGGTATAACTTGATGAAAAAGGACATTGCCCTTTGTGGCTTTGTTGCTCATCCAATGGACTGTATGAGATGAAAATTAGTGAACAATAGTGAGAAACTTGCTTATTTGGCATTATGTTTTTTGAGCTTTCACCGATCATTCTTCTCTTGCACTTTGTTAGTCTTTAATAGATTATTGATATTAAACCATGATTTAAATTTAGATGCTAAGGGGATAAATATATTGCCCATTAGCCTTTAGCTTGGTATTTTGTCCACTTTATAATGTATATATGTAGTTGAATATCAAAAGAAAACCTTCAATTTTTTTCTCTGCTTAGAAGTCAGAACAATGTTAGCAATTGATAGACCCATTGGTCATTTTTTCCTGTCTTAATCATAAGAATGTGACCTGCAGGGAAGTTCAGCATAGAAATGTTGTCCGCTTTGTTGGTGCATGTACAAAAGCTCCTCAGTTGTGCATAATAACAGGTTGGTTGTTTAAACATCATAGTAGGTATGATTGTGTTTCATGGATTTCTTCTTGTGTCTTTTGGTGAATCACAGCTTTAATTTGATCCATTGACGCTTATGTTATCACCTCTCAGTTTAGTTGAGATTCAGATCCACGTGGGTTGACCTTTTATATCTAGAACCTTGGATATTCCCTGTTTCTTCTTCTTCTTCCTCTTCTTTCTTTTTTTTTCGGCTACAAAATTCATATTTCTGTTAACGTCCCCTGTAGTTTTTCACATGGGATGATGCAAATATTTCAGTCAAGTGCTTCAGTTTTCTGTTTCCCCTTCTCTTCACAATATGTTCGGTTCTGACTCATGCTTCATTTGCAATATTGCAGAGTATATGCCTGGAGGAAATCTTTATGATTTAGTGCACAAGCAAAACAGGGTTTTGGAGCTCCCCAAATTGCTTAAATTTGCAATAGATGTTAGCAAAGGCATGGAGTATTTGCATCAAAACAACATAATTCACAGGGATCTGAAGACAGCAAACCTCCTTATTGACAATGGGAATGTATGTAGTAAACGCAGATTAATTTAATGTTGACATGTGATTAATCGTAATCCTGGGCATTTGCTGTCTTGAATACTTCATGTTATTTCTCTGATTTAGTATAATGCCATTCATTTGCTATTGATAACTAGTGTATGTAAGAGATATTCTTATAACTTGTGACTCTAATTTGCAGAACCTTTTTAAGATACATGTTTTATGAAAAAATGTTTGTGTAAATGTGTTTGTGTTGTGCATGCAAGCCATGCAAGTATGTTTAAGGGAGAAATCCTTAGCATACCTATCCACTGTCATTGTGTAATTCTGTCCATGCTGTTGAACCAAGAAAAAAAAAAAAGGAAACATGATATGAGGCTAAATAAATAAAAGAATGGTATTGCTCATGTTGCTATACTGCAAATCATAAAGGACAATCATTTTCTGAGTGGAAAATTGGAATTTGTGAAGTTATAAGCACATTAAGATTTTATATAATTATTCCTTGCAAGCATAGTTGTTATGTGATGAAGCAGCCACTTTATGTTAGATGCATGGCAAGTCAATTAATGTGTTTACTAATTTGATGAAATTAAATGTGCTCAGGTTGTTAAAGTGGCTGACTTTGGTGTTGCTCGTTTCCTAAATCAAGGGGGAATAATGACAGCAGAAACTGGAACATATAGGTGGATGGCACCTGAGGTAGCATCACTAGTGTTTTTGTACTTTTTTAAGCTATTGTTTGTTCCCTCCTATAATGCCCACTTGAAAAATTTACTTTCGTATCTAAGATTGTGAGAAATTTTGAGGGACTTATAATGGGGGTTGTTAAGTGATTGATTGTCTTGGTTTATAGCCGTTCCAAGGAAGGAACCAAAGCTGCTGTGAGAGAGGTTGGGATTTGCCAGACCAAGAGTCCGAGCATGTTGTGGGAATGGGCCAGGTCATGACAAGTGGTATCCGAATGGATTCAACAATCGGACTTAGGCTCCACACATGTGGGTGTGTATGCCTTATGGTGTCTAGATTGCAATCCCTCACTTTGAACAGTTTAGTCCCGTATCTAAGATTGTGAGAAATTTTGGGGGTGACTTATAAAAAGGGTTGTTAAGTGTTTGTTCATAGCCGTTTTTGGTGCAAAATCCAAAGCTGTGAATTGCAATCCGCCGGACTAGGAGCCTGAGCCCGGTGTAGGAATGGGCCAAGCAGGGGCACGTAGAGAACCTAAAAACAGAAATATGAAAGGATATCTATGCAAGGAGAAAATAAATCCAAAGGAAACAAAATAAAAGTTGCTTGGAAGCTTATTAGTGAAGTTTACTCATGTGTCATAGGCACAAAGTTCATTTTAGTCTATGTAAATGTTCGACCTCAGTAGTTCATGGTGACTTTCCATCATAGAATACGGAATTTCTCCTGTTGTATTTCCTTTCTATGCTTCGATGAGTATCTTTTAGTTGTCTATTTCACCTTGGTCACCTTCTTCAGCATGGTTGCTCAGTGCAGTATGTAAACTATGGTTCAGTTTGCGCTCAGCTTAGATATTCCTCATATGAACAGTGTAAGATTTTTAAGCAAGTTTTTTTTTTTGCCCTAGAAAACTTGATAAAAATCCACTAAGCTCAATATACATAAAAACAGGAGCTTCGCTGTATTATACAAATGCATTGCATATGCATATACTAGTAATGTAGTTGCATTTCAGTGCACATTTATTTCCATATATACTATCGTATAATATGTGAATATTATCATGAGTTAGAAACTCTAATAAACAAGCACACTTTTATAGAGAAAATAAGTAGTCAAATCCAGACCAAGTCACCGAATTACCAGGAGAGATACAAGTATTTTCACTTTTGGTCAAGTCTCAAGTTACTGTTTTAGACTTTGCTCATCACATCCTGGGCAGGAGAAGGTCCCAGACGTGTAGTTATCCATCTATTCAAGTGGTAATTGGGTTGGGCTTTAACGCATAATGCGACAGTTTAGTTCCTATTTAATGATGGTGTTAAAAGGAGAACTGCGTCGAGCCAATCCTGATATGAGTGGACTTCGTGGGGTGAACCTGTGGTATACCAGTTGTTATGCCAATAGCAGCACCAGCAGCTAAGTTGGAATGGAAGAATTGCTGAGCTTCTGGAAATTCTCTATACAGGTTCCTGTATGAAGGTTTCTGAACAGAATTTCAATAAGTGCAAGCACAAGAAAGTGTTTACCCTTAGCATGCTGTTAAAGTTGTGCTTGGTGCATGGTTTGTGTGTGCTGTTCGGGTGGTGTTTGTGCAATAGAAAAGTAAATGTGTCATCCTACTCAGATTTGTTTACTATACAATTTACAACCTTCCCTCCATCCTGTTGTCCTTTAGTATACATCAATCAGTAGGGGAATATGAAGAGTAAGAGAGTTCTTGATACTTTAAGCCTTAAGGAAGACTGGAGCAGGACATTAAGAAGTCCACCATTCTAATTGACTTCAAGGCGGAGAACCAGTAGTTGGAGATTTACTAGCTGCTCCACCATTGGTGACTTGCTTAGTTTTCTTTACGTCTGATTAAAGAGGAAGAACCTCTCCTCCCTCCAGTGTAGGAGTGTCAAGTATAGTCTACCATGGAATCCTACAGTTGGAACGTGCAGCCAAGGGAACAGACACATGTCATCATATTAGAAAAGCCCCTGGAGGAAAAAACAAAAGAGCTAATGTGCCATCTGTTTCTTGATTTATGTTATGAGTTATTGAAAATCAGAAGTTGGGCATGGGGTTAGTCAAAGCCCTAAAGGACTTTTTGGAACTAGGCATTCCACTGCACGCATAGAGAGATAAAGAGACTTAGGAGATGTACCTTTTGTTCACACGAGAGAGAGAGTCACCAATATAATGTGCATGCGTAAGACACTTCTGAAAAGAAAAGGAAGGTTTTCTTAAAAAAAAAGAAAAAGAAAAAAAACCAAATGTGGAACTCATAAGAAAACCTAGTTGTCATTCATTGACCAGTTGACTACCATGGCCCTACTGACTATGTGGCCGTTGACTAGTCCGCTGGCTAATGGCTATCAACTAGGGCACCTAGTTGGTGGACTAGTTGCCTAGGTTGACAATACAGTTTGTGTTGTACTCTTTTTGGGACGTTGAGAACTAATTTTGTAGAAATTTATGTACCACTAAAGTTTATGTTTTGGTCTATACCAGGTGATAAATCATCAGCCGTATGATCAAAAGGCAGATGTGTTCAGTTTTGCCATCGTACTGTGGGAGTTGGCAACATCAAAGGTTCTTCCTTGAACACATCTAATTTTTCTTCTTTTAGTACCTGAGATTCCTGAAAACTTGCTACTTGATTTTAACAGCATGGCTTCTGCGTTTTTCTTTTATTTAGCAATGTTTTTGGTTATTATCATGCAGATCCCATATGATACCATGACACCATTACAGGCTGCTTTGGGAGTGAGACAGGTATGATTTGCAGGTAGCATTTTTCTATTTTGCCTTGAAGTTTAGGCTGAATTCTCTGTACTAAACCTTTTCACAGACCCAAGCCATCACAACTTAGTGAGCAACAACCCATACCCATCTCCTGTTGTCTCTCTCTCTCTCTCTTTCTCTCACGCACACAAACCCACCTGGTGCCCAGAGGGGAATTGGGAAAACATAGGCTGAGTACATTCTTCAAAATCTTGCAAGCATTAGAAGGCCGGCCATTCCATGAATGTAGTCCATGTCCATGTCAATGGTCTCTCTTTACCCCCTTCTCCATTGTTGCCATTGGAAGGGATGTAGGGTTTGACAATGACTATAACTTTGTTAGTACTTAGAAAGTGCAAGCTTTCATCAGTCAACTTTCCTCAAAATGCCGTGCTGGTTTTTGTAGTTGAGGTTTCCCTATCAGATTTTCAGAAAAACTGTATTTTTTTGTCATGTTAGCATCAGCAGTACAGTGTATATATATATATATATATATATATATATATATATATATAATAACCTGCAGTACAGTGTCAGATTTTTAATTTTTAGCCATTGGCAACATCCAGCAGATTTTAACTCTCCTATATATATATATATATATATATGTGTGTGTGTGTGTGTGTGTTGTCAAAGTAAAATAATTGATGAACTTTGTGACAGTGTTCAAAAATAAATTTCATGGACAGTTTGTGTTGCTGTTGCATTTGTGTGGGCATCTATTTGCAAATGCTGGTGCTTACAAAATATGTGTTATAAGGAGCACAAAGAGCGGGCGACACTGATAATTTTGCTTGATGCATTTGACATTCTTCCCTGTTTCTCCTCAGGGGCTGCGACCACCATTGCCTGAAGATGCTCACCCCAGATTATTAGCCTTAATGAGGAGATGTTGGGAGGCAGTTCCTGGGAAACGTCCTTCCTTTTCAGAAATAACTTCTGAACTTGAAGATATCCTTTGTGAGGTCGGAATTCATTGTCTCAAACCACCATATTTCTCTGGGTGTCTATATATTTGATCTCCCATAATAGTAGAGCATTTTCTGCAGGTTACTTTAAATTCTTGCATGACGTGACCTGTGCAGAGTTTATATTGGTACAGTAATTCATTATCTAGAAGAGAAAAATAGTGGACTACCGGAACATGAGTATCTGCGGATTCATTCACAAAGACCTTTTTTTTGTCAACAGAGCCTGGTCAAGATGAAAGCATATATGTAAATATATGTGGTTTTGTAAGCCCCAATTCTGGAAGAATGTATATGCCATCAATGTGTTCTTGGTGTGGCTTCATATGAAATCGTTTTAGGAATACATAAATTTTCTTCTATTTCTCTTCAGAGTTTCTTGAATGTATCCCACGTTTTTACGTTCTTTCAGAACGCATTACCGCATGAAAAAGTAATGAATGCCATGGCATGTAGGAGTTACTAGTGGAATGTCATGTTCATTGATCAGCCTCTTATGAGGCAGTGAACATAATAAGATCGGCATAAAAAAGTAATGGAAGTCATTTTTGACATCTGGGAATTCACCAGCCGATTGTCATGTTCATTGGTCAATCTCTTATGCAGCACTCGACAGGATAGAATCAACACCATAACGTTGCCTTCCGATTATGTTGTTGGTCGACTTTAGCACATCAAAGGTTACTTGTAACATACTTTCACCAGCCTTACAATTTGACAGTTGCATGGGAGATTCATGTTCATATTTTTAGTCCCTTCCTCCATGAATTTCCTTTCTGAAACCATGTGTTTATGTGATGCTATCGTGTTTCTTTGAAACTTCGAACCTGGATGTATGTAGCTTGCTAGCCACTACCCTTCTGCTGTATATATATATGTGTGTGTGTGTGTGTGTGTGTGTTTTCTAGCAAATACGATCGAGTTCTACACATGATGTTTTTCTTGTGAATTAACTTTCTGGGGACGATGTCAAGTAAAAGCAAAGTCAAAACCCCTTCAAAACTTTTCTTTTTTCTGGGTTAAGTCATCCCAATCATGAGAATTGGTCCTACTTCTGGCCGCATAAAACCCATTTGATACCCTCGCTACAGTGTAAGAACCATGTATGTACCGTCAGATCCCATCTGGCACATCGTAGATGCTATCTACCTTTATTTGGGTAAATGATCACTGTGTTGGGCATGATTGCTGATTAAACTTAAGACTTTCAAGTTGAAAAGAAAGTTTAAGAGTTTATCTTTTTTGTTGACATAAGCTGGTTAGTATCGAAATAAATTTAAAAAAAAAAAAACCCTTGAAGAAAACTACTTAATGACAGCACATTCAAGTAAACCTCCCCATGATCTACTAGAGAGAATGCTCAACTTGTTCTTGCAACATGGAACATGTACCTAATAGTCAAACCCTTTACGTCTTATCAACTTGATGGTGCTCATAAGTGGAGCCCCCCATGTAAGAAAACTTCAGAAGATATCAATGTTGTGCAATAGTAAACTTACTTTGGCTAAAAGTCCAGTATAGTGTAGCTTTCATACCATTTGCATCTCACCTAAAAGACCTCAATATGGAATATAGGGAACTCAAACAGGAAAGTGTCAATAGCTCAGGTTAGTTGCGGAGTCAGAAACTTAGGTCGGAAAGAGCACAAAAATATTCATTTTTATGGGCACACGTGAAGTACTTTTTGACAAGTAAGGGAGACCCTACGCCCCTTCACTTAATGGGCACCATACCCCTGTCTGAGACTTGTCTGATTATCAACTTGAATCCAATCCCGGTGACTCGGGTTTGATAAAAGGAACAGGATCTGGTTACGATGCCCGTTTTTATGCAATCCTGCATCGAAGTTCAATCTTTAGTTTGGTTGAATTCAAACTCAACTTGAATATGCACCTGATTACATTAGAAAATGGGATGCTTTATAATAGAGTTTCTCAAAATGTTGTACCACTTCAAATTTCAATAACACGCTTGCCTTAATAGGATCAATGTCCAGCCCAGAATAACGATCAAACATTCCCAATCTCTTAGGGTTGAAGTTTGGTTACAAAGAAGAAAATCCCGCAATATAGCATAGCTGGTTAACCAGCTAGAAACATATGAAGCAGCATATTTCTAGTTCAGTACTTGTGGGTGCCATCTTTGAATCAACGAACTTAAGTCCGATATAAAAAGCAGAACACAATCTTATTAGACATGAATGAGTTTTGGATTATATAATAATGCTAATAGGACATTTTAACTCAAATATAATGTCTTGATTATTGAACAAACTAAAACTAGTTCATATAAGAGAATACAATTTTCAAAGAAGAAAAAAGGTCCAGTTCAGGGAAAACCGGTTCCTGCCAATGTGACACAAACACAAGTACGGTTCCGCGGGAAGCCATGAAATCCAACCCGACCCCAAACACCGAGGGTAAAGGGCAACGACTTGGGCGGAAACGTCAAACATGTGAGATGCAGCACCTAAGAGTCAAGTTCCTATCACGTCATCCGTCCATCCGTGGAGGAACACGAGCGAGAAATTCGAAGGTAAAAATTGGGGTTATTTCGTTGACGTGAAAAAAGATGTATTGGAGGCTTCTGTTTAATATGTGCCCCATTTACAGGTCATTATTGCGTTCGATAAATTCAAAGATTTATTTTTCTTCATTTGTTTTCATGAGCTTCCGGCTCCTCCGAGAATTAATATAAATACCAACAGGGTTTTAATGCCCCTTCCAGGCGAACGGCGACCATTTTCTCCGTCGTTATCCGTCTTCGGACTCGGCGCACGTTTTCCGGCGAGGTTAACCGGCGATCGCGATCACAATCACTTTTCGCCGGACGAGGGATTCGGTTTGTGGCAGAAGAGGTCTCTGGTGGCATGATCAATCTCCGGCTTCCGATCGATCGACGAGTTTGCGGTGCGCCATGTCCGCCTGTTTTCACAATCCCTAGTTCTTCTGTTGTTTCTTTCTTGATGGATTGAGATGTTGCGAAAACCCTAATTATGTCGGAGTGGGGCTCGCTTCTGATTCTTGCTGCGCTGGGAGAATCGGAGGCCTCAGGTCTGCGGGGTCCCGTACTCCTGTTTGCAATTTATAAGTGTTGTCTGTCGAAATTTTACTCAGGGGGTTGTTTTCCTACAGATTTACTCCGAATTTCCTGGGCTTTAAGGTGGATTTTTCTTTTTCTTTACCATCGTTTCCCCCCTCCTTGTGGTCTCTCACATCGATAAAAATTCATTTTCTTTCCTTGATAGGGTTTGCGGTTCTGTTTATATTTTTTTCTATTATGTTAAGATGGTCTGCAAAAGAAGGTTGAAGCGTATCATATGATGGATGTACAGAGAATGATGGTTGTCGACTTTGGATTGAACTAGCTACCTTGGAATCGTGGCTTCCTACCAATTGGAAGTGCGAAAGGTGTTCTCATTTTGGTTATCTACATTTAAGGGCGTTTTTTAATCTTGTTATGTGTGGCTTGATCTGGCGACATTTGCATATCGACAATCACCACATGGAGAAAGGTGAAAGAAGAAATTATACGAATCTGTGTGAACAATTAGGCTTCCTCGTTGACTGATTTTGTGGATTCCATGTTATGCTATTACTTATAGACAAATACGTTAATGGCATGTAAATTAAATCAGATTCTGACAATGGGCATATTTACAATCTCGTAGAAGCATATTGAAAAGTGACTAGGTAGAATATTCGCATGCTTGTGTAGTAAAAATGTAGAACATAGCAATTTCTGATGCTGTCAATATTCACTCCATTGGTCCATCTTCATTTATATCTAATTATTGCCCGAGGGGTTAATACTTCTTTCGATGTTTCCCATGTTTCCTGTGCAGGTCGCTACTTGATATTGTTCTACTATCTCTATCTCATAACTTTTTTTTGTATACATTGTCTTACTTGAGGGACCATCTGTAGAAATCATTCCAGATCTCTTATTTCTACTCGTATGCTATTTTTTTTTGTTCAAGTAGGAACTGTGAACATGAGAGGCACAGCTTGGTACATTGAGTAATTATATTATCTTAGTGTACTTCAGGACTCCTATCGGGAACTTTGGAGCAATTCTTAGTGAAATGTGATGCTAAGGACTACATCCTTGGATCACTTTCACGTTGCCTGGGGTTTCATCGTTCTTTTTCTTTGTATTCAAGATTATCTTGGCGTATAGCCTATGCAGCCAGAGCCATGTCATTGAAGGCAGGAAAAGGGGGATTAGGAGCGTTAGGAAAGAAGTATCATTTTTTAAGAGAGAAATGTTTCATGGTTAGAAATGGAAGTGTATTCATGAAGTTAGTATTTCATTATTGTACTTTTGAAATGCTTCATGGTTAGAAACATACACACTCAACATGCACTAATGCCCTTGATCTTGATTCATGATATGAAAGTTTTGGGGATTGCTAATTATGGTTGCTACATTGAGTTGTTATCCAAAAGAAACCAATAAATGACACTTCTTTGGAGAATGCAAAATTTCATTTGCTTCTCAAGCATTTGTTGTCCTCAGGTAAAAGTTCTTAGCAGTAACATGTCCAACTTTATGTCTTGTGCTTTCCAGTAGTGAGCATATCTTTTAGGGACAATGCTGTTCCTGTAACTTATGCATTGTGCAACATTCAGCTTTCATGAGCCAGATCATGGCAGCCTTAACTCTGTTGTGATTTCTCTTACCTGCATCTTAGGACAATGGTAAAGCTTATAAAAATTCCGGTTCACTTGGATTAGGATGATTTTTGGTATATGATTTTCATACATGACACTGGGGTCTGGATGACCTGGATTAGTTTCTAAACTTTCCTTGGTTATTCTTTTTTCAGGCATTTGAGCAATGCATCGTGTAGGCAGTGCTGGTAATGCATCCAATTCAACACGTCCTCGTAGGGAGAAGAGGTTGACATATGTTTTGAATGATTCAGATGACACGAAGGTCAGCTCTTTTTCCTTTTTGATCTAGACCTTCTACTGACGAGAAGGTGGCATGTCTCTGTAGGCTGAAATTTATGCTTTCATTTTCTAACAAACTCGCTACTTTCAAACTGCTCTTTGTAGCATTGTGCTGGTATCAATTGTCTGGCTATATTAGAGTCCTCAACTCCTGGCGGGTGTGACTATTTATTTACTGGAAGTAGAGATGGTACATTGAGACGCTGGGGATTAACTGAAGATTCTGCCAGTTGTTCAGCAACGTTTGAGTCGCATGTAGACTGGGTATGTTACTTGCTGCCTGAAGTTTCTGCACTCTTTCTTTCTTTATCACTAGTGTCATAGTGTTTGTCTTTTTTTTTGTTTATCCTTGTCGGAGTATGATTGTCTCGCTTTTTTACCAAAATTGTCTTTTTTTTTCTATTTTATAATTTGTCCTTGAGTTAAGAGGAGAAGATATTTGACAAATTTAGATGCAGATGAACAGCAGGGATAGGTGACTATCGAAAAAGGTTGGAAATATCTAGTTGCTTAAATGCCTTGAATTCTTCACATGAAAATCTAATAACTAGAAAATTTCAAAATTTTGACATGAAAGTTGCTCTTCCTCACCATGTTACACACATCTACAAACACACGTATTTTCACTTCAACTACTGACAATAAGTGAACAAAATGAAATTTTAAATGAGTTTCTCATATACAAATTTTTCTTTTAATTTGAGAAAGTTATCGCACTGGGATTTGAAAAACTGAAAGGTGTGCAGGAATTGGTTGAAAATGAGAACCTCAACCTGTTGCTTTGGCAGGTTCCGATCCTTGTTGTTTTGCATTTCTGCTTAACTCTAGCAGTTAGATCTGAGCACATGGTTTCAAAATAATTTTAGAAAGAGCACACAAGTTCAAAATAATCTATGAACTTATATACAATGCTTAAAGTGCTATTGTATTTCCAAGTGAATTGAAGTGCAAATTGAGTCATCTCCTGCTGAGATACTTTAACCTATTAAAGGAAAAGGGCATGCTGTGCAGATATTCAGAAGCAAGTCTGCTACTTCAGATGTCCAACGCGAGTGGAAGTGGAAATTACTTAGGTTTTGGATGAGTCATAATCCTAACCTATTGAAATGCTGAAATCTTAATCAGCATGGGCTTTAGTAACTTTCCTTTTGTGTCCAGTTTACTTGTGTTTAAATTTCACACCACGGCTTATGTCCATTTCTTGTGTTGGATAAGTGAAAATCTGCTGGTAGTCAAGATAGGTAAGAATACTGCACTGAGGTTTCTTGTGCAAAACCTTTCATTAGTTAATCCTCATTCTATTAAAAATGTACAGCATCCATGCAGCTTGATCAACTTCGCTTATTGGCATCCAATGAAACTATGGTTGATTTTTCTTTTGTTGTATCCTACTACCCCTAGGGGAAGTCGGATCCTCGCTGCCTCCTTGAAAGAGAGATGTCCTGAAGTGCTAGACAATAGGGGTACACCTGCCCGAACACCATCACACTATACACATAGTCTGAGTAGTTTTACAGAATTGTCAATGGCAATATAATGAATGCTAGGATATGAACAACCTTTTGGAAGTCTTATTTCCTGAAAAGAAGAGAAAAGGGAAAAAAAAACGGAGACGGTATAGAGTTGCTTTTATGCTGAGTATAAACTTGCAGTCTTTGAAAGGGGTTCTGGATGACAGCTCAAAATGAGGTTTTGAAGCAAAACCTGGTTTTACCTCTGAAACCAGGTTTAGGGTGTGTTTGGTGGACGACATTGAAAATTGAGTTTGGCCAAAATGCAGTTTTCACAAAACCTAGTTTTCTAAAGAAGAGTGAATAACCTGGCCTACTTGGGTTATTCACAAAAAAATGTATTTTGGATGCGTCACCTAAAATATAAAACCATCTTTTAAATACTCATGAAAAAACTTGCTGGGTTTTTGAAGGTGTCATCCAAACATGCCTTAGTCTCTACCACAGCTAAATGTATCTGAGTTGAAATTCTTGATCTTTTATGGGTTTAGGTGTGCATCATGCAGACATGCATGTGTGTGAGCATGATTGTATGATGAATTCTTAGTGGCACTGATTTGGTCTGTATGCAGGTTAATGATGTAGTTCTTGCAGGACAGACTCTTGTCTCCTGTTCTTCTGACACTACCCTGAAGGTAGGCTGATGTATTGAGCATGTTCTGCATATGGAGTGTGTCTTTCTTCAATTTTTGATTGTATTTGTTAATTGGTGATGAACTAGACTTGGAATTCTGATGGCGCCTGCACAAGAACATATCGACAACATTCCGATTATGTCACGTGTCTGTCCTCTGCGGAGAAAAATGTAGGCTTCTTTATTCTCTTTATCTTTGGGTAGTTGTTAATTTTTTCTTGATACAACTGCGTCGATTTTCTGATCCTTTTATAGTATCATTTTAGAGCAATATTGTTGCCTCGGGTGGCCTCGGTGGAGAGGTCTTCATATGGGACCTTGAAGCAGCTGCTCATCCAGTTTCACGGTCTACTGATGATACGGAGGATGATGCTCCCAATGGAATTCTCAGTCCTGGCAGTTCTGTCCTGCCACTATCTGGCATGCGTTCTATTAATTCAAGCAGTGGAATTTCGTTGCATACTGCACAACCACAGGGATATAATCCCCTTGCTGCGAAGGGCCACAAAGAATCAGTATATGCATTGGCGATGAATGATTGTGGTACTCTACTTGTTTCTGGTGGGACTGAAAAGGTATGCTTCATTCTTGTGGTTAGGTTTTGTTCTGTTTATGAGATTCTTCTGCACTTGGACAAAGCTGTCTACATGCTCCCATTGGTCACTAACTGTTAATTTTTTAAGGTTGTTCGTGTTTGGGATCCGAGAAGTGGTTCTAAGAAAATGAAACTGAGAGGGCATACCGATAATATAAGGGCATTGCTTGTGGACTCAACTGGCAGGTACTGGTTCCTGTATTTTTTTTGTAATTTGTACCAATATTTTAGAAATTTGACTTGGTTCAGTCATTTTTGTGGCGTGCTGCTTGGGTTTGATGCAGATGGAACCAGGCTTTGACACCTGATTCTGGATACAAAAACTATTGCTTGTCAATGTTTTCCTGTATTGGCACGTAAAATTATAGGCATGTTTCAGTCTCAAGTATCACAAAAAAAAAAAAAACTAAAATCATAGGATTTTGTTCACATTGAAAATATCTCCAATTTCCATTTCCCGTGAAAATATCATGATATTTTCTGAAAAAAAATTAATTTTTTAGATGTTTTGGACATTTTTTACTTTTAATATTTCAATAATTGTTTTGAATTATTAACAATGTTGTCGTAGGAAAATTAGTGAAAAACTCATAATTTCATAACTTTATTTTCGTATGTGCTTTTAATTTTTTGAATTCTTAAGGGAAAAAAAACTCTCCAATTCATACTCAAGAAAACCTCGCAGATAAAGCTCAAGAACTACATCTGTGGATACGTCATATTTTTAGGAAATGCAAATTGTGGTGTATATGTTTGGTGGCCACAAGATTTGGTTCCATGGTCATATTTGGGCTTTTTAATCTGAAAAGAAACCTACCAATTCACTGTATGCATAGATGCAAAAATATCTTTTTTTGTTCTTTTTATTGCCTGTACTTGGTCTGTGAATGTGAGTAGAGGTCAATTGTCCACAGACATTGGTGACCACCTCCATGCCAATTTCATCAAGGCTTTGATCCTTGCGTGTTAAATCATTCGAGTGCATTGTTGCAGATAGATTATCGTAACAACCTTTGTTTTTTCGTCTGGTCTCAATTTAGTCTTCCTCTTATAAGCTATAATAATGTGTGCTGTAAATTGAATGCCATATTCACCACATCAAACCCTTTTCCAGGATTTTTAAATGGTTGGTTAAGCAAAACTCAGCTTGCTTTTGTCTGGCTTTGGTTGTTTACTTGTCACTCTTGTATGGTCACATGAGAATGTGCCTGAGCAAGTGACTTCCTTTTTTTTTTTACTGTTTTATGCTCATGCAAACTGAATTCTGTTTCTTTTTTCTAAGTTAAAACCATGTTACTAGGATGCATGATAGATCCTTCTGGATAAGTAATGGTAAATCATAAAGGATGCTGCTATGATCTTTGTTATTCCATGTACTCGGTGATATGAGAGTGACAATTTCCATGTTAATTTGCAGATTTTGCTTGTCTGGATCATCTGATTCAATGATACGGTATATTTTTTAACCAGATTCTTCGGTTTGAAAGATCTATATAGCTGATAGCTGATGGCTTGTAAGATTTCAGATGAATAGCTATTTTGCTGATACATGCTTATGGTGTATTATTGGAACTTACTGCCCTCTCTGGTGACTATTTTATGTGTTAAGTGATGAATTGTTGGCTAAGAAAATAAAAGATGCTTGAAAAGAGGCATGAAACTCTCTTCTAAGTGTTACGATGTTTCACACTGAAAAGGAACAAAAATGTGTTGAAAGCAAGTAATGGATTAAGACAACTACAAGCAGAAAAGCTTCATTGCCTATACTCAAGGTCATAACTACAAATTCCAGGTTCTAGGTGAGCCTGTCAAGGAATCTGATTATCACTCTTAAAAAGGAGGGATATAAGCTTTCCTAAAGACTCACTATCCTGAAAATGCTAGTTGACGTTGTACACAACCGACAATCATACTGCTACTTCTGACATGCTCCCGAAACTCTGCTCTTTACATGATAGTCCAATATTTTGCAAGAATATTGATAGTTTAAACTTTAAAGTTTAAAGTTTAAACAATCCAACCAAATTGTCTAACTTTATTTGGCAAGTGTATAACTCGCCATATCAGTGACTAGGTGCCCATATTTTGGATGTAATTGGTGTTTGATGTTATTGTTTCAGATGTGACCCTATAGGTAACTAACTTGTGTACAATTTTTTTAGGTTAGGGATGGAAAAAGAAATGAAATATCAAGTGTACTAGTATACAGCGGTTGCAACAAACAAAATTGGTTGAGCTAAAGGAAAGCTGAAGGCATCACATACAAGTTTTTAAAGACAGTGTAGTTGTTGGTTATGTACAATTGCTTCAACTGGATTACTTGGTTGTTCATAGAAAATTCTTTGAAATGGATTGGCTTGGTTGTTCATTAGATATGTGAAGTTTCGCATGAGCTGATATTGTTAAGTTACATCTCTCAAATGATTATTTGGTGAAAAATTGTACCATGTTGAAATGATTGACATAATTCTCATACCCAATTCTTTGTCTGTGGCTGCTTGTTAAGAAATTCCTTCAATTTTACTTTTGTAGCTTATGGGATCTTGGTCAGCAACGATGTGTGCATTCCTATGCTGTACATACTGATTCTGTCTGGGCACTTGTAAGCACCCCAAGCTTCAGCCATGTCTATAGCGGTGGGAGGGATTTTTCTGTGAGTATGCCCATGTTTCATCATACTTGTCTTTTTAATTGTAGTTTCTGTTCCTCTTTGCTCACTTTTCTTAATCTGCATCTTCCATCGCAGTTGTATTTGACAGACTTATCAACTAGGGAGAGCCTTTTACTTTGTAGAAAAGAGCACCCCATTCTGAAAATGGCATTGCAAGGTGACAGCATATGGGTTGCTACAACAGATTCTTCTGTAGATAAATGGCCAGCTGAAGGGCGTAACCCTCAGAAGGCTTTTCAAAGAGGTGGATCGTTCCTTGCAGGAAATTTGTCGTTTACTAGAGCTAGAGCATGTTTAGAAGGATCTACTCTTGTAAGTTGATGCTTCCAGTGTTGCTGCTCATGCATTTCTCATTTGAACCTTGCCATTGACATATTATATAGGCAGGGAGATTCATGTAGCTTCTTTGTTGTTATTTAGTCTTTCCACCTTACAATGTAAAGCGTCAATTTGCTATATCTTTTTTCTGTCCTTTCTATGGTTTACTCTTCATTTTTTAACTTCTTGGTGTTTATTTTTTGCCAAAGGTACCTGTTTATAAAGATCCTTCATGCACGATCCCGGGAAACCCAGGCATTGTGCAGCATGAGATTTTGAATAATAGAAGACAAGTCCTGACTAAGGTGAGATCACTTTCTTTTTTCTTAAACTATTGTTCTCTCCATTTCTTTGTTCTGCAGGACTAAGTTTTTTAGATTTAGTTTATAAAGCTTATGGCTTGAGCCTTTTTTGATAGGATGCTGCTGGGTCTGTGAAATTGTGGGAGATCACCAGAGGTGCTGTTGTTCAGGATTATGGCAAGGTTTGCGTTTCAAAATCTTTTCCACGATCTCTAGAAATTGGTTATGGTGACTGATAAACAAGTTGAGCAAGATAATATTAGATGTTGTGGATTGATATTGTTTTAGGAAACAGTATAATCCTTGGTTGTGTTCTTTAACTTCAGGTTTCTTTTGAAGAAAAGAAGGAAGAGTTGTTTGAAATGGTACTCCCATGCATATCTTTTGGCTTCTCGGTAAGTTCCTTTAGTTTGTTGAATTGATGCTCAACCTTTTTTTTTTTCTTTCATCTTTTAGGTTAGTATACCTGCATGGTTCACTATGGATACTCGTCTGGGAAGCATGTCCATCCACTTGGATACACCACAATGCTTTTCTGCAGAGATGTATGCTACAGATTTGAAAATTCCAGGTGCATCTGAAGAACAAAAGGTAAACATGTTATTCTTTTGCGATGCTTGGAACTATTTCTTCTACACAGCGGAGCCAATAATCATGAAAAACTATTGATTATTATGCTTAGTTTCATCTTCTGCCGATCAAATTGTACCCATCCTGTTTCATATGTGTCTTTTCTTGTTTCAATCGACTAAGAAAAGGAAAATTCTCTTGAATCTTGAACCAAAGCTCCTTTACTGTTAATTATCCCCTTCATTTATCTCATCTGATCCATACTGGAGTTCTCTAATTTTTTTTGCTCTTTAGACCACGAAAGCTTTAACTACAATTTCCTCTGCACAGATATGCACAACTGATTGCTGCACCCATTTTCGAGTCTCATTGCTAGCAGGATCATGTGGTTTCTGGATTTCTCCAATTTTTCTTCTGTTTAGACCATGAAAGCTTTAACTACAATTTCTTTTGCGTGCAATACTGATTACTGTGCCCATCACCAAGTTCATTGTAAAAATCAGGTGGATCATGTGGTTTCTGTCTCTATTTGTTTATCTACTTTTGTTTTCCCTTAGCAGAACAAAATAAGCTATGTAGAATCATAGACAAAAGAAATGCAAAAGTGGCTCCTAAAGTAGAGGAAAAGGAACGTGGGATCTGAGAAGATGATGACATAGTGTAGGGTTTGCATAGTTTGATAGCATAGGTATTTATTGCCTGCCATTGGATATCCTCTATTTATTGATTTGATGACTCTGAATTTGGATGATACAGATTAATCTAGCTCAAGAGACACTTAGGGGCCTTTTGGCTCCTTGGTTATCAAAAAAAAAGCAAAGGCCAGGGTCACAATCTTCAGCTAATGGAGATGTTTCAATGGCAAAAGATATATCCATCCGAGGTCATTCTCATTCCAGACTGGAGGTTGATGATTGTACTGAAAATCACAGCTCGACAGTCCTCCCATCATTTGAGTTCTCAACAACCTCTCCTCCTTCCATCATTACTGAAGGTTCTCATGGAGGTCCTTGGAGAAAAAAAATTACAGACTTGGATGGTTCAGAGGACGAGAGCGTGTTGCCATGGTGGTGCTTAGACTGTGTTTTGAATGGTCGAATACCTCCTCGAGAAAATACCAAGTAAGTCCTCTAGTTGAAGTACATGTGGTTTGCTTGATTTGGTCCACTGTGCTCATTCATTTACTTCTGTGTTCTTTAATCTTGTTTCCTTGGGGTGCAATGTTCACATTATGTCCCATGAAGTCATCAAACAGCTAAAGTGACTTGTTATTTGGGCAAGAATATCTATCAAGAACCTGGAGACCCAAAACCTTGATGATCTTATATAGAATTTACCATCATATTCTGCTTTGTTTTGTTAATCTCCCGGAACACTAGTGATTACAACTCCAAGGTTTATGTCATTGCACAGCCCAATATCAATTCCATAAAAGGAAGCGAATGGTTTGCCCAATTTATTTCCTGTACAAGGCGATGGAATTGTTTTGATGGTTAGATCATCTTTTAAGTTTAGAATTTTGGTGGTTTGGTTAGATTTGCTGTAATTATAAAAAAGCTGACTTTACATTCCTGTGATTCCTGCAGGTGCAGCTTTTATTTACAGCCATATGAAGGAACAAGCGTACAAGTCCTAACTCAAGGAAAGCTAAGTGCTCCACGGATTCTACGGATACACAAGGTGAGCCCTTTTAGATAGATGGACTATTCTTTCTGATGCTGAAGCATGATTGCTCTCCTTATTGTGCTATTTGTGAGATTATCCCTTCTCATGGAGTGTTGTCCTGCAACGTGTGTCGAAAATATTGATGGGTTACGGAAGAGTTGGGTTCGACTACCAGCTGTGTGGCTTGGTCCAATGAACAAATCTAAATTGTAATCAAAGTGGCGTTGTGAGATTTAGCCCATTTGGGGCATAATTTTTTTGCCCATTTATGGAGGAAAATTGTTTTTTCTATGCTGCATTCACAGTGTTTTTCTACTTTTTGTCTTGTTGAACAAGAATCTCTTTGTTTTCAGGTTGTAAACTATGTTATTGAAAAAATGGTGCTTGACAAACCACTAGAAGGCACAGATGGAGCCTTTGTATCGGGTGCTGCGGGACAATTACTTCCGCCTGTTGGGGATGGCTCTTTCAGATCGAGCTTGAAGTCATGGCAAAAGCCCAAGCCTGCTTCGATTGAGATTCTCTGTAATAACCAGGTAGACTATTTCTCAAGCTTTTGTTGTTTCTAAACCTGACTATTTCCTGTCTTTTCATTAATACTTGCCACCTTTGTCAAGTCGGTAGGGTTGATAATATGTTCATGAAATTGATGGTTGCACCGATATTCGCCTTGCATCATCTATCAGTTGCCAAATTATCATCTTTAGTAACTCTAGTTATGCTACAATTATTGGTTCAGCTGCTGAATCCTGAGATGAGTTTGGCCACAGTCAGAGCATACATCTGGAAAAAGCCAGAGGATTTGGTACTCAACTACAGAATGGCACAGAGATGAAATCGTGGTACAGCAATTCCATTTAATATGGTCAGAGCATATTAATGTGTCAAGGTTCTTGCATGTCACACCTCACCTGATCGATCTTTCTTTTTCCTGAAGACGTGCAGGAAAAGCTTAAAAGCTTGCTGTTTTTGCAACTTGTGTGGATTCCAAGCTCTTGTCTGAGGCTTCTCTCAGTAGGGAATGTATCATAACACTGTAATTATCTTCCATGGACAATGTTGATCTCACTGAATTATTCATTGTACATGTCGTTAGATCCATGGAACCTGCATTGCTCTAGGATTTCTTGTGGGGAAGAGAAAGAACTGTAATGCGTTTTATGGGAGGCTCCAGAAGCATTACCACGAGAGTTTTCATGGCTACTTGGATTGTTGAACAGGCATGGCAAAGTGCCTTGAGTGGTGGCAAGGATTTCTAAAAGATGCGTCAGGCTGTCCTGGTGAAAGTGTATCATGGGCGCATCTGAAGAGAATGTGAGTGCATTGCTATGAACGCAGAAAAAGCTTGACTGGGAGCGTTGCCTTCAACATATCTGTTTCTGCCCCTTAGAAGGGCTTGGGCTAATTTTGTGGTTGGAATGTGAAAGACAAATCATGACATCCATATTGGAATAAACGAAGCTGTGAGCGTAAAGCAATTTCATTTCGCATTTGTATAATCTATCCTCTTCATTGTGTGTGTTTGTGTGTAGCGGAGGGAGGATTTTTTGGGATGAAAAGTTTATTTGTTCAAAATGCTTCACTATGTCCATACACGAGAGGCACAATCATGCCTGCATGAACGCGCACAAGTAGATAAGGGCAACTGTTACAGGGATAATGTGATTCAATTTGCCAGGCAACATGTCAACGGCACCAGATCTCCCTACCTAGCCTAAAGGAGCTTTTGTTCAAATGGTTTGCAAGCATTTGGTGCCGTGCAAAATGGACAGAAAATAAGGGGAAAACCATTTGTTGTCTTCTCACATCATGAGCAATTGACCTGTACACCTCGAGTCCTCGACTGCGTAATATAGGCTAAGATACAAATTTCACAAGCAAATAATGATGGTGTTTATGAGGATCAACAAGTATTGCATCATTAGCAGGTTCGAAAAGTACGAGCTGTTTCATGCAAACTGCAACAGCCGTATAGAAAAAGTTCATTAAGCAGGTCAGGTTACACGGTCACATGAAATGGTGGATTAACAGACCTTGGAGGAAAACTTCGCTATAAAGAATGGGGATACAAATTGGTCAGAACTGGTCTCAATTGTATAATCTCTTGTCCTAGGACCGACTAGGTTGCTCTTCTGATATATCTAGCTGTTCCGAATCCGAACTGTCACCACCACCAACAGGAGTGGTTCACACACGTGAATGACTGAAGCCGTGAAGATAGCTGCTACTTGAATCAGGCTGCTTGTCTGGTGTCGGCTTTGGGATCAACGTCCGACGCTCAAGTGAGGGATGGTGATATTATATATATATTGGGCCATATTTTTTAATGCCAGATTTATGTAGAATCATTTCGAGCCACGGTCAATTACTCAAAACAAAACCAGAACGGACCCACACCCATTAAAAACAATATAATACAGGTACCAAATTAAAGGAAAACCACAAGCATCTCATTTTTTAATGCCATATATTTTTATTGGGCGACTCCCCAAATTTATATTTTTATGGTCATACGAATAATCGACCATCATTTTCAACCCCCCTCTGAGTCTAGCCGGAGGATGAACATACACTCTAAAAATTTGAATTCTTGACCTTCTACACATGGAAGTTACTAAATTCTCCTATTATATCATAGTGCATCCGAATCCAAACGATCACTTTGAGAGCGACGGGTCGCCCAATTTCCGGTGAATCAAATGAATGCATGAGAGAGGACAAGCATCAGGAAATGGGCCTCTCGCTCTCGTGGGTCGTGGCTAATGACCTATATATATATATATATATATATATATATATATATATATATATATATATAGGAGCTTCTAAACAAATGTAAAAGCTAGACTAAAAAAAATCAAAACCCATTTGTTTACTTGAGCAAATGAATTTTGAACCATTCTAGCTATGAATCAAAAGGTCAATTTTTAACCCATCTTATATGACCAGACAAGAATGAAGTCCTTTTAGAGTTAGAACTTTTGATTTTTTTTTCATTTTGTGAAAAATTGAACAGTGAAATTGGATGGCGAGTGTCGATCAAATTGTTTGGGTTATGTAGGAACGGAAGCAAAATGTTTTCTTCAAAGAGGTCAAGGATATAAAGCAGACAAATATCAAAGCGTAGATATTCACCCCGCAAAATTTTCTATAACCGATCAAATATCACCTTTGTTCTCCGCACAAATGACATGGAATGGGTATGATTAGGGATCGTAAATGAGCAGCCCCAGATGGCTATGCACGGGCTTATTCATTACGGTACAAGCTGATTAAAAATACATAACCTCAAACTGATTAAATGGATGTAAAATGTATGAATGGGGAAAAAATTAATAAAAATATGTATCTAATTTACCTAGAAAACTGAGACCATCAATTGTACAGAAAATATGACTCATCCATTGGATTTTCATAATTTTTTTATTCCTTTAACCTTAAGCTCTTTAAACAGTTTGCATCCATGTATACAACTGAATTTGTAGAGTACCTTTCCAGAGCGGACAAGCCCAAGAGAAAGCAAGATAAAAGTAGGAGGCTGCGTGATTGACTAATATACATATAATGCACAAAGTATGTACGCATTCTGAGAGGCCTGCATTATTTTTGGATGGTTATTTGAGTGTGTTAAGGAGTGTCGAGCATTGTATTGCAACGTACAAGCAGTTGACAGGCCAAAATTATTGCAGATCTAGCTGTTAAATGAAATTTATAAATAAAAGTTCTATAGCATAAGGAAAAAGGTATCCACCATGAGGAGATGGGAGGATGCATACGCAAAACTGTGTGTGAGAGAGAGATGCAAAGAACAGTTTCTTACAGAAGGGATTATATAATCTAGACACTTTACTGCAGCACTTTGCAGACCACCATTGACAACAAAACTGCACGAGATTATGTTCTCGTGGATACAAGATGTCTTCCAGCTATCATTAATCATATCAGTAAACCAGAAAAAGATTCCCACCGGTAAGCTCTAAGATTGGGATCGAGCTAAAGATTAGGAGACTATCGTTGTCCAATACCTAATTTCATGGAGCCACTACCTTAAGGGTACACAAGAAAAAACTGCCAGTCCAAACAGGAGCAGAATTCTTTCTGATATATGTCATTGTTATGCTCCTGATTATTCTATGTCAAAGAATCCAAAATCATAAAGCATGTTAGTAGTTATGCCATAAATAAAAGTGATTTGACAGAACGCCTATTCAACAGATGATAGCATCGCATGACATGAAAGACGAATGCAAATATTCCACCAACTTCATGCCGATTCATCTCATGCGCAATTTCCATCGTTTCCCTGTTGCCAACATTGAACTAGGATGTAAACAGAAAAGGAGGTTTACACAGTACCAATCAGTTCAAAATCGCTGTTTTTGGATTTTTATCATGACAAAGTTACCGGCCGTTTGAAAACATGTCTACTCTGTGAAGGCATCAGAATACAATTATCGAAGCTGGAGTTATACAGAGACTGGGATAAGAGCAATGACACCGAATCTTTTGACACATTCTGACCAAATTTCCCAGTCTCCATCCTTGTCATTGAAGAAGCTTGCACAACAAATGGATGAAAGAGGATGCGAAGAGTTCTCCAAAGGACGAACAAGAAATGATTAAGCCCCACAGCAAGGAACCCAAGAAACAAAGCATGAAATTACTGAGACCCAGCGGGTCAGCAATTAGCATTCAATCTGCAACTCGTAAACTGTATCAAACAGCAGATGGTTCAAACTTCAAAGAGTGAACCGTTTACAATCTTTGGCATTCACAAAGTAAAAGGACGAAAATGAAAAAACTCGACGACTTGGCATACCATGGGGTGGCCAGGTGAGGTACCCGATATTTACACCCTTGAGAAACAAACTTCTGAGCAGATACAGTGATGGCACACGGACTGAAAGTTCATAAGAGAACAAAAATTTTAGGCATCTATACTTATTCCAGTAAGTTAAGCTAGGCGAGCCGCTTCAGACTTCCTGCCAATTGTCAGACTTCTTAGAAACAGGCTTCCCATCTCCGTCACATATCTATTTTTTAAGTCAGAAACCAGCCGCAGCTTCCTCTCTATGTATAACCCCACAACCTAATTCAAGCGGCTATAAACTTCAGGGTAGGCAGCCTTCCAAACTAGATGTCAAAAAGAAAAAAATAAGATAGAAATACCACAATACATGACCCTACTGATATTCATTGGCTAACTCTCTCCTTTTCAACTCCAGCGCCATATGCTCATTTTCAAGCTTCATCCTCTCATTTTCCATCCTGAGTTTGTCCAGTTCCCTGTCCTTCTTCATGCTGAATCTTTGCCACTTGAAACGCTGCTTTTCCAACTCCAAAGCTTGAGCCTGAAGGCTAAGCTTTTGCTCTTCCAACTGCAAGGCACGGCTTGTCACCGACTGCCTCTGCGTCCAAGCTGTTCTGGACCTATCTTGAAGCTGCTGCATCCCACAGTCATGAGGACCAGGAAAACTGAAGAAGCTTGCATCTTCCACATCCGGTCCTGTTTTCACCTTTTTTGGGAGCACATCAACTCCTCGAAACCCATCGCTTTCATCATGCAATCCATTGATGGCCTCGGCATCATCATCCCTGTCATCAATCTCATGTTCTTCTCTTTGATCTTCATCAACATCATCTCGTGAATGAGGTCGTCTCCTATCGCGATCTTCCCCACTCCTAAGAGCTAACTGCACGCTTCTCTGCAAAGCAGGATCGCTGGGCAGAAACAATCTGTTCCCATTATGATATGAACACATCTCTTCATAAAACAGATGCTTTGAGCTCAAAATCTTCCTCACATCTTCCTTCTTCTTCTCCGACAGGTGGTCCATATAATCCAACAAAGAGGGGTTCTCGACAACCTTGCAAGAAGTGCCCCTACCAAGCACATCCGTCAGCCTCTTATACCGTTTATTCAGATCATTGAACTTGTCCTCGCACTGCTGAGGAGAAACATCAAACCCCTTTTCAGCCATGACTTTGGAGACCGATTTCCACTTGCCTTTCTTCTGTAAGATTGCATATTTGCGCTTACCACCACCGCACTCAGAAGCAGCATCCTCTCCAATATAGGAGACAATTAAAATCAAAAGCTTCACCATTGCATCCGTCCACTTCACACGATGCCACTGAGAGTTTGGCTTCTGCTTTCCACTCTCATTATGAGCATCTACTCCCTCTTCCGTGAGGCTGGGTTCTTCCTCATCGCTTGTAGAAGTTTTCCCCCTATCGGTGCCCATTGAAACCCAGTGGCTGGTTTTGTAATCAACCATGGGAAGCTGCTGGCCACACTCATTCCCACTACCCACAGGCATGGGGAACATATCCTCAAGTTGGGGATGGGTGACTGAGTTTTGATGAGGATTTTGTGGCTGATGGTGGGAATGAAGAGAACCCTGAAGGTCTAACACTCCACAAGGAGGGCCAGATAGCAGATTAGTTGCTGATAGATGACCTTCCATGGATACCAACAAATGAAAAAAAAGCTCAAATACTGGATTTCTTCGCAGATCTCTAGCACATCTGCACCAAGTTCTACCTATCAATCAGATATCTAGAAACCAGAAACAAATTGAGATTGGATGAGCGGACAAAGCTCCTCGCCACCTCAACCAAGGTTATGTTGATCGAATACACTAGACGCCGTGTCCTTCCTATTATCACCAGAAAGCAAAATCTGGAAACATATATAGATAGGATCAGATCTTCCCTCAACACTACCACCATGAAGGGCGACAAAAAACATAAAATGTTAGGGTAGAAATAACTCGATTTACTAGCATTATCTAATCAGAAATCGGAAATCTCAAATAATGGAAAGAAAAGCTTGAATTTCATAAAAACCAAATTCAGGGTTTTCTGCAAATGGTGCATTAAAAATTTAAAAGCATAATCCAAGAAAAGTTCAAAACTCACCTGCCACCATGAACAGAAGAACAATATTCAGAAAACGCTAAAATCACAGAAAAGGGAAAGACACTGGATTAATCTTCAGTGTTCTTCCAGAGAAAAGAACCTACAGAAGCCACTCACACCAGTCAAACAATGAGAAACAAAAGAACCCCAAAATAATAGCATCACTCAGCAGCAGTCGCCAAAAAAAAAAAAAAAAAAAACCACCTTCAAGCAAACAGACCACTCTCCCTCCATCTCCCTCACCCAATCTCCATCTTCAGGGGGGAGGGATGGAGAGCGAGTGAGCGAGAGAGAGAGAGAGAGAGAGAGAGAGAGAGAGAGAGAGACTCCAAGCAACCAAACGAGCCAAAGGAAAAAAAAATACCTTTCTGATTCTGCTTTCCTTGAAAGGAGAATCAACTACAAACAGTCCAGCAATTTGCAAAAATATCTGTGCTCAACCCACCACCACCACCACCCCCACCTAACATAAGCAACAACAGAGATAAAAGAAGAAGAGGAAGAAGACGCGGGGGCCGCGCATCAAAGGAATGAATGATCCCCTCCCACTTGATAATATGTTAATGGTTTTTTATAGCATAAATTACCAATAATTTAACTATCGCATAGATTTCATGTGGGCCTCACCAGTTGGATTGCTGATTGCTAAGCCCAAGCCAACCAGAGTCCCCCACCCTGCAAGAACATCCCAGAGAGAGACGTGATGGGTTTTCTTTTTGAGCCTCCTTAGGGTTTTCTCCTGGTTGTCAATGGCGGCAGAGGAACGCTTCGGTCATTCCACAGTGTTCGGACCTGTCCTCATCTTTGTCATCCAGCTCAATCTTTTATTATAAAACTTTGTCAATTTGTCATAATATCGCCGATATTTTAGATATTTTGACATGTTCCCACTCACTAGCTACAAAATATCGCCGATATTTTAGATATTTTGACATGTTCCCACTCACTAGCTACAAAATATCGCCGACTTTCGAAACATTGGTCCCGAAGCCTCTTCCTTGTTGCATGCAATTTTTGGTATCCCAATGTTTCTTCTTGAAACTTTCCTTAAAGAGAACTGCTTAATCCCTTCCAACTCTTCTCTTCTTTAGAAAAAATGTTTATTTATAATAGTCAAAAAAAGACAACAGAAAAGAAAAAAAGAAGAAGATTTTGGCATGAGATGAGAAAAAGGCGAAAATAATTTAACCTTCTGAAGTTTAAAGCCAGAGATATTGGCAAAATTTTAGCTTCAATTAAGCGTCATATCAAGGTGTCTTATTAATTTCTTGGCCCCTGATTATAGCAGTTATTTATTACAAGACCTAAGCAATTGCGAGACAGGCTTGCACGTTTGCTCCGGTGCATGGATTCCCACACTTTCTCAACAACCATTTTTGTCATTCCCCACAAGCACTAGATGTAGATCATACGCTACAACAAATGAAAAATAAACAAATTTCTAATTTTTTAAGCGCACCACTTTTAAAAAAAATTATGGCTCTTAAACCATGATTATTGGGCTTACAAGTGGACAAATAAAGAATTATGTCTCTGCCCTCGGCATTGCTTCTACAATAAATAAGAACTTTACTACATTTTCCTCTCTCTTTTTTTTGGGAGTTGTTATACTTATATGATTCTTCCAATCATACACGTCATTAATTATGATAATAGCAATCGTAACTATTACTTAGATTAGTTTTAGCGTGGACAAGACAAGTTTGATTGCTTGAATAACTTGTACACATACTCTTATAAAATTTAGAAACTGTTTTCAAAGTTCAATACCTGCAACACATGAATTCTTTGGATTTTCTCTCAGCTCCGGAGGAAGGAAAGAGGCCGAAACCCAAATTTATTTTTCTTTGCCCATGATCTTCAGGAGTGCTTCGGGGTTCGAGTGGAGCGAAATACACCTGTCATTTAGAATGTCTACCATTTGCAGTCCAGAGAAATAATGTCTATGAGAATTAAAGTAACGACCAGACTTTCCCCAGAGGAGTTTAACTAAAACTCTAAAACATCTCTTTCAATCTAAAGCAAATGTTCAAGCAACCACGCTTGTCCTTGAATGGCTTCAAATTCATTGGATTCAAACTTGCCCGTTTGAACAGATGATTTCAATTCCGATTCAACTCAGCTGATACTTTTGAAATTCTCTTGTCGATAGATTCAAATCGACTTGGAAACCAATTTTGACAACATTGGTCGAGGCAACGCCAGTCAGCAGTTTGATGTCATGGCCGATGATTATTTGCCATGGTGCATTACGGCCTACCATATATTGATAAACCCCAAATCTTGATCTTGACTATTAAGTACAAAAACTTTGATTTGTGATAAGCATGTCCCCTCTTTTTGCTCGAGTTGCAGTCAGCATGTCGAGTAAAGTTCCTCATGGGGTCAAAGAAAGCAGGAGAAAACCAGCAAAGCCAAGTGTTTGATCTTAAATGGGGATTTTTTTTTCAAAACAATAGTTTTTTTTTTTTTTTTTTTTTTTTTTGCGGGAAACTTCATAAATTTTAAATCTTTAAGGAACATCAACATGCAAATGAGAAAAAATTCAATACAAAAATAAGTTTTGAACTTCCTTAAGTTTGATTTCAAATTTATCTCAATGAATGTAGTTTAAATATGAAATTTTTTAAAATTTTGAACTTTCTTAAAGTTTGATTTTCTTTTGTTATAAAGAGTATCCCACATTGTAGGAATATTTGAGTATTCTACAAAGTAAAGCAGGGGACAAGAAGATGTGCAGCAATGAGGTAGGCAGAAAAGGCCAAACCTCACTATGGTGGAATAATGTTCTTCTTGGACCGAAGTACATGAATGGGATTCATGCAACACAGTGATCGATGGGATCAGTGAAACAGGCAGGTGGTGCCAAGCTATGGAATCTAGAAACAAAGGCCTTTTCATATTTGTTGGCATCAAAGGAAATATATGGAAAAATTTTCATGCACATACATGCATGGGACCTAGCAGCTAGGGAGTTGGCGCTAAGTGGGGAGGGCTCTATCTAGGGGATTATTTGGTATAGATTCAAATCCTTTGGATACTTTTTCCCAGAAAAAGTTATCTTCTGCCTTGGAATTTTACCTTTTTCAGAAGGCGAGCGTAGATAGATAGGACAGGTTAAACTAGTGCCGACTAGGTTCTTCTTCTTCGCCCCAAAATTGGTGTTCTTTATTCTCCTCTTCTTTTTGTATCTATCGTGATCATTCCAAAAGAATATTTGATTTTACTTATTCTAATACCTTAAGTACTTGGTTTCTAAGGAAATTCCGCTTCGAGCCTTTCCATTGACAGTTTTTGTGAAAAGTGTAGCTGTTATTAAAAAAAATTAATCATAAAGGGTGGGATGAGCTCACTCACTATGAGCCATGGTTTTGCTGGCTGCTAACCAAGAAGACAAAAATGCGCGAAGTTTGTGGGGATATAGTTGTCACTCAGGTATGATGAGAGATGGGAGAGGTTCCGAGAAGTTTGGTTGCTGTGTAACAACAGTCAATGATTTTTTTGCCATTGGGTTGGAGGTACTTGCATAAAATAAGGCCCACTTGCATTGCATGCAAAATATCAGCAATTATTCAACCAGGACCGCCCATAAAGTTGATGACCAGAGAATATATATGTGACATAAAAAATACACATACCTAAAAGTCATTACTTTCAAATACTTAGGTTTACGTGCTTCCCTTACCAACACTTCCATCCTCATTTTCAGGGGGGAACGTGAGTTGCCTTCTTCCCCAACGTTCAGGTATACAATCTCTCTCTCTCTCTCTCTATATATATATATATATATATATATATATATATATATATATATATATATATATATATATATATATATCGTAAATCAAATGCAGTTCAAACGGCAACACATTCGATTGAGATAAGTAAAACAATAAGGGTTATACCTTTAGTAATGATTTATGGTTTTTTAGTAATAGAATTTTTAGATTTTAACCATATGAAAACTATCTAGGATCGGTGGTATTCATTTTATATGTTCTTTACCTTACATATTTTTATAACACATTCTATTTGCTGTCAGTCTATTCATATTATGAATTAGTATAGAGTTGTAGAATGTAGGACTAACTACATATATATACACACACACATTTAAGTTTTTCAAAATGTAACAAAAATACACACCATAATACATTCATACATACATATATATATATATATATATATAGAATGTATATACAAACATACTTAAACTTTTTCTTTTAGTTGTTTGGTAAAAAGTTTTACTCTCGTAGTCAATATACTACCAACGTTGCCAGGGCATGCTTTTCTCAAAAAAAAAAAAAAAAAAAAAAAAAAAAAGACTCGGTTGCATCATATATATATTTGACAACGTCGTTTGCAATTAATTATGAATAGTTGAGTAACATCACGGATCGCCTGATTAGGTTTATGTCTTGTGACGTTCAACCATATAAAAATCTTTCCTGACGTCCTCATTCTTCAGTTCTAAAATTATTCGTGCTACCGTCTAGGTTTCTTGCAGATCTTTTTTTTAAAAAAAAAAAAAACAAAAGGCGTTGATTGCTGGGCACGTGGAACGTGAGTGCCATGGTCACCAAAGAAAATACTTAATCTTGGATATTCTAATTTGCACCACTGGAACTATTCTTGATGCTTAAGAAAAAATGGCTTCCATGAGTTGTCATTTGTAAAAAGTTGGAGAAATTTAAATCATATCTTCTTAAAGAATAAGAACCTCAAGGCATCAGATGAATGCAACCAAGGGTTGTTGGTGGGTCATTTTGAGATTAAATATATATATATATATATATATGTGTGTCATTTGTTAGTAAAGAAATTATTAAACATCTAATATATATATATATATGTAAACAATGACTTTGGTTATATGAGACATCTAATCATGACCGTTCATTTAAAATTAGATGAATGGTTGAGAGAAAAATAAATAGAAAAAGATCAAAACTAGTATTAAATAATGAAAATGTTCGTCATCTTCTTCTTTTTTTTATTTTTCTTCTAACTGTCTATCATTTTGAATCAGACAGTGCAAATTAAATGATTGTATGACTCTAAAAGAACTAAAGTTACCATTCAATTTCCTATATATATACATATGAATATACATTTTTTTTAATATCCACTTAACAAGATTTTTTAAAATTACCGTGCCCATACCGGCATACCCAAAAACATACCCATCTCTGTGATTTAGGTTTTACAAGCCTCATTTTGTTGGAATTTTGTTGTTTTTGTTTTTTTGTATTCCTTCTTCTCTAATCAATAAAAGAATGAGGTCATAAAAAACTAAATGGATTTTGAAAGAATAAGTTATGTCTGATTTGAGTAGAGTGCGACGTGGTACCTAAAAAGTGAAGAAAGTGAAAAAGAAAAAACCCTTGAGCACTTCGTTAGAAGCAAATCTTTAAATATACTACTAAAATTCTGATGATCCAAGTTGTTGCTCAGCAACATAAAGAACTTGCCATTTATTTAAGAGATAAATTATTGCAACTTGGAAATTGGCTGGTCATGTTGATTACACGACTTTACTTTGAAATTATTGTTCCAGGGGTCGAATTACACTTTCAAATTTTGATAGGGGTTGAAATATAATTTAAAAAAAAATTTATATAGGTTAAACTAAAAGTTCTACAATTTAGATGTAAAATTAAATTTCTAAAAATTAAAAAGGTCCACGGCCCTTGCTGCCCCTGCCTCCTCCCCTAGTGTAAACGGCATGTGAAACGAATAAAATTTGTTTAGAGTATCAAATATGAAAACAAAAATTTTTTGTGGGTTTGTGTTAGATCAAGTCTTCCACCTCAAAAGTGGGTTCTTCCAAAAAAAAAAAAAATGTACAACTTACTTTTCATACAAAGGAAAATCTCTATGTCAGGAGTCAGATCACTAGAAATCACAGTTGGGAAAGAAGACGAACTAAGACAAATTGAGAGTAAGTAAAGAATGGAAATGGCTGCTTTTAGCTAAAGCCAAAGTAGAGTAGGGCCGAAGAGAATGCGTATGAATTCTAAGTAGTGTTTAAATAAGATGTCACAAGGAGAATTTGCCTGATTAAATCAATCAACTTATGTCGTTGTCCATCAATTCAATACAACAATAACTTTCTTAATTTTATAATCTTTTATCAGCAAGTTGTGATTAGGCAGATCCGCATGAAAATCACACCAAGCCATGCACTTCTCGGGTCACAATCTTTGCCTCCTTCAGCTTCGCGAATTCCTTAATTACCAGTTTACAAGACTCTTGTTGGCTTGTGCTAATAGTAGTTAGCCTGAGCACATTTTTCATTTCGACCCCTTAAATGTTCAGTTCTGATGCTCCTAGGTGTTTCCGAGCAACGCAAAAAGCCACATTCTACATATTCAAACAAGATCTAAGGGGTTTTACTATTTGTGTGAGCGAGAGGTTCATCCCACTGCCCGAAACGAGGCCCGAAAGTCTCTTTCATTCCCCTGCTTTCGGGGTCTTGAGTTGAGTCGGTGTCAACGATAGCAACGGTGCACCATTCAAGTTGGATGTCACACCCTACCACCTTAAGATATAGGAAAATCAAACTAGAGACATGTCTTTATACAGACCCCTAACCCAACCAGCTACGCTATGCCCTGGAGGCCTAAAGGATAAAATTGAAAGAAGAAAAATAGCTTTTGGAATGTCTTTCCCCTTCATTTGTGAAATTGGCTGAAATTATTGCACCCAAAGTTTGATATTTTAGTGCCAATACTTTATATATATATATAGGATGGGGTTAACGTTGGTTGTGGTGTTGGGGCAGAGAGAGAGAGAGAGAAAGAAGATACCAACTATTGTTCCAGATCAGATTTAGTTTTAAATAACTTATATCTGATGTCTGTACATTTTGAAAGTTGATTCTCAAAATCGGCTTTGGAAGTGAAATTAAAACTTGGATTCAGATTCATAATTGGATATGTTACACTTGTTCTTATTTGAATGTGAATTTGAATCCGAACATTTGGATTTCGATGTCTGTACATTTTGAAAGTTGATTACCAAAATCTGCTTTGAAAGTGAAATTAAAACTTGGATTCTGATTCATAATTGGATATGTTCTAGTTGTTCTTATTTGAATGTGAATTTGAATCCGAGCATTTGGATTTCCAAGAAAAAAAAAAAAAAACAGATACAATGAAGAGTACCTCCAATTCAAATGTGATTATTGACATCCCTAACAGCTTTGAGGAGGCAACCACAACCAGATAAGAAAACTAATACAACAAAACGAAGACTTAAAGATGAAGACAACCGATAAGAAAATTAAAACAACAATGAAAATAGAAAAGCATATATAAGTGCATCTGATCAATAGTGCGCTTTGAACTCACATCATTCACCGCTCAAACCTCTTTCTTTGTTATTCAAACAAAGGAATGGCTTGTGCCACACATAAGAGCAGTAGGGAAAATGGAAGGCACTTTTCAGTCTTCACTGGGGCAATGAGATTTCCTTCCGCTCACTCGAAAGAAGAATAGAGAAAAACAAAGGTACTATATTATATAAAATCACAAGAGGATACACCAAAATTGACCATGTTATGGTTATCATTCAATTAATGGCCATGATATGATCGCGTTTCACATCATTAGTACTAGCATCATAATCCATAGTATATAATGTTCCATGAATGTGACCCAAAGATTGAGACAAGTTTATTGAATATCTTGAAAAGTGTTCTATGAATTTACCCCAACTTTTGAGGTAGATTCATAAAACAATTACAAATTATTTCATTTACCAAACAGGCCCTGAAGGAGCCTTATTACTATAATAAAAATTCAACTTGGCTCATTTGCATTGTAGATGGGGCTAAGAGTAGGGTTGGCCCTATGTGAATGGTCCACTGGTGCAGTGCGCTAGCATGATGATATTGATTAAAATCTGCAACTTGCATGCTTGATGTTGAAAAAAAAAAGCACTGCCATTATCATCTTCAATTTGCACTTGACCCAGTTACTTAATGTGAAGGGAAGAAGAAGAAGAATGCATGGATACTGAGTTGCCAGACATCACGAGTTCCAAACACATGGACACGCCACATCTCATAATTATGGGCAGCATGAAGTTGAGTATATTTTACTGATTAAACTAACGAAATATTGGGTATATCTAGTTGATGAACAAGTTAAAAAAAAACCGGTTCATCTGAAAAGAAAAGAAAAAGAGTATTATTTTTAATTTTAACTTTTTTCTTTTCTTCTTAACAAATCAGTGACCACTGACGTGGACTCAAAACACCAAAATCAGACCTTATACTTTAAAGGGATAAGAGGTTGGATGGAGACTTCGGCCTTCTTGTGGACGGTGGGAAACCCACTTACCTAAAAAGAATCTTGTTTTAAGTGCAACATATTTTTTGTTATATAAAACATTATATATATGATTATGTCTAGCATTTGATTGTCAGATATAAGAAAAATATAGTCATTTTATATTTACAAAAATATACATAGACGTGGTGTTTTTGAAATTTGTGCTTTTAAAAAAATATGTTCTATTCTTCTTATTAAATTAAATTAAATGTATCTACTGAATACTTAGTGTTCGCACGCACCCGAGATACATTCGGTGCCGGTTGACATTTTGCGTACCTCCAAAAGCTGGTATGACGATGGGAACAAAATTTGGCCCTTAAAATATCTGCCCGTTTGAGGCTTGAATTAGCCAGCATCGGCCAATTATGGACGAACAAGATATTTACTTTATTGAACAAAGTAAGCTACGGCTTGGGCTTCCCAAATGATATTCAAACTGATCTTCGCCATGTTAATTGAAAGGATTAGTCGCAGTTTTATAGGATACTAAAAATAACATGAAATTATAAGGTTTTTGAAATTAACGATCTTAATTAGCTTAATTCTTCCTCAAATCGGACGTATATATTGTTTTTTCATTGTTTTTCTTCTTATATTTTGGATTCATGAGAAAAGGCTAAAACATTGGAGGCTGTGCATGTGTATAAAAGAGAAAAAATTACATGTAATAATTGACAAAAAAAATTATTTGACCTCAAAAAGCACATGATTTGGGCTCCCGTAAAGATTTTGAAAGATATAAGTTCGACCTTTTGACGATGCTCTAAGATATTGGCACGCTGATATTAAGTTGAAAACATATTCAAGCATCTTTTTGAGATGTCCAGTCTTATCCGTAATCTTGGTCAAGCAAACAACTTTTAAAAGCACACAGGGTTACCCAATTTTGGTGACTTGAATTCAAACAACTCAAGCAATTCTCTCTAATTTTTTGTCACATTTTAGTATGTTCTTATTATGTCGTTCGTGAATTTTGGCTTTTAGGAAATTAATCATAGAGAAGATGAGATCTTAATAATGGAAAACCTAAAAACACAAAGTCATTTTCCTGGAACCTATTTTTTAACCATTTAATATGAGCTTCCTCGACTAATAAAACTTCATTCCATGCTTTGAGAAAACGACATTTCTAAAATGAAGGATCATATTTGATAAAATGCGATTAGCCTCATGACACATATAGTGATGATACAAATAATTAACTAGAGGGCATATATTTCTCTCTCTCTCTCTCTCTCTCTCTTTGAAAATGTATTTTAAAGAAGGAGATGGAAGCTTAGCTTATGAGAATTGAGATTTCATGTATGCTTCTGTTTTGGTAGGACATGTGTTTCTATTACTATAGATTAAGTGGGATTACCATTGTCTTTTTTTTAACCAGAATCTTACATATGTTCTTAATAAAAAGAAATTTATCCATTTTTGGAGGTCTCAAAATCAAAAGAGCGTGAACACATAGAACAACTCTTCAATGGAAATCGAAAAGAGATGTAGCTTCAGTTCCTTATGATGGAAACCTGAAGGGAGTAGAGGCCTTCCGCTGTAACTCCATTTCCTTCGAAAATGGTAAGATCTTTACCACGAAAAGAACACATCATCTTCATTTGGTTCTGGTTTTCTTGTTGTATTTTCTTTTCTATTTTGACAATATCGAGGTGGGTTCTCCTACTAGTATGGAATAGAACACAATTTTGCTCATGTAATGAAACCATGTGCTTTGAACGCAAACAAGAAAGACCCACAGCAGCATGGTCAGATAACATAATAAATGCAAAATTACGCGCATCTCCAAAGGGATAACTGTTGAAGTCAGGCCCCATCCTGGTCGCTGCTGCAGTCTTGTTGGATAAAGTGAGGACCGTACGTAGACTTCATTCAAGATCTATATCATTTGGGGCCGGACAGGGTGGACTTAGGCTTCTGACCAAATTAAAGACAGAATCATCCACTCTGCTTGGTAGCGACGGAAGTAAAGATAAGTCAAGGAATGTTCATTTTCACCTGCAGTTACATCAGAAGTCTGTCTACCTTGCTACTGTTTGATAGGAGGCAGGAAGGGCTGTTCAGTTTCACCTGCAATATATCAGAAGTCTGTCTACCTTGGCACTGTTTGATGGGAGGGAACATCTTTCTCCCCTGAACCTTCTTCTCCTGCTAGCGGGTGGGAAAGGGTATGTTCACTGTAAATCACCTCTAGTTTCTTGTTTCTAACACGCAAGATGGTGACTCCCCACTCCCACTGTCATTCTAATTTTATGTTTTAGGTAAACAACAAGGTATTCTCCCTTTCGAACACGCTACAGTTTTAATGTCTTTTCTTTAACCACTTGTTTTTAATGTAATTTAAGCAATTAAACGAAGGAAATCAACATTTAAACTTCCACGGAACCTTTGAGCATTTTCTTATATATTTTTTTTTACTTTATTCAACAAAGTAAGCTACGGCGTTGGCTTAATCTGCACTCGTTTGTTCATATAGTGTAGATTTAGTCACATAGTAGCAATATAAAATGCCACAATAACTATTCATTTCTTAAGATGCTAGTAATAAAGTTGGTTAAAACATACTTGTGAGTTGCGGTCCTTGATTCTTCTTGTTGCAATTTACCTTTTCAATCGAATTGGACCACACTGGTGGGAATCCACTTACCCTTTGCCAAATAATTTTTCAGGAAGAACAGTAAAAAGGAAAGAAGCTGTCACAGGCTCAACGCATCGCGCGTCAACGCACTTTTAACAACATTGGTCCTATCGATCAGGATTGTGTCAAACTCTTCCGAGACGAGCTGGCGTAACGGATGCTCTACTAGTTTGGGAAAAGGAAGTCACCTGCCTGCCGAGAATCGTCCTTCTCTTGCTTCTCATCTGTATTTCCGTTCCCTCTCTCTGTTTCTCCTGCTCCTTTTTCTGTTAATTTTCTGCAGTAAATCCAATCATTCGGTTCCGCAGTGTTGGTTCTCATCGTTGCCTCTCCTTCCCTTCAAATTCTTTTTCATTTTCTTCTCTTGTTTTTCACTGGTAGAGAGGTGAACGAACATATAGGGAGATTGGTATGGGGTTGTTTGATCTTGAGAAGCACTTCGCCTTCTATGGAGCGTACCACAGCAACCCCATCAACGTCATCATCCATGTCCTGTTCGTGTGGCCGATCTTCTTCACGGCTCTCCTTCTCTTCTACTTCACCCCGCCCATGGTCAACGTCACCATCCCCTTCCCAGACACCCTGTACCTCAATTTTGGGTTCTTCTTTGCTCTCGTTTTCGCCGGTTTCTACGTGCTTATGGACTTGAAAGCTGGTTTCCTGGCTGCTTTTCTTTGCTTCTTTTGTTGGGTAGGTAGCAGCTTTCTGGGCCACCGGCTTGGGTATTCTCTGGCTTGGAAGGTGAGCATGTTCTCTTTCGATTTTGACCTGCTCGTTTTGGGTTTCTGTATTTTGGTTTTCCCTTCATAATTTGAAGTTGGTAAAATCCGTTTACTCGTTTAATCGGCCTTCTACTGAAATTCTGATATAATCGACTCCATTATGGGTATTTCTTGATCCTTTGGTGGTTTATTTCTTGCTTTTCTTTCATCGCTATTCTTCTTGTTGGTAGTTTAGTTGAATCATGGAGTTGTGATTGAAATACAAGAGTTTGTGTTTGATTCCGAGATGAACTTACTGGGGGACGGACTCTGCAATTTTATGGGGATTGACTAATTCTTACCAACATCTACCCTGTTGGTGCGAGTCTTGATCTTTCCTCTTGTAATCGATGATCTTCCTTGCTTCAAATTGAGATGCATTTGTCTGCGATGTTTCCATGGTGCTGTTGCGTGTCTTCCTTCTGTGTAAACGTTTTGTTTAAAGCCGTTAATACCTATGGCTTCATAGGTAACCCAGTCAAAAAAACCATGAAAATTGAAAAACCAAGGTACGTGGTAATCAGTCTAGGACTCGAGAACGTAACTATGTTCTGTTATCAGAAAGTTTGACATTTTATTATGCGATGTATATTACAGAGTTTTCCATGTCATACAATACACTGTAATTTAACTGCTTAATTTTTTATCCTGAAAAGTCGTTCAGTTGTTGCATGTCTTAATATTACTTCCTCTCGTCTCGTGACTTAGATGCACTATCCCTATGAAAATAGGTGAAGTTGCTTATTCACAAGAAAGAAAAATTATGGTCCACTAGTAACTAGCATCAATTCTGCAAACATTCAAATATTTACTGGTTGAATGAATTTTACAGTGGCAGCAACATAGGGTAAACTTGAAAGATTTAGCATGTTGACTTCCTTCCTTGAGGTCTCCACAAACTTTCACCTACTAATTATATGGGAGGGTTCAGAATGAATGTGAGCTTCCTGTGAAGGTATGTAGATGAAATGCACATATTAGTGGAGCTTGCATCTCATCCTGAAAAATCCTGAGTGAAATGTAGGCTTGTTCGGAGGAGAAAAAAGGTGGTTAGATGATCCTGGTCCCCTAATGAAGACCAGTTTATTTAAAATCAAATCATCAGGCCCCATTTCTGAATAAAGTCTATAATATTTCTGACATAGGCTTGTCATATTACAAGCACTCATCCTGTTCTGCATCAACAGATTGAGTAGTTCGTGTAAATACTGGAATTTAACAGACCTGGCCATGTGAAGAGTTAAACTGGAGGGTATTGACTCTGATTCCATTTGGTTTGAAGATTGAGCACAATAGGACATTCATGAGGGATGGCAAATATGTACATCTACGTGGACCTTGTATTTCTCATTAATTCAGTTATTCAGGATTCTTACATTTGAGTACTATTTATTGTTAGGACAGTTTATGCTTATAGACCGTCCACAGTCACATCCACAATGGATAAAAATCTTGAAATTATGGCGATCCTTTGGTAGGAACAACCACATTCAGGCACTGCATGCTTTCACAGGGGTTATGTTGAATTAGAAGAATCCATGCTTATGCCTGTTCCATCAACCAAAGGGTTGGGTTTATCTCACAGAATTGTTGCGCATTTTGGAAGAAGAATGTTTTGGTGCCCTCTTCAGTCCATTGCCCATACTCCACTTTGACTTACTATCAATGGGATAAATGGATCATAAAAGCTTTGTGAATGCCATGTTCCTCGGTTAAGTAGCATATGGCATGCTGTAACCTGTGGATGAGACAGCCCAGGTGGTCTTGAACATCAGCTTGTAATTAAATGCCTATTGCCATGAATGACTATGTTTATACACTTAAAAATTCATTCTTCTGTCTCAAATGTTGAAGCTAACAGAAGTTGTCCCATGATATGATACTGTTCTCTTTAACTCTTGTTGATATTATGTCTTCATTTCTAATCATAATATGTATCTTAAATCTGTAATTTGTTATATGAGATCGTCTACACCCTTTATGGGCTTTCACTTATTTCCTTCTTAAAATTGCTTATGTTATATTTTACCGGTGCTATGTTTATGAAATTGTCATCTTTCTGGTGCTCAATCTGGATGTGGATGGCCACACACAAACATGCATCAGCAGCAGTGAACTTTTTACTGTAGTCATTGGAGACTGGTGCTGGTGGCTGATCCTAATGAACTTGGATGATTGTAGCTGTTTTTAAGAAAGAGTGCTTATTTTTTGCTGATTAGTATGGTTGGCTACTTGGCAATCATTTGCAGGTTTTGAAACTTATGCTTTGTTTTGCAGGTGGTACTGGCATCTCAGATATTCTGTTGGACTTGTCAGTTTATAGGCCATGGGGTGTTCGAGGTAACAGACTAACAGTCATTCTTCTGCTTCATTCTTTCTGAACAGCTGATTCAGCTATGTTTTCTTAAGTTTCTAGTATTCGTAGGCTTGTAGTTTTCAACATTGGTATTCTAACAACCCTTTGAGTTTATATTGCAATTTTTCAGAGACGAGCCCCAGCCCTCCTGGACAATCTTGCACAAGCTTTCCTGATGGCTCCTTTTTTCGTTCTGCTTGAGGTGATTGGCTTTCACTGCAAAAATCATGACCGACTATGCATTATTCTGATGGAGAGCCTGATTTCCTTGTTTTTGTTTCATTAGGTTCTTCACAAGTTGTTTGGCTATGAACCATACCCGGGTTTCACTTCCAAAGTTAATGCCAAGATACAGGCGGATCGTGAAGTATGGCAAGCTAAGAAACTGAAGAAAGCTTCTTAGTTCTTAATGTATCCTTGGCCTTGTTCACCAAGCTCAGATACTTTTCTCTAATGTAATAGACTAAATACTCTCCATACTGATAACCTCTTTTTGTGTGTCGGTGTGCTTTTGTAATGAAATCGCTGGGGAGGAAACTAGATGAGTCAAGTGACAGAGTGACTCTCAACTGTAGGACTGTTCATAAAGCAAATAAAGCCATTTCTAGTCTCCTCTCCCCTCCCAATCTGGAAAATTGAGCATCAAGCAATGTGGAGTTTGGAGATGTCCACTGTCATTCATCATCTCTTACCGTATGTACGAGGATGCAAACGGCCTCTATCCAGGGAGACAAACACACAAGAATACAATACAAGGATACCAATACACGAATACAAGGATTTCGTAGTCTAGAAAGATAAAGCCTTCCTACATCCACGACCTCATTGAGTTTTTCATTATTCTAATAACGCCCCGCCAATTTATCATGAAGTTGAATCCTCATAAAATGGGAAAAAGCCTATTAAAATTGGAATTAGGCTCCACACTCCATCAGTAAGGTAAGAATAGGGTTTCATATTGCTAAGGATGCTATAACTCTTTACCAGATGCGTTGCCAACCAAACTTTTGCTAGTGTCGGACAATTAAATTAAACAGATTTTGATTTTAGCTGTTGAATCAACACGTGTCAATTGAATGCTAAATGATGCCCATAAATGCAGCGCCGAGTAATAAAGCCTGCGGATAATAAGATTTTGCCTCCTTACCCTCAAACCCTAAGTCTTACTAACATTTGGTGCTATTGAAACCACTTGATTAACTTACTTTTAGAGGGTGTTCGTACTTATTTCAAGAATGTCATGTCTTTTGTTTCGAAAGCATAAGATATTTTTTGAATACTTTCTCTGAAAACGGTATGCTTATGTGGTGTTTTGAAATATATTACAAAACTACGTAGTTCAAGGATACAATGTTTTTATCAAACACTTTCTTAAAATCTTAAATTAAGATAAACTGGTTTATGTAAAACTAAAGCTACACGATTTACCACAACACAAGTAGATACTAGAGGCACGATCTGGACTGCCGGGTGAAGCACCCTGGGCGGCGTTTTCTCGGGCCGGGGATGTTGTTAACGTGAGTGCGGGCCGGAGACCCGCGCAAGGTTCTGCGAGAGTGGGTTCGGCCGGATATCCACCCTAGTGCGACTGGTGGTGGCAGTCGCCGAGACGAGTAGCTGCAACTGCGGAGCGAAGAGAAGAGGGGCGGGGAAGAAGAGAAAATGGCGGCAGCGGCGGCGGGGAGGGAGGAGGAGGAAAGCGCGGTGAGGGAGCCTCTCGACCTCATCAGGCTTAGCCTGGACGAGCGCATCTACGTCAAGCTCCGTTCCGACCGAGAGCTCCGCGGCAAGCTCCACGTCTCTCTCTCTCTCTCTCTCACACACACACACACACCCACACACTCAGATGCAAGTTTTTCTTTTTAATTTCTTAATGTCCCCTCTGCCCGTTGGGATTTCGTTTCTGGGTATTTGGGAAGTCGGTCAAACTATCAGTGTTCAGTCTAACTTGGGAAAGATTTGGACCTGTCGCGTTGGTATTTTCGTGTTTCTATGCGAGTATTGAAAACCTGGTACATGATATGTATTTTGGGAACACATGAGTGTTTGGAAGAAAAATTTTGCTGGTATAACCATGCTTATGTTTGACAGAAAATGGGCGATATGGACTAGTTCTAAGGCCAGAATTTTCCATTTTTTTTATCAAAAATTGTTCGGTTCATGGTTTTTCCATAAAGGCAAAGTCCATGTTCAGCTCTTGATTCTTTTTCCCATCTCAGGCATACGATCAGCATCTGAATATGATACTTGGGGACGTCGAAGAAGTCGTTACTACTGTAGAAATCGATGACGAAACTTATGAAGAGATTGTCAGGGTATGTTGTGGTCTTCCCTTTCCAATTTTTTCCTTTTTCACGCATAGGGAATCTGGTGGTCTTGATTGTTGGTATGTGAACTTCACGTAAGTGGAAGTTGTTTTTTTTTCCCAAAGCAATATATCATGGAAGTTCTCGTTCTTGGTGTTTAGGATGGCAGCCTCTTTTTGTGTTTTCTTGTGTTTTTCTGCTGTTATTCGCATGCTTTATAGAGATTTTTCAACGCTTGGTTAGTTCTCTCTCTCTTTGTTGGAAAAGTTGCATGTAAGTTGTAACAAGTTTGTATTCGTTTGCAATTATATGTGCTCTTTAACAAGAAAAGATAGTCCTGGGCTGTTTTACATGTATCGAGCTTCTGGGGAAAAATGAGGCTAAAAATATTCTTTGGGAATGAAACGGTTTGCTGTTGCACTTGCTCTTTGGATGGTAGCATCATTAGCAAATCTTTTGTTGTCAGATGCCCCACAAATGGGTTATACCAAATATTTTGCCTATGCATGGAACTGGAAAACTTGCCATCTCATTAGTTAGAGCCGTAATTTCATATCTTGTTTAACCTCTGACGTTCTTCTATAGACTATTTGTCATTTAAGTTACATATGATTTTGGAATTTATTCGACTTCTTTTACCAATTACGTGGTGACATTAGCCCTATCTGGCTATAATTCAAAATTAGTTGAAAAAACTAGTTCTACCTGTTCAAGCATTTCTTCCTCCTTTAGGAAACAAGTTCCTTCCTCCTCCTGAAGTAACTGAACAGAAGTGCTCCTGTGCAAAGGATGGCAACCAAGATACTACCGTTGTTGCTGCAGGCTAACTTATTCTTCTGTAGTGGCCCGACCTGTTAGTGACTATATTCTATAATCAAACCCCTTATTTCTGGTGAGGAATGAGAAGCAAGGCTCCTCCTTGCCCTTCCCCTTGGCCCCAGGCCCAAGATCTAGGGTTACATCCACTTGCCTAGGGGGTTAACTCGTGCAGGAATCAAATTAGGAATTTAGGGCCTGGCCTTTTACTAGTCACTGGTCCAACCAGCTATGCCAAAACCTTTTACAGCTTTACTAGCCACTGGCCTATATCAATGGAACAATATAAGATGTTGAATACTAACTTTATAGAATAAAAGAATGTAAAATTGTTTAATACCTGAGAGATTTCTCTATATATTACTCCTTATATTAAACTTCCAATTCTTACTGCTTCTCCTAATTTGTAATTCTTTCTTGCCCAATTATGCTTTCTTTCTCTGTGAAAGTGACGACCTAGTGCGCATCGTGTTGCTTGTCGTAATGTACTGCAAGTCTGAGAAGATCAACAAAAGAATCAGATTCTAAAAGCTTCATGAGTCTCATATCCTATAGATAAAGCTTGATCATGTAGCATGTTTCCAAGGAAAGAAAAAGCTAATATGATTAAGATTCCACATGCTTTGCCAGAATATTGACATTTCACCTGTTATGAACAGAATATAAATAGGTTTCTACTGTATATGTTGTCAGGAAGACTACTTTCCAAAAGTTGTATACAAAGCAGTTTATTATTCTTTTTTAGACGTTATTCACCATCTCATCTATCTGAAGAATGTCAAAGAGTGTCAAACTAAACTACCTTGGGGATAAATTTCACCGATGCCCTCGCCAATACAGTCATAAGCAGGAACCCAAATTACGATGCTGCAATACCCACCGAGCATTGGAAGGTATTGTAAGCCCCTCCAAGTAATTGCCGAAGTTTTATGGAATACAACTAAATGAAAATCTTCTATTCCCTGAGTCGTTCTTATGTTCGTATTTTGACATATGGGGTTTAGTAATTTAAAGCTGCTGCAGAAAAGAGTAATATTATTTAAACAATTCCAACTTGTCTTAAAATAAGAGCCAGTCTTGGAGGTAGTATGGCTCAATTCTCTTCTCTAGAGATTACTGTATAAAATTTACCTGATGTGTGCATGCATATTTAGATCAGATAGTTGATTGGGTTGTTCTTCCACCCTGTCAGGTGTTCACCGTAGGGGCCTGAAGGCCCTGAGCCCTGGTGTGTTTTACTTACAGCTGCAGTCTGAATCTTTTCAATTTTCAGTTTTTCTGCTAAACCTAATGTCTACAATCTGGTCTACCAAATGCCTGACCCATTGAGAGATCTACAAATTACACAAGGTCATGTGCATTAGCTTGTCAACGTACCATGAACCTAAGTAATTTTCACAAATCAAGCATAACGCAAGATGAGTGGCACTTAGCCAAATATCCATTTTGGATTGTACTATTGACGTACTTGGTGCTCATAAATGTATTTGAGATTATTATATTATGCAACTCTAAATTCTACATAGATAGATATCGTTCTTTATCTCCAGAAGTTGTGTATTGCTCATATTTTATCTCCACCAATTGTGTATTCCTCAAACTTTCAGCAAAAATGACTTCACTCATGGACTGAAATCATTGCAAGTGTTGTTCCTAGTCATTTCGTTGACAGATGTAAACAATTTAATCTCTCTCCCTGTGTGTGTATGTGTGTATATACATATGGGGGCAGCATACACTGCATTCAAGGCGTCAAGCTGCCCCCCCAACCCAGAGAATGTGAGCATGTCATGCTTGATGCACGTCCAAACCAAATGGAATGGAGAGTTTTAGATTTAAACTGAAATAATGGAACAATAACCTCTGAGTTATATGTGAAAAACTTGTTAAACCTAGGGACAGTTTTATTGCAGAACCAATAAACATTGCACTTATTTGTATTATTTTTGTAAGGTTTTGAGTTTAAGTTATGTTTGCATTTTACCTAATTTTGGTTATTGAATATCTTTCAGACTACTAGGCGGGTTGTTCCATTTCTCTTTGTTAGAGGGGATGGTGTTATCTTAGTTTCTCCACCACTCAGGACGACATGAGTCTTTGAAGTTGCTTTGCAGAAGATATGTTGAACGCGCATACACCTTTGGTGATATTATTGCAGTGTAGTTTTGATGTCAAATATTAACAGCTTTAGAATTCTGTCGTGTCATCAGAAGATGGGAGAACTTTTATGTGTCTCAGCTTCTATTAATGATGCTTGCTCTCTACATATGTGGTTCTTGTGAATTTCTTGGCAGGAAACTGAACCTACTGTACTTAATGACGTTTCCAGTTTAAGTCTGTGTTCCCTATAGTTCTGCTTTTGTTTCTTGTGGTTGAATATAGTTTGGAATGTGGAATGAAACATGAGAAAGATGTTTCCAGCAGTCATGATTTTTAAAAGTGCTCGAGTTATGGGCTTCTCTTAGTGACCAAGAAGAATGGGGAGTGTGCTCGCTGGCCTGTTTCATCCTCAGTGAACACAGAGACACTGTCATCAGATCTTAAAGAACACGCCGTGACCTTCTGAAATCTTATATTTGTAGGTGCTTTTGCAAAATAACTCAGATGGTATGTATCATATGGTCAGAAATCGAATAAACAATTGAATCAAATTCTTTTGTCGTGGCGTCCCATCCTGAGATAGACATTTATAAAATCCTATCGACATGTTGAAAAAAGAAGTTGGGGAATGATTTGCTTTTTAAGTATTTTCCACCGCCCTTTTATTACGTTTGTTGTCAGCGTTGGCAGATGCTTTACATTGTCTTTTACTGCATTGATGAAATATTACGAACCATGTCGGCTTAACTTATTAGCCTTCAGGAGATTGGAAAGCTTTTCGAGGACTCTAAGAGTTTGAACTCATTACAGTTGAATGAGGAAAGTTGGACCTCTTCTTCGTTAATTTTTTTTTCACTCGATTTCATGTGTAAAAAAACTAGAGTGGTGGAGGAAGTCGCGGACTTCTTCACCGAGTATTGGATTGCATTTTAGTAAGATGGACATAACCTTTACATGAATTTGAAGGTTATTCAGGAAATCAAACAGTAACATACAACAGGGTTGATTTTGAGGTTCTCACTTTCTGGAGTGCTTTATTCCTTTTGTGGCATCTGGTGAAGGTACTGATGGGTAAGAATTTGCAGCAGAATTTTGTGGAAAGGTCTTCAAAAGTAGATTCTTTAGTTATACGCGATCAGCTGAATACATAGAAAATTAAATTGAATTAAGTTTGAGATGTAAATGAATTAGATTAGACCAATCACGGACCCGAAACAGGCTTTTACTTAATTAAGTTTATACGGGAAAACGAATCTGAGAGCCTCAAGGACTCCTGCTGCAAGTCTGGCAAATATTTGAGTCTGAAAGATGTTCAAATCCAAGTCGAGTTTCACAAAATGGGTAGCGGCACCCAGTCCAAATCTGAAAGGTTAGTGTTTACCATGCATTTCCTTGCTGCTGCCCTTCTAGAGGGTGTTATCAGATGGTATTGAGGAGTAGTGATGATCTTGATATTAAGGATGTCATTATGAGGCCAAGTGGACTTGTCCCCCCTCTTCTTCCCTCTCCTCTTTCTCTTAGTTATTTAACAGGGACTTAAAATTTATTATGTTTATGTATCATATCAATTTCCAAGGTTCAAGCAAGAGAAAAGGCTGGTCTTCTACTAATGGGACGTGATTCTGACTTGCAAGCATAATCGAATCCAAATCTCAGCATGACTTTAAAATTGATTTATTTATTAGAGGCGTAAACAGACTACAGCATTTAATCTAAACTGATCCAATCAAATTATGACTCCAAGTCCTAGTCCAAATCAAACCCAATTGATCCATAGGCTAATTTACTTTTGCGTCGGCTCTAACTTGAACCTTTTGCTGAAGTTCAGGATCCAGACTTGGAATGAAATGGCCTCACGACGGATTAAAACAAAGATGCCTTTCCTTCCTCCAACGATGGATGTCAGCCGGATCTCTCCAGTCAACGCTCGACCCGTTTGCATTTCAAAGGCACTCGCAGCAGCCATTATATATACCGCCGATTTCTGGTACGACTTCCACCAGCGAGCGAGAGAGGGAGAGAAAGAGAAGAAGATATGGGCATTACAAAGGAACAAGTGGCGTCTGCCTTGGCCTCCAAGCTGAAGCCCTCACACATGGTCAGTTTTTCTTTCTCCTTTTTTCTCTCTCTCTCTCTCTCTCTCTCCCTCCCTCCTTCTCTCATTTTTGTTCGTTCGTTTCTCGAATTTCTGGACCTGTTCCTCTTGAAAGAGAAATATCCAACTGGGTTGTCTTTCTTTTCAATTTTCTTCACGACCACCAACAGAATTTGTTAAACACTTACCACTATTGATGGTTGATTGATTAACCCTTCAGGTGTTTCTTTGATACGATAGCATCAGTGAATGTGTTCCTTGTATAAGGTTGTTGTTATCTCCGTTTCCGTGGTATTGCATTTTTCTTTCTCCGTCCAACTTATCTTTCTCAAAAATTTTGACTTCTTTAAAGTTGTCTTTCTCGGGATTCTAGTTTGAAGTTTGAACCCTCGAATTCAAGGTGGTATTTTCAATATGGTATGCTAGTATAGGGTTCTTGAGAATGAATCTTCTTCATCTGAATCTACCTAAGGCGGTAAGGTTAGTAGAGACCCAGGAAATGGTGTTCAATCAGAATCTGTGACTTCGACTGTGAGGGCTGTGCGGTGCTTGAGAGCCGGAAACATGGAAGCCCCATTAGCAGTTCGACCTTGGGATTACAGTGAGTCCAGTGCTTTTGCTAAGAGGAAGAAGGCCTCAATCTGCACGGCTTACTGGACAGGCGATACCGTCTATGCGACTCCTATTTTGTAATAGAGTTGGTCCATAGAAACAAATTTTAATCCCGGATTCTTCTCTGCCATGGAAAATCTCTATATATATTGAAAGAGATTTTTTCTTCAAAAAACCTTGGGAAATATTGATATATTTTTATTCAAACATATATCAGTAAAATGAAATTCCAGAAACAAAACGATATGAATTTTGAACATATAATGTTGGGGTCAGATCGTGATATTAAGTTAGACGATGTTCTCAAAATATGATGCTTCTCTTGGGGATTATGTTGACTTTTGAAATCTCTCGCTCATCTATATATTTTCAAAAAAAAAAAAAAGCCAATATAAGTTACTGTGTATGGCCACATATGCTCAGAGGCAGGTCAGATTGAGGAATCATATGCTGGATAATGTCTTCAAGCTTTGCCGATGACTTCTATCAATTACCAACTATGAAAGGCAAGTATATGCGTGGTCCATAAGATCAAATTTGGACAGCGGAGAGCTTTTCGTATGTTCTGCTGCAGTGAGAGGCTTGGAGTTAGTACAACATCTTTGTACTTTGTAGGCTTACAGTTTGATTGCAGCCGTTGAATGAGGAACATGATATGAGCATGCTGGTGCTGGAATGTCATGTGTTTGGGTATCGATGGGATCCTTTTTAGGAATCTCTTGCCGATTGTTGGCACTTGATAACCTCTACTTGTCGGTGTACTTGGACTGTTTTCTGCTTTTAAGTATACTCTCACCTTTATTTTTGTATCTGCAAATCCTGCATTTCTATTCTATACTTGGTTTTGGAGGGATTAATGTGCATTTATATCATCATTCAAGATCATGACCCCATTAAGGAGCTCTGCTTCTATTCCGTCTGATTGCCGTTGTCATCTGCACAGCGGCTGTATCGGGAACATGTGTTCCACTAAGCAATATCACTTTGTAATCCTCCTTTCTATTTCTCAAAGTCTTTCGTGAAATAAAAAAAGTTGGTTTACTGAGCAGCGCGTCTTGTCACACTAACTTGGACATTTAGCCCCTGGGCTGGGAAATGGTTGCAGCCTGCAGGAAAATGATAGAAATTTTCAAGGCGGAAGGTGGACTTGATTTGCAACATAGCCATGTGCATCATTACATGTATTAATGTTCTCGAATTGATCAATTTACATCACTTTTCTCCACTATATGTATTCCTACTGTTAACATTTTCCTTTTCCTTTTTTTTTTTTCTTTGTCTGGACAGGAAATCACCGACACGTCTGGAGGGTAAGATCTTAATCGAGGAAATATGATATTGTTCCTTTTCTTATAGATTTGCCATTTTGTTCTTTGTTGTTCTTAATGAAGAAAAAATTGTTGTCTGAAAAAGCAGGTGTGGTGCAAGCTTTTCCATTGAGATAGTCTCTGAACAATTTGAGGGGAAAAGGCTGCTGGAAAGGCACAGGATGGTGAATGCTGCACTTGCTGAAGAGCTGAAACAGATCCATGCCCTGTCCATCACAAAAGCAATCACTCCAACTCAATGGGGACAGCAGAAGCAACAGGCTAATGCTGCTGCATAGGAAATCTCCATTATGCTTGCTGGTTGTACGTTTAATATGCTATTAACAATAGACAGTATGGATGCTTATCTTTGTCTTGCTGTTGGAAACCTGATCTATCAGGAATAAACAATAACTTTAAATTTATAAAAGGTGTAACTCTGATAATTCGCTTTCCGCGGTACCTTCATTATTCACAATATATATGCATGTGTCGGCAGCAAGTTGGTCTTTCATGATTCCTGTTTGCACGCCATACCAAAATATTTTGTCTGACGGGTCAGTAAGATAGAAACGTGGTATTGATTGATAAAACTGTGTTTCTGAGAACAGCTTTGTATTTAGAATCTTGGAGCTTCTCTAGGGAGACCTCCTGGTGTGATCACTGATGCGTTTCTCTTGCCCTTCATGCTCTTTCCAATACAAACAGGTTGCCCTTGTCGTCCCGTCCGATTCTCATATCCTCGTCAACATATCTTGTATCAAATTAAGAACCAACAGTTTTTTCTTTCAAGAGGGGAACAGCTAGAGAGAGAGAGAGAGAGAGAGAGAGAGAGAGAGAAGGAAAGGATACGTTATATCGAGCCAGCCCTCTGGGTTGAAGATAGCAAGAAGCAGGTCATAGTTCTTTTTGAAGAGGTTCAAAAGCTGAAATTTCCAATAAAAGAAACAGATTATTAATGGGTAATTTTGATATAGTTTTTTTTGTTGATTTTATTGGTAAGCACCCATTTGAAAGAACAGAAATTCAAACCTGATCAGGAGCAATTGTTGAATCCTGATACTCGATTTCAACTCTCTGTTAAAGCAAGATTAGAAAAAAAATTGCAGTATTATTGTCATCTCCTTGAATCTTCTGCAAAGCGAAATCTCAAAACCAGAAACGTGTAGTTTTGAGCACTTTGTTGTAACTCACAGTGGGAGATGTAACTTTGAAATTGGCCACAACGGTGAGCTGCCCTTTCAGCAACTTCAACCCCTTCACCTGAAAGTTGACGGTGTTCAGTGCTTTTCCCTGCCACAGAATCCAAGTTTCAGGCTTCCAACAAACTCAACAAGAAAATCTCAGTCATGGTCAGAAGATCACGCACCTAAACTCAAAAAGGCTGGTTGAACTCGTTGATTTAGCTCTTCATTTCATTAAACAGTTACGGTAAAACTCCATAAACACTCAGGTTTAGGGCTAGAAGTGCTGAAGTGTTGGTCTCAGTAGTCCAGTTGGCCTGACCAAAATTCAGCCCAACTAGGGTACTTGCTGATCATCTCCAGGCACAAACCTAGTATGGTCTAGCCCCGGCCAAACTGGGTCAGGCCAGGTACTAGCATGTCCCATGTGCCAACAGGCTTGGCCGGAATGAGCCCAGATCAATTAATGACTGTACAATGCCTAGTCAAAGCTAACCAGCCTCGAGCCTACCCCTTTGGCTGCTTCCATGCATCTGACTCTGGACCCAGATGTAGCCTACTTTGTCATAATCATCCACCAACATGAGCATGAGTCAACTGTTTGGTCCCGACTGCATTCTGTTTCAGAAAGTTGATGGCAGCATTGCTTCTCTTACAGTAGACCTCATTTTTACACAGGAACAGCACTCACTATTATGGTCTCCTTGGGCCCCGTCGATGCACTTCCGTCAAGCAGTGGCAGAAGCAGATGTGGGCTCAAGTGGGTAGGTGCCCACATAAACCCACACAAATTAAGCCATTTTACTAGGTATTAGAAAGGTTTAAGAGTTTTCAAAGAGCAAAATTGGGATCCTACGCATCAGTGCCTTTGGACTAAAATTTTCTGGCTTCGCTACTGCCGGCAATCCTTTTTCCAAGTGTCTATGGAGTTTTACATTATCACAATAGTCTGAGATTTTCTAAACATGATTAGCAAGGGGAAACTGTTCCAATTGCTTACAGTATAATCAGGCTAAGCAGAGAAGAATTCGATCTTAGATTTACCATACCTCATCGATGTGAATGGTCTGAAAGAAATCTTCAAGACTGACAAAATCTCTCAATCCTAGCTTAGTTCTCTTTGTGCCCAAGATTGAAATGGTACTGTATATGAGTTTCCAACACCCACTAACCTACAAGAAGATGAGGATCTTAGTTATTCAGTTCTTTATCAAAAAGATAAAAATAGAACAAATGCTGTGCAAAGCTTCTCATCAGATAATGAAAAAAGTAATGCCCAATATGAAAATTTTACAGAAATGCAACAAAATTTTAGTGGTGCAATAAAAACAGACTCAGAGTTTATTTTATTTCCCATTAACCACTTGTTTTGCATACTAAAGAAGCAGCTGAATGAAGGAGAATAAATTAATGGTTTCCACATAGAAAAAAAAGAAGAAGTCCACAAGTCTTTACCTTCTCCAGATCTCCAGTTGGTTCAGGATTGGGATTGCAGGACTCCAGCGACTTCACCAACCCTTCAATCTCTGCTTTTCTTGCTGAGGCTACCCCAAATATTCCTCTATTGATTCCTTTCATTATTGAATATCATTCAAGACATATGGTACATCAATAGATGACAACATTATTCCTCTCTCTCTCTCTCTCTCTCTCTCTCTCTCTATATATATATATATATATATATATATATATATATATATATAAAGTATGGGTAAAATTACTTTTCGAAATTAAAATATATTTGTGATACACTTTTTTCATCAAATTAATTTAAACGTGGCACCTTGTGAATCATCAACTAACTCAAGTTCAAACATTTTTTATGTTTACGTAGTCCACATAGCTCATGGACCGTTTTTATGTATATTTTGGTACATATTACTGTATATTAAGTTGGTATTTCGGTATTTAACTTCCCTCATAAAGTACATAAATCATAACTCTCCAGTCATAATCTAATGGTACTACGCTATGTTTTCTACTTTTTTGTTAAATGAATAAAATGTATTGGAATAGAAAAAGGTGCAGACAGGAGCAGAACGCTTTGTCCTCTCGGTCACATTTTCATCATTTCACCTTTGCTCCATTTTTTAATTTTAAAAATGAAAAAAAAAAAAACGTGAGAACTGCTCCTTGTTACTGTTAATACTATTATCCTTTCCTTCACATGCGACCACTTTTTGGATGGACTTATTTAATCGATAAAAAAGAAGAAAATAAAAACATGAAAATTGTAAAAGAAGAAAATAAAAACATGAAAATTGTTTACCATTGTTGGCGGGGGAAACAATAGTTGTAGATATAAATTTAATGAAAATTGATTTATGGGAATTTTTAAATACTTTTCCAAAATTTTTCTGGTCCACATACATAAGCTTTCAGGACAAATGGAATTGTTGGTAGCGCCATATGTGGGTCCTGACCAATCAATCCGAGCCGGTGTATGGGCTTACATTAAATTTTATTTTTAATAATTATAATATTTTAAACTGTTTTTAATTTAAAAAATTGAAAATTAAAATCAGCATCAAACCGATACTGACAATGGGTATCGGCCAGTATGCCGTTTCAGTGGTCAAGCCGATACGGCAAGTGTCCACATAATTGGGAGGTTAATTAGGAGGTGGACCGGAAAGAGGTCAAGGGATTCCCTTAACCTTGGCTTATATATTGTAAAAAACACATATATAAACATATCGTCTTTTTGGAATTCTAACTGCTTTTGTCGCTATCAGACTTATTTTCTTTTCTCGCTCTGCCATTCGTAGCGTGAATGTCGTTGCAATATTTTTGTTTTTGGTACGAAAGATTACAGGAAAAATGTAAATATATTGATTCACATTAGAGTTTTACCGCTTTAGTATCACTACAAAGATGTAAAATCTTGAGAAAATCAGACATCTCTAAGTTTTGAGATTTGAGTCTTTGAAATATGGCGACCAGATCTTGATGATTTTGACAACTGAGAAATTTCTTTGCAACCAGACAGAAGAAGATGAAGAGCCAAAAGGGAGTTCTATCCACTTCACACCAACTTGGTCTTTCTGGAAAAGATCTGTGCTTTTCCCTTCTTGAATGTTTCAGTGAATCAACTATAACTCCACGTACAGGAAAGTTGCATTCTTTTCTCTGTCAACTAGGTTCCTATTTCTGACAATCAGATGAAGACCAGATTCTCAGTTTCCTTTTGAATCCTCCCCCTCTCTCTTTGTGTCTCTCTCTGTGTTCATCGAAGGCCTTAATTGAATCACAATTGGAAGTGTTGTAAAAGAGTCGCATTTTTTTCTTCCTTTCCTCTAGAATATTGATTTCACTCAATCAGATAAAAAACCAAACTTTCAAATCTCTCACACTCTTCAACTGCAACTTTGCAGCTAGATGCAGTCTTCCCTGGATTCCTGTTTTAACTCAACCAGATAAACACCAAATTCTCAATTTCAGTCTCTCCCCTTCTCTTTCTCCCACTCACAACTTTGAATCGAGAAATGGAGCAGAAGGATCCCAGTCTTTCCTATGGAACTTTGTTTTAATTCAACCAGATAAATACCAAATTCTGACATTTGAATCTCTCTCCCTCTCTCTCTCTCTCTCTCACAACTACAACTATCAGTCCAGAAATGTATGCAAAATTTCCTCTAGAATCCTGTTTTAATTCAATTAGATGAATACCAAATTCTCAAATTTGTCTTTCCTCTCTCTCTCTCTCTCTCTTTCAATGAGACGGATAAAAGGGAGGGCGTACCTTGTAGTGAGTGATACAGAGCCTCCTTGATTTCAGCAGGACTCCTGTACTCCGGGACGACTCCTGCTCCTTGCCCCTCATCCGCCACAGCAGCGCTAGAGCTTCCATCCTCGGCTCTAATGGCAAGTCCCCTTCTGCTTCCTGCAACTATCCGCTCTCTTCCCGCATAGCCCCATCTCTTGAAATGGGTGGCTGAGATTCCTCTGCTACATCTCATCCTCTGCATCGTCATCCTATTGGCCGACACATGGCAGGGCCTTATTGGTGTTCCAGGAAGCTTTGTGGCCATGGTGATACCTAGCCCCAACAATGGTGTCAAGCCCCAGAAAGGGTTGACAGAAGACAGCAGCCGGAGAAGAAGAAGAAGAAGAAGAGGAAGAAGCGAGTGGGAGACACAGTGAGACGCCAAGTATTCATTGGCATTGAAGACTTTGAAAAAGAATGGTGCATTGGTTTAATGCACAGCAGTTGCTTCGGCAAAATAAAATGATATTCACAGGGAATGGGACATCCCCACATCTCCTGATTGGCCGAACCGGTGACGGCTCATCTAGAATTACATCTTGACCGTCCAGGCCACCACAAGTAAGGGTAGAGATGACTCTGGATCAGATCTTATTTACACACTGTATGCTTCTTGTCACCAAATATATATATAATCTTATAGATACATTTTGTATGTTTAAACGTATAAAAAAATCTTTATAAAAATGTTATTATATATTAGCCTATGGCCAAATAATATACGAAGTTTTTGGCATCTCATAAATGCATTTAACATGTTAATTTTCTAACTAAAAGCATCTTGTTTACACATCTTTCATTGTACAATGACTTTATACTAATTGACATTGTTGATTAACTAATACAATGTAATATATATACATAGCAAAAGTGTTATTATCTATGCTTGAAATGGACCATTAATACAAACATTCCTGTTAGGTGTAGACCTCAATTGTCTTCAACGATTATATGTAAATGTAATATCTTATCATCAAATCACATGTGATTCAGATTTAAGAAATGACATCTAAATTATATTAGGATTTGGATTTAATTTTCAGCAAATATGCGATCAGATTTGAATTTGGATTTAAATGCAATTTAAGAAAAACATCCTATATCTAACATATATTTATCGGGATACCGAATCTTATCTGGCTGGATTCGGAACGGTTAAGTCTCCATTGATATGAATCTGGATGTATCTGTATACTCTTCGGCTCCGACCCGTTGACGCTCTGCTCGCGCCATCGTTCCTTGCCGCCGTTTGCTGCTATGCTTCCCGCTGTCCGTGCTTCGTCGTTTCCGTCCCGGAAATCGTACGAACGGAAGAAGTAAGTGAAAGACTCGGCGGCGGCGGAGGATGAGGACGGTAGCTCTGCGAGCGCGGTTTCTCCGGCAGGGCCGTGACTTCTCCTCCTCCGGCACCGGACCCTGGTCGATGAAGAAGGACCCCGCCCTCGAGGCGGCCCTCTCCCGCAACCGCCGGTGGATCGTCAATAACCAGCTCAAAAACATCATCCTACGCAGCCCCGACGGCGTCGTTACCGTCCAATCAATTCAGAAGCGCTTCAAGACCCTCGATCTCCAGGGGAAGGCCCTCAACTGGCTCCGCAAATACCCCTGCTGCTTCGACGTCTTCTCCTCCGAAGCCGGGGGTGGAGGCGAGCTCCTCTGCCGCCTGACTAAGCGAATGAATGCTCTTGTCGAAGAGGAGGAGTTCGTCCGCGACGCCCGGGAGCCTCTAATGGCCGAGAAACTCGCCAGGCTGCTGATGATGTCCGTGCACCGCCGGATCAATGCCGTGAAACTCGCCGAGCTGAAGAGGAATTTTGGCTTCTCGGACGACTATCTCGTCAGGATTATCCCGAAATATCCGGAAATGTTCAGGATCGTCAATTACACCGGGAGGAGGAGCAACCTGGAGATCGAGCTCGCCTCCTGGAACCCTGATTTCTCAATCTCCGCCGTCGAGGCGTGGGCCAGGGCGCGGGGGACGACGCCGGCCTTCCGGGGGTTTCTGCCGGAGACCTGGGGGAAGTCGTTGGATCGGTTCAGGGAGTTCAATTCTTCTCCCTACGTGTCGCCCTATGCTGACGTCGGAGAATTGGGGGTGAAGGAGATGGAGAAGAGGGCGGTGGGGCTCATTCACGAGTTGCTTTCCTCGACTCTGTGGAAGAAGGCATCGATTGTCAAATTAGGGCATTTTAGGAGGGAGTTTGCGTTGCCGGAAAAACTTGGACCATTTCTCATGAAGCATCCGGCCATCTTCTACGTGTCGAATCGGTACCTGAGACACACTGTGGTACTGAGGGAGGGTTACTCTGGATCGGAGTTGATCGACAAGGATCCCCTGGTAGTCGTGAAAGAGAAGTTTGGGGAATTGATGCAGGAGGGTCTCCACGAGTACAATAGGCGACGGCATTTGGCGAACTTGGAGAAGAAGCGGAAGAAGGGTTTGGTTTCGGCTGTCTCAGGGAGTGAGCGGTCGGTAATTCAATCACAAAGGAAAGAGTTTGATGGATGGAAGGAGGGGTTGTACAAAGATGAAGAAACGAGGTCATTTCTGAGAGATCTCTCCAGCAATTTGCCATAGAAGAAATATAGGTGTTTATGTGTCGTGAACTAATTGGGTTTATCCATAACTTTTTTGTTCCCGAAGATGCATGGTGGTGCAAGGGGACCATATGATTTAGAAAAGAAAACATTTCAACGAGGAAAAAGAAAGTGGTCTGGAGAAAAGGAATGTCTACTATGATCAACAGGGTTCCTACAGACTTGATGTTATTGAATGAGTAGGTGAAAAGAGGCAACATGAACCACGTTATGGAAGGGATTGGTCTGTCGGTCTGTGGAGTTTGTTTCGTCAATTCTGCACACGTCAATGATTTGGTGAACAATGTTCATGGAAAGGCGCAGATTTATGAGCAGAGTTACCAGCTTGAATCACGTTAGTGTCTGGGAGAGATTTTTGCAACTAGAATTTAAGTATGAATTTGCTGTTTGCCGATATTGGAGTTTCTGATGCTGTTTCTCGATAAGGCTTTGTCATTGGTTAGAATGAGTTCATTCTTGAAACAGAAGTTAGGTGTTATGCTTGCAGAACTAAATCATTTCGGTCTAAATCAATTGGTAATGGTACCCTGCAATTCAAAGTGCGTTTGTTATCCATTTCTTGTGGAGTTTATGAAATCTGTGGACCATTGACATGTTCCTTGCTCTGTAAACACTGAGTGGTAAAATGACATGCAAACTAAGCGATCATTTGCTTAATCATACTGCGGAATGTCATCCTGAACTTTTTGTGCTTCTCTTTTTGCAGAATGTAATGGAGAATACGTTGAATCTTTACACCAAAAAATACAAACTCAACCTGAAATGTGGTTCATAAACAGAACAGGAATTGTATAAACTGGGATGCCAGTATCGCTGCATTCATTCCCTGGTTGAATTTCCTGATGGACATCACATATTGTGACCGATGCGCACATTCATAGCCTTGAGATGTTGATAGTTTCTACTTCCCCGTTCTATTTTATTTTCACGGAGAAAAAAGGATGTATATTTGTTGGCGATCAAAGGCCCATATCAAGACATTTAAAAAGGCAAAGTTCATACTTGGAATTAGGGGCACATACATTTCTTTCTTACTTGGGACCTGAATCGACCACACCACAGGTCAGACCCGCCTGTGGGACCATTCTAAAACCCTAAAAGGCCGGTAAAAAACATAGCTTTCTCCTTGGAAGTAAATATCATTAATTTAAAACACAGATATTTTCAGGAACTAAACAAGAATATGGGAGGAACTTTTTAAAGCAGCGAGTAATGTGAAATTATTGTAAATTTACATGCCAAAATGAGGTGGCTAGGTTTCTGGATTAATAGTATTACGCTTTTGTTGAATTACACTGGCCGATATTTTCTGATGGGCTTCTGAGAGAAACCGTATTTTAGAAAATATCGCGATTTTTGTGGGGAAGATGGGAAGGGTAGAAGGCTCAAGCTCAATGAGATCGTCCTGGTCGCCACTCGCATCAGTGGCAATCTCCACTCCGGACAACCTTCTCACTGAGAGAGACTCAGGTACGAGGACGCGATCCCGGAATTAGTTTCTAGGTCTCTTCATCTTCTCCCTTTTCGAACCCGCAGCCTCGGCGTGTTCTCCGTCTCCTAATTCACGGTGGGGAATAACCTCGTCCTTCGGTGACAGAAGTGGGGGAAGAATGGCAATGTGGAGGAGACTATCGCCCACGTTACGGGTTCTACTAAATCCTCTTCATCCTCCTTCTTCTTCTTCATCATTTTTGAAGTTGAGAGTGCAGAGCACGTTGCCGTCATCCACCAACAATGGAGTCCCCGACTCTCCGCTGATACCCAGAAACCCCATTCTTTCTGGTGGTTGGTTTAGGTCGTACAGTAGCCTCCTGAGCCTGAATGATCTCAGAGATAATAAGGGATCGAGGAAGCAGAAAACGAGGAAAGGGAGAGGTATTGGATCTGGGAAGGGGAAGACCGCGGGAAGGGGACACAAGGGACAGAAGGCCAGGGGGACGATGAAGTTCGGCTTCGAAGGTGGGCAGACGCCATTGAGGAGAAGGCTGCCCAAGAGAGGATTCAAAAATCCCTTCAGTTTGACGTTTCAGGCATTCCTTTTCGCTTTTCCTTGCTGTGGTTCTTCATTCATTCTGTTTGTTCTATCTTAATTCTGTTCATATGGGGCTTTCTCAGGGTTTGTTATTCTGGGTAGTCGATTTTCAGCCAACTGTATTCAATTTCTTTTCACTCATCATCTGTATGATGCTGAATTATATTATGAATGCCCTGTAAAGTATTTCTAAGATGCCTTGTATCTTCTGCTCATAAAATAGCCAGTTGGCTTGGGAAAGATTGCAAAACTCATAAATCTCGGCCGGATTGATTCCTCAGAGTTGATAACAATGAAGACCTTGAAGGTACGCTTGCTTCCTATCTCCCATCTTCTGCATCACGTTGGTTAATTGGAAAATACACGTCTCAGTATTCCAATTTGCAGGATGCTGGTGCCATTGGAAAGCAGATAGAAGATGGTGTAAGATTGATGGGACGCGGTGCTGAACATATCAAGTGGCCTATCCACCTTGAGGTAAGCAAACTCAAAATTTGACACTTTTTAGCCTTTGGCATATGTATATGACATTCTAAGCATTCCAGTTTGAGAAAAGGGATTGATGATTGTTTCGATAACTAAAGTACGCATTACGTGGACTTGAAGGAAGTAGAATATAGAAACCTATTAAGCACATTTAGTGATGGTGCTAATCCACAAATTAGTCAAACACACATCGGAGGTTCCTTTGAGAAGGCAATGGTTTCGGGCAAAGTGTGGGAGCTATAATCCCATCTTTGCCTATGGTTTTGTCGTGGGATTCACGGGCTTCTGTAATTTTTCATGGGTTACCAATATGACATTGAGCCAGTTTGATACATGGACAAACAGCTTAGCGGTTCCACTTGCAAATTTGAAAAAACATCGGAACAATTGTGACGAATGTTGATATCATGACTGAGCATGCATCCATGTGTGTAATGAGGGACACATGTCTAGGATGATGTTTTGATATGACATAGGGCATTCAGTTCAGGTGCTTCATGACGTGCTTAGACAGCAAACTCATTCTGAAATTCATATTAATGCCTCTTTTCTAATTCATTTGACAAAAAATGGTTCGATAAGGGGACATTTGCTTGTGGCGTTTGAAATTTTTTCAAGATAGATGGTCAGAGCTTGTAGCTCCAAGTGAAATTTTGGAAATGCTTTATTTGTTGGCCTATGAAACCAACGAAAAAATTCATCCAGGTTTTCTTTTCCCTTGATGACAACCTGTACGGGGTGGAAAACTTCAACAAAAAGTAGGCCTGAAAATTTTGACCTGGCTATCAACTGCTCCCTAGGCCGTCGTTTAATTTTAATGTGTTTGAACATAGACACTCACAAAACACATGGGTGCACACACAAAAAAAAAAACTGATAATACCGGACACTGTAGTATATCATAGTTTTTCTTTGCTATTAAAGTGAGAAAAAAGCTGAAAAGTATTTATATGTAATAGGAAGCACTTTTAATAGTCAATCATATGTGTAACCATGGCATGTCGAAAGTAATAATGGTACACTTAGCTGTTGCTTGCTGGAGCAATTAGCTCATTCCTCATTCATGAAATGTATTCAGGTGTCAAGGGTAACAGTCAGAGCAAAAGAAGCAGTAGAAGCTGCAGGTGGGTCAGTGAGGAAGGTTTACTACAACAAGTTAGGCTTCCGTGCACTGCTCAAGCCAGAATGGTTCGAGAAGAAGGGAAGGCTGTTACCAAGACCAGCAAGACCGCCACCAAAGCAACGGGATAAGGTTGACAGTATTGGCCGTTTGCCTGCACCAAGAAAACCAATCCCTTTTGAATCACCTGAGACAGAACCTGGCTCTGCACCAATGTTATCATAGTCTGGAACGACCATTAGTCCATTGCTTTTGTTCCATCCAAGAAAACATTGTAGCTATTTTGTGCTTCTGAATCTCTGATCGTTTTTGATCCCAAAAGTTCCTGTATTTTCTGCATCATAGTTTTTTGACTGCAGAAGTTGCTGTATGTTTTGCCTCGGTTGTTTTGACTGCAGCAGTTGCATTTCTTCAAGTATTACTGTTTTACACCCACACACATGCAAGTGTTTTTGATTAACAAATCTTTTATGTTTTCCCTCGGTGTTTAACTGATTAAAATGTTTAAAGTACGTAGAAAGTAATGATATTTCCTGTAAAATATGTTATACTTATTTCATGTCCTGATGCATGAGAAGGTAGAAGAGAAAATTTGTCATGTCCCAAATATTTGCTTCATACGTAGAATTGGAATTTGCCTTCCCATTGGTTGGAGCCTAACTTGTTTAGCTTGTATTTTTTGTTTAGCTGGGATATTGCAGATTTGTGAAAAAAGTAGATTTTGCTAGAGCAGCATACGATGCCATTAGGTGCACTTAGATGTTTATATCTTAAGACTCGAAGGGGATTGCAAACATGTAAGTTGATCTCTGATATTCCTTCTATTTGTTCCGTAAGTTTGTGAAACATGCTAGCTTTAGGAATTCATTAACTTTTACTAATTACATGAGTTGGAAGCAACGCAACCCTCCTGTAGTCCAAAATTAGTGGAAAAAGCTAGCTGTACATGCATGTTTTCAAGCATTTCTTCCTCCTGAAAAAGCAGGCTCCGTGCCCCTTCTGACATTAGTGCTCCTTGTGCAAAATTAGCAACCAAGGTACATGCTGATGTTGCTGCAGTCTAAGTTGTCTAACTTGTACTTTTTAATGGTCTTGTCAGTGACTACAATCTATAAATACAAATCCTTTTAGTTGCAATGCTGATCCTCCACCCATGGCATTATTTCCTCATTGGTTATTTTGGCCTACCTCAGTGGAACAATGTGAACAAAAGAACCTTACAGTTCTTTAATACCTGAGATATTTCTCTATATATTAAACTTCCAATTTACTTCTAATTTATAATAATCATTCTTTCTTTTTCTTTTCATTCTCGGACGTAGGGTCCATCTTGTTGCTTGACGAAACGTACTGAAGGTCTGAGAAGATCAACAAAGGAATGAGATTCTAAAACCTTCATAATTCTTATATTCTATAGATAAAGGATGATGTTATGGCATGTTTCCAGGAGAGAAAAAGTTAATGTGATTACTGATTAGGAGCCACACGCCTTGCCAGATTATGGACATTTGACCTGTCATGAGCAGAATATGTAGCTATTCTGTATGTTATCAGCAAGACCACCTTTCAAAAGTTATTCATAGAGAGCAAATTATTAAATCTTCTACACGTTATTCATCACCTCACCTGTCTAAAGAAAAACGGCCTTTGTGATAAATACCATTCTATGCCCTTGCCAATGTAGTTGTAAGAAGGAAACCCAAGTTGCTGCAATATCCACCAAGCATTTAAAGGCCCTGTAATCATCCCCAGGTAATTGCAAAAGCTCTACGGGTTCCCTGAATTGTTCTCAAGTCCTTGTCTTGAAATGCAGGTCTCAGTTTAATCATCTGCTGCAGGAAATAATAAGTCTATCTAAACGATTTCAATTTTGTCTTTAAATAACTTGAGCCAGTTTTCTGTGGGGGAGCCAGGATTTTTTTGGTTGAGGGGCAGTCTTCAGTTATCAGGCCAGGACTGATGTGGGCAGCCCATTGAATTTTTGAGTTATCACACTGTAATTTTTAAGTCTTCCAATGAGATTTTTATTGGGTTTAGTGTGTGCAGCGTTATGCACCAGCCCCGATGTATCTCCTCACAGCCAGTTTTAAACATGGGAGAACAGCTCTGTTCTCCCATATTTTTGTACGTAACATGCCAATCTTTGAGACATACTTATGAGGCAGTAACACAGTATTCTTATGAAGCAAGCACCCCCTAGACTAAGTGCGAAAGGAGAAATAATGGTAATTGATATTGTTGGAATTGAGTTAATATATGAACTAACACTTTCGATTTCCTTATTTAAGAAGTCGGGGAATCCTCCTCTTCTTTGAATGTTTCCCCCCTTCCCTTGAGCTTCGTCTTGGGGTTTAGGAGCTCATAGTATAGGCTCGTTTTATTTCATGGATTCACTCATCAAATGACAGTTATCAAATGACAGTTATCAGTACATAAAACGATAATGAAAAGCAAACATGGTTGATGAATTCAAGAAAGCGATAAGCAAATCGGATGGAGAAGGATCCTGGATTCAAATTTCCTGATATTGCTCGATTTCAGTCAGAATTAGGATCAAATTTGAATATAACTAATGTAATTTTTTCGTGTCAGATATCCTTCAAAATCAAATATTGATTGGATTTGTTTCCCGCATATACTTATTGGATTTAGTGAGAAAAGTTCCATTCAAATATCTGCACCCCATGATTAATTAAATGCAATCTCTTGTTGACTATTTGAATTTACACGGTCATGCAGTTTCATTTTTTTTTTTTTTAAGAATTGAATTCAATTCACAGAAGCTAAGGGAGCATTTGGATGACACCCAAAATCCAACAAATTCTACAATGCTATTTCAACCGTGTTTGATGACAAAAAAAATATTTCGCCAAAACTTATTTTTAGCATAATTTTTTTTTTCGAAAAAAGAGTGAATCACATGACACCCCAAGTTTATTAAAAAATGTGATTTTGTTCCTATATCCAAAAACATAAACTAATTTTTTCAAAACTAATTTTTTTAAAAGTTAGTTTTAAAAAACCAATAATATTTTTTTAATGGATCATCCAAACCCTACCTACAAAATTCTTACTGGAATGTTTGCCATTCAAACGTTTTAACAGACCAAGGAACATCAAATCGGGTTGCAGCTTGGACCCGAACTCTTTACGTCGCTCCCTCCCATTTCTTCGCGTCCCCGCCGTTGGTCAATATCTCCCTTCCCTCGGTTCTCCGGTCGCTACCCTTCTCCGGTTCAGCGCACCAGCTCACCTGGTTAGTATGGTTGAATGATTTCGTTTTCTCCTACTATATTTTGCGCTTCCGTTTCCTCTGTTTCATTTTGTTCTTCCTGATTGATCAGGAGGGATCAGTATCTTTTGGTTGTTTTTTTGCCCTACATTTTTTCTATCGTTTTCTTCTGATCCATCCTCTTCTGGTTATGACCCTCAAATTGTTTCAGTCTTTGATTTCAATTAGTTTTTTCTTGATTGTTCGTATACCTGATTTGTGTGTATCTACCTGACCACGTCTGGGTGCTGTGTTTTCCCTTACGGTTTGGTGTTGTTAATTGGATTCTTTCGTTGATCAACTGGGGTATCTCTTTTCTTCCTTTTTGTCTCTTATTTTTTGAGATTTTGAGGCCCGTGTTTAGTTTCATTGTTGTTTCTTTTGCTGCTTCTGTCCTTCTTGATAGTTTTGGAGCCGCTGGCAATTGTAGCTCTTTTGGAGACAAAGAATGTGGGCGTGTCTTCGCCTGTTCTTCGTTTTATTGTTTGTTTTCTCATCAGCGTGTTTGTTGTGTGATGACATGAATCTGAGTGTTCGTGCTTCTTTTTGTATGTTAGACTTTTAAGTTGGTCACTGAGTAGGAAATCCAGCATAATTTTTCGGTCGTTTGGTTGGGGGGACGAGCTTATCAGCTTCCATAATGAGTATCGGTAGTTGAGCAGCTATTTGTGAGTTTATAAATGCATGCCGAATGTTTGAGAGATGATTTTGACTTGAAATGGTCTTGCGGATGCATCTAAATAATAGAAGTTGTTGATGGCTTAAGCGGGAAACCTTCTCAATATCTTCAACCAACACAAGCACCTCGAAGCGTGCATTGACCTATATGTCAGGAAAAAGATAGCTAGTGTCAGGCCTGTTTTTCTTGGTGTTGCAGTAGTCTCTCTTCAAGGATCTAATAATTTCTACGATCCAGGTGAAGTTCATAAGCCTTATTGTTCTTGCTCACTCGAGGTAGAACTTATATTGCAATGTGAGTACTCTTCTCCCCTTATTCGTATCATTTCACTTACATTATTGAATATTTAAAGTCTAGATAACAGCCACCCCCCCCCCCCCCCCCCCCCCTCCCACCCACCCCCTAAAAAAAAAAAACTGACGGACAACCAACGTGAAAACATGTTGGCTGTTATAAAAGGTTTTGCCTTGTCTTGTTGTGTTGCAGTTAAATACGTGTCCTGGAAACTGAAGTAAGCTCGTCAATCTTGTGTTTTATTTGAATCCAGGGCTGATGAGGAGATTGTGGATCCAAAGAAGTATCTTGAAGAATCCTGCAAGCCAAAGTGTGTGAAACCCTTACTTGAATATCAGGTTATTTTCTTCTTACATTGAATTTTGGTGATCAATGGGTCATCTGCAATGTTGTTGCTATTTGGGTACTCCACTGCAATGCTGTTGATAAATTTATTGCTCCAAAATTCTTGCCCCAAAAACTGTTTATCAATGACTGATGAATGTGAAGTTTCCATGTATGATTCTCACAAACTAAATTTATCAAATTGCTTTACCAATCTCTGTAATTGGAGATTACACAGTTCAAAGTTCAAACCGTTATGAACTCAACTCAAGTAAAAATATTTGTGGGTGCACTTTATTGCTTAGTCTCGCTTGTATGGTATCTTTAACAATGTAGGGCTGGTTATGTCATTAGCACTTTATTGGCTAATCCCTTCGTATAGTCCTAGGAACGTGAAACATGCGTACTTTTATTGTTTTGGCTCTGCCATTTACCTTTTTGGAATTATAATAACTCAACACTTCATTCCTTTAGATCCCTGATAAGACACTTATTGTGTCCCATGTCACTTTTCGCAAAATTTTCCTTGCCAAGCCTTCTTAAGATCTAGTAGAAAATGTTGCTAGTGATTACGTGGAAAACTATCCCATTTGTTCTTACATTGTAAATAACGTAACATGGAATCCTCATAAGAGCAAAAAAAAAAATATTTTGTAATAGCCTTAACAACTAAGTTCACCACCATTGCTGTCTACTTCTACAACATTGCCACCAACATAATCACAATCTTTCTTTATCACCACCATCACAACCTCCCTGTCATCACTGCTATTTTTGTTGTCACCAATGCCAGATCATTACATGATTTTGCCACCAATGTCACTACCTTTGCTCCTGCCACTGACCACCACCTCCACCACAAGTATCACCTTCATTGCCACTACTTTTTACCAACCCAATCTCTAGCATCAATATCACCATCTGATGTTAAAACTTACATCTATGGATAACAAGTTAACAACATGTTCCATAGCTGAATTTGATCTCCAATGACATATTATGGTTGGTCTCCTCTTTCTTTGGCCATTTCCATCTGTTCTATCAAATAAGCCTGATCTGCAAGCTTGATACTTCTTTTTCTTCATTTGCTTTATCACTGACTGGTACACTCCTGATCAAACATTATCCGTGCCATCAATTTTATGTGTGTGGAGGTAATCTAGGATGAGGCATGCCATTTTGAATTTGGGCTATGCATGTATGTATGTTATGTGAAATGAGTAGGACCAGTTAAACCGTTTTAACTGGTCCTACAAGAATTTGGGTCCAAATCTCCTCTTTCTTGAAAAAAAGATGGTTATAGTTATGGTAACACTCCATCCTTCTTTATATATAGCACTAATTTGAGACCTTGAGTAGATAGGGAGCACTTTCACTTTGCAAAACTATTTTTATATCACAGCCTTTAAATGATTTAATGGCCTACAGTGTTTTCATGTTTCATAGTTCTATTTATATACACACACACACACGTGCACACATGAAGAGAGAGAGAGAGAGAGAGAGAGAGAGAGAGAGAGAGAGGTTAATGATGCATTGTGTGTACTTACTCCCACCTGGCCTGTTCCTTGTAATGCTTCTGCTTTTCTATGCTTAGGAGGTCACAATGACCAATGTTTAGTGGTCATAAATTTTGCTCCCTCTGGTCAGGCCTGGTTATTTGTTTAGGGACTGTTTCTTCAAGGTGGTCAGTAGGGTCTCCCTTCTCTTTTGTTCTCTCTGTTTCCCAACTATATTGCATGGATAAATTTGGTTTTGCCCTGTTCAGTAGATGCTTTGTGTTACTAGAAGAATACAAAAGCTTGTTTCTGATTCTGTATAAGTTGTTTCAGGCGTGTATAAAGAGGGTTCAGGGGGATGACTCAGGGCACAAGCATTGCACAGGGCAGTACTTTGACTACTGGTCATGTATTGATAAATGTGTAAGTGTGATTATGCACCGCTGAATTAATTTATGTTGCTTCTTTGGTCTAACCATATCTGCTAAAAGGGTCCAACAAAACTGCAGGTTGCTCCAACTCTCTTTGCAAAGCTGAAATGATGCTTGCGAGCTGCAAAATCAGTACCTTTTCTTTTCAATTTTTTGGAAATTGCGAACTGTACTTCAGTACTTTACTGGCTCGTCATTTGCTCAAGTCCAGCATGGCTGCATTGTGCTGATTGCTAAAACCTGATGAAGCCAAATACATTTTTGCTATATTGAAGCGTGTTGCTCACCTTATTTATGGTTCCGTTAATGAGAAAGCCAAATAAAGAGACCATCTGTCTTTTGTGGGCACGAGGACATGGTTCTTAGATTTTTTGTTATTTCAATACTTCACCTGCTTATTTTGTTGCTACACCAGGCCCTCGTTATCAATCTGTGAGCGTTCTCTGCGGTGCAAGGTTCAGATCGTGCATAACTTGTCCTTTCGGTTGCCTTAGAAATTTTTGTTAAGTTCCTTACTACATCTCTCTCTCTTTCTCTCCCCGAGAAAAAACTAGTACAGGAAAAGAGGAATATTTGAACTTACCCAATACCAGGAACGATGACATTCAGCCGGACGGGCAAAATTATTCATTTTGCTAAGATACTGAGAAAGGCAAGCCAAACAAGAAAAGATAGACGTGCACTTTGCCGTTTGCACTGGCGGGTCCAAAATTTTGGAACAAAAGTGGTATTTTTCGTCTTCAACAGAAAAGTAACGCACAGTTTTCTCTTCCTTGTTTCTCTGTGTGTCCGTGTGTAGCAAATGAAATTGAAAACTAGTGCCTGGGCCGTGCTTGAAGCTGTGGACTGAGGTATTGACTGTGGTTTGGTGGTAACTCGGATGATACCCAAGGACACCACTGCTGGTGTTGTTGGTAGCACTACTAAGATTGTATTGGGGCCTCAACGTCATCATAGTGCAGCGTTTTATGAAAACGCTGGTCTGGAAAAAGTTGAGTGGGGGTTGTCCGGGACAACAATTTTAGTGAAATAACAATCTGATGAAACCCATTTAGAAAAATAATTTGGTTTTCATTCTTCCTACTGAAGGGGGCTAGTTGTTCCATTCATAAAGTCTTTAACTTACTTTTCCTAGTTGCGTTAAGAAACAGAACTAAACAGGCCCCAATTGCAGCAAAAAAGTGGACCCTTGGTTGGGATGATAAGTTTGCCGTCTAAGACGAGGAAGGTAATGCTGAGTGCGGTAAGCGTATGGCTCTATGGAAAATTCTTCTTGATGTAGTCCAAGCTCTAAAGAAGCGAAACCTATATTTCAAAGGGAATAAAAAAAGAAACACATAATACATGTTCCGAAACAAAGATTATGACTCATAGTTCGGAAGGGAGTCGAATTGATCATTTGGGCAAGATGCTTCAACTTATGACCTGTTAGCTTGTGCATTTTATAAGTAACCCATATCTCAATATCCGTCTGATAGAGAAGAATTTCTCTACATTTTCATAATAAGATTTTAATTAATGGTCCGCTCCTTTGGCCTTTAAAACTATCTTACAATGTAAAAAAAGCCATGTTTTTCATGTTAATGTACGGGTAACAAATTTCGCAAAGTTCATTACTTTTGTCAAAGGGCGTGAACATGAACAACCCACACATGTCGCAACAGAAATGTTTCCAGACTGCATACGTTCTCGTGATCAAGCAATACGCTAGCTTCTTACATGATTCTTTTTTTGTTAATTACAATGTAGGGCTGTCCAATATTTCAATTAATTTGATATGAATACGTTTGTTACTCTTATACGCTTGAGTGTGTAGCTGGCCATTTTACCTGCAATAAGACGGATGAAAAAGTGTTTTAGCTAGACGGTTTATAACATGAGAATGGTGCTCTATACCGTTACACCGCAACAAAAATCTCTACATATTTGATTTACGAAGTTCAATCGCTATTTCTAGTATATAATAGCTTCGAATCAATAAAAAAAACCCCCCAAGAAAAAAAAACGACAACTAGAGAAACCCCATTTTCCATTTATGCAGATAAAGAAGCATTTCTCAGAGGTAGTAAAACAAGTTACTAACACAAACCTACAAAAAAAAAAATACATAACAAATAAATCATACAAAACCCACATCACAAACCAAAGCAATCTTATGAATCCCCTGCTAAGCCCTACCCGCACTTTGACTTGAAAAGTAAGATAGGGGTTGTTTGATAGTTGAGACATTCTGTACGTGTTTCATGACCACAAGATTTGTGATATATTAATGACGACAAGGTTTATTTGTGATATATTAATGGAACACTAGAATTGGGTGTCAATAAGTATGTCAGAAAGCCATTTGTCAAGCAACTCCCTTTCTATGTCTCTCGGTCGCTTTTGCTTTTCGCTCCGTTCACCAAAGCACCATTACTGTTCAGGTACGCAGCGACTAGGGAAGTGCCGCTATCTGGTTCTCGTAGGTTTCTTTCTCAAGCAGAGCAGTTTCCATAATTTTTTTCAAATGGGATCTGGGTTTTCAAATTTTCTTCCTTTCATAGTGTAGCTCTCCATTTACACTGCGGAAGGAAGGAAATTTGAAAACCTAAAATCCCATTTGACAAAAAATAATTATGGAAACTGCTCTGCTTGAGAAAGAAAACGACCGAGAACCAAGATATCGCTCCTTACCTGAACAATAATGGTGCTCTCGTGAACAGAGCTAAAAGCAACGCGACCGACACATAGAGAGAGAGAGAGAGAGAGAGAGAGAGAAAGAAAGAGGCAGGAGCTTAGCAGGGGATTCATAAGATTTCTTTGGTTGATGTGGGTTTTGTATGATTTATTTTGTTATGTATCTTTTTGGTTTGTAAGTTTGTGTTAGTAACTTGTTCTACTACCTGTGAGAAATGCTTTTCATCTGTAGAAAGGGAAAATGGGGTTTCTCTAGTTGTTGATTCTTTGGTTTTTTTTTTTTTTATGATTCGAAGTTATATTATACTAGAAACAGCGATTGAACTTCGTAGACCAAATATGTAGAGATTTTGGTTGTGGTTTGACGGTATAGAATACCATTCTCAAGTTATAAACTGTAGCTAAAACACTTCTCATCCGTCTTATTGCAGGTGAAGATACTAACCGGCGGTAGAAAATTATATGTGCGGTCTGTAAATTATTTGTACCGTGTGGAAGGATGCCCACCTGCCTCCTGCAGAGTAGAGGCCTCGCTTTCCCATGTCTGGATTCAGGCTCATTGCTGAGTGGGAGAATCCAGGACTCATGCCGAGGGCACAAACGTTCTCCATTTTTGAGTGCAGTCATAGATGAGATGAGCAGCCGTCATGGTTTGATGAATTAGTTGGTGAATCTGAAAGGGGTCTCAGTGGAAGTCTCCATCGACGCTCTTGTAGTGATTCTGCTACATTTTCAGAACCTCCAACAGCCCTTTCACTGTTAAAATCATTGCAGAGTGACAAAGCTTATTCACAGAAAGTTGGATGAGTTAGCAAAAGAATGTCCCAGCTATAACAGGTTGGATAGAAAGGAAGATGTCCCATCTTCCTATGCTCACATACTAATGATGAAACACCAAAAACAGAAATGAGACCTCTTCTGCTATTTCATCTGGTTGCGTATATGGCCCCCATTTTCCTAGATTGAAGCCTGATATTGAAAGTCCCATTGTATCTGAAGAATACAGAGGTGAGATCCCACTCTCATTGTTGGCTGACTAGAACATCTATCGTTTTGCCTCCGAAATTCCATTTATAATGCAAAAGAAAGTTCTGGCGGCACTGCCACTAATCAAGACCCTGAGATTAAGTTAGCTAAAAGGTGTGTGTGCAGCTCTTCTCTGAAAAATGAAAATTATAAGCGAAATCATAGTTAATTGTTATTGTATTGGGAAGTAAATTAAAAAAAAAAGGAGATTTAACTGTGGTTTTTCACCACGGAAGGCCACTATTGGTCTTAGAATCGATAGTGTGAGGTTTGATATTTATACTCTTTGTTTGCAATGATTTTTAGATTTATTTCCTAATTTATTTTGGCGACAATTATTGTTTATTACAATGAGATTATTATTTTGTTAGCATCTTTACCTCCATAGGTACCTTTCCCTTATGTGTTATGATATTAATCTTTAAGAATAATAACATTCCTTTTGTTTGGAAGATCCTATTTGGTAATGTTAGATACTTTGCAAATTGCTTTCCATTTTCATTATCCCTCAAAATTGAAAACATAGTTGGAAGGTCCAAGAGATATTTCAATTGACGTTTTTTCAGTTACAGGCCAATGATCCTATTTGCTGATAGTAATGCCATTATTATTTTTGTTCATGTCTTGACCTTCATAGATATCATTCCCTTATAGGTTTCCACATTAACTTATCAATAATAACATTTCTTTCACTGTGAAAGTCCAATTTGATAACATTAAATACTTTGCATAACATATTTTATTTTCATTCTTCCTCAAATTGGATAACATATTTGGAAAGTCCAACTTAGCCTTGAAAATTTTGTGAAGATGGATCGAGTCATTACTTTGTTGAAGAAGCTAACGATCTCTTGGTGGTGTGGAAACCTTCATTGAAGAATAAATCTTCTTCAGCGAGTGTTCCTTATTATCCAACGTCATATTTTCCATCTTACTTTAGCAAATTTTGCTCATTAACTATCCTCGTATTTTCCATCCTATCTTGTTACATACGAAGGTTTTTCTACTCTGATACCATGCTAAAAATCCACAAAAAATTAATAGACATTGGATATTTAACATGGTTTTTTACCACGGAAGGCCGCTATCGACCTTAGGGGATTAGATAGTATGAGAAATGATGTTCATATTATCTATTTTTATAAAAATCTCCAAATATTTCTTCTGATTTTTTTTACCACACCAAGTCGCTGACGTTCCTCATTGATAACAACACCAGCTTTAAGAATCAGCTGACTTGCTAGATCGGTGACTTAGGATCAGAATAGCTTGAGTTTAGTTCAGTTCAACTGTTTTAAAGTGCAAAAAATAATTTTTATCCATAGGTTTTTTAAACCATTTTTTACTTTTTTTTTGTTACGAAAGCTTTTATAATTAGAGACATGAAATGAATACTAGCCCAAATTTTTGTAAATATATTCTCACGTCCTTCAATTTCTAAAAATATAAAGGCCCATAGATGATTCCGTGGTTGATATATATATATATATGGGCGGAGTCAGGATTTTCTTCAAAAGCGGACCGATAGTCCAATCTTTGGATCTGGGTAGGACAAAATTAAATTGAAATCCAAAAAATATATTGTGTAATTAAAAAATATTATTTTTTTCAATGTAATTATTTTTTTCATTGGCCAGGGAGGGGTCATGGCCTAGGCAGACCCCCTTCCCTTATATATATATATATATATATAAGAGAGAGAGAAAGAGAGATAAAAATAAATACAAGCTAAGTGTTTGTCGATTCATTACCTATTTATAATCAAGATTATGTTGCTCTAGGTGGAGAAACAATTGATTACACTACAAGGTTATAGTAAGAATCACCGAGTCATCTCGCTGACCCACTTACCCGATGGTCTACCAATTCTCGAGTTTGCCAACTATACTCCTAACAAAAATGGTTAGCTTAACAAAAATGGTTAGCTCCACCCTGCTTGTTTTTGCACCACATAAAATCTTTCTTCCTCCTCTTCTTCAGTTTTGTTCTCGGTATGGTAAGAACGTATGAGAGGGCCTCGTTCCTAACATCGACATCATCCAAAAAAACAATTTCAGGGAGCCCAAATTCTACCATCCAGTGAAATCCTTTGTCTTCCTCTGTGTTCATTAAGCTGGACCTCAAAGACCACCTGTTATGGAAGTCCCAACCTATATCGGCATGAACCAGATCTGATTGAATTCCATATTGCTGAAAACACAATTTCAGCCATAAAGCCAAAACACTAGTTCACCATATAGCAGAACCAGATCTGATTGAATTCCATATTGCTGAAAACACAATTTCAGCAAAGGAGTAGGCATCTAAGGGTTGCTACAAATGGCTAAGATGTATCTACACAATTGCAGACACAACCATGATCGACAATAAGGAAAAGATTCACCAGAGAATTTTCAGAAGCACGAAAGAAGCACAAAATCCCTTCTTCCAAAGCATGTGTCTGTGGAACAACGTACTCACCGATAAGGTCAGGTAGCCCTCCTTGGAAATGGCAGAAGAGCGTGGTGGTAAGGGCCGAAGGAGGCCATCTGTGGGGTGTAGTGTTATTGCTAGTGGACCCTGAAGTATAGACAAGGTCATGAGGCAATTTGTAAATCGACGTCTTCGACATCTTATTCAGGTATCTTGCATCGCCATATTCTGTGGATCTGCTTTCAAGCTTGGCCACCCAGGCGAGCCTTTCTTCCACCGCTTTTTCTCCGAGTTCTCAGAAGTTATACAGAGAACAGAGAGAGCCAGCAGGTATGTATAAGGCCTCCTCTGCTCATTTTCAGATCTCGCAAGTCATACAGGCAACAGAGAGGCCGGTGGCAGTAGGTGTCTGTAAGATCATGGCTTTCCCTCCAAGGTAGGAGAAAAGATATGATGAATATTGATGTTCACGTTCCTGAAAAATTTGAGGGCAACAAGCGGAGATGGAAAAGAGAGAGAAACTAATACTCCTGTCTAATCCAACTGTACAAAAAGTGTGCAATTATATCTCAACAATGGAACTTCTCAACTTCTTTCTTCCCCACTACTCTAAACACGTGGCGAAACACAACAATCTGATGAAACCCATTTAGAAAAAGACTTCGGTGTTGATTTTTTACTGACATATGGACTAGTCTAGCGATATCTGAATAAATCTACTGTCAAATGCTGATGTAGCTTTAGTTTTCACTACTAAATCGCCTGCATGCTAGTTTCAACATATGAAAAAGGAATTCAACACCAAAGACTCATCGAATCAGGAGCTTCACCAGTGCCCTTGTGCCATAAACACAAAATTCATGAAGAATGCATACACAAGCAAATGGCCAAACCAAGTATACAACCCGCACTTCTGAAAGCAACAAGATAGAATGTTTGGATAAGTTAAAAAAAAGTAAAGTCATTCTACACTGCTATACTGTGGATATCGGTACTTTTCCAATAACAAGGGAGAGATAAATTAAAGAATATACTCAATAGTGGCATCGTGTATTAATATTAAAAAGTAGTTATAGTTTTCAATCTGATAAATACGTGATAAAAATATCATAAGATTCTTTCTGTTTGATCTCTAATTTATGTTTATGCGGACGGCCAAACTTGCCGAATCGTACTATTAGATCCAACCTCACCACAGTATAGTATAATGAAACTTAGAATCAGATTTGTGGTAGAAAGGATCAACTAAATTCAAGTTCATATCATTGCAAAATTTTCGTATTCTAAAACTGGGCAGTACCAACTTTGACCACTTAATTTTACTAATTAATCGATTTAAAGTCAATCAGACAGTTGATCTTGGTCCCAAGAGTTTGCATCTGTAAACTTAGCACTATGTACTGCTCTATCTGCACAGATAAGATAATTAAACCACACAAAAAGGTACTTTGAATGGACTCCACTCTGTAAAGATGTTCTGTAATCCATTATTTTAAACCTTGGAAAGTTCGGGTTACATAAAGTGTCAAAAAACGGGTCTTAGAAAGTGCTGAAAACAATAATGCACGAGTTCCAAATATGTGATCAAGCTGTGGGATGCCCTTCTGATCTTCTCGAATCCTCTGGTCTTAGTGAAAGGCAGGCTATGCAAGTGGACAAAGAACCACAATCTCAAGGATTCGAATGTATAGCTGCAGTGTCATGATCATCTTCACGATGATCCAAAATGATAATGTACATTACTCGGGGTACACTCAAATCACTTTTTAAAAATTGTTCGTGTTCTCTCTCTCTTTCTACTACATCATAGGTGGTGTTAAAAGAGAATATAAAAGAATCAAATTGGGGGCTAGAGGTCAAGTCTTGATACTGCAGTTCTGTAGCTGGACCTTTCTGTTACTGCTGTTACGCTGTAACTGTAAAGCTTGTTTATCATGGACTCAATTCAAAATCTCTTTCTCTCTCTCTCTCTCTCTCTCTCTCTCTCTCACACACACACACACACACACACACACACACACGTTGCCGTATCCTCCTTACGATGAACAGAAATTGCATCCCTTTGCTCATTCTTTTTCTGAAACTAAGTCTCGCTCTCTCTCATTCTCTCTCTTATGGCCAACTTGGTTTTTGATAATGATCTTTAGCCAGTTGAATATGCAGTTCTCCGAATTCAGTTGTAGGATCTTCTTCTGTTTCGGGTGTTTCAAACTATGCTTTCAACACTTTCACACCATGGACATCATGGGATTAGCATCTCATATTTAATACTAGTGAGTGCTGGTGCATTACGATGGGCCACTAAGCACCACACTCTAGAAAAGTCCATCTTCCAGGTCCCACACAACCAATTTAACCAGTTACATAAAAAATTATATCTCAAACTTTTAAGCCATCTAGATTATATGTATGCTGCGGTCTCCCTCTCTCTCTTTGTGATTATATATTTGTACAAATATACATATAGAGGAACTTCATTACCAACTCCTAGATTAATGTTACATAGGCATTTGGTACTAAGAAACTTGGCTGAAAACACATTTTTTAATCATCGAAGAAACTGTTCCTCATGCAAATAATTCAGAATAATTGAGAGGCAGCAACATAATAACTAAAACAATTCAGCACTGGAATGTTATGTCCTTGTGGCATGGTAGTTGCACTCATCAGATTTTCGGTTCTATCGGAGGTGAAAACATTTCTGGACCCAATCGCTCTTATTTCTTAACTTGGATCTCCTGATCTCATGATTCACATTAATTTGGATATGGGGATTCGGTATTCTAATGCAAAACTATAGAACCGAAGGCATTCATATTTGGTCTTCCTTTACCGGACCTCATTGGACAGACTTGGATCCGGTACATGAACCGAACTCGAAGGACCGAAGGACATCACTGGCCCACCTAAGTTGTTGAAGGGGACCACCGGGCCTTTCTACGTGGCAGAAACGCGTGGTCCAAATCCACGTCAGCAATGCAGATTGCCCATGTGGGTCCCACGAACTGTTGGACACGTGGCTCGGACGTCCACCGTTTGAGGGTCCAGATGGCGGCTCAGTGGAGGCTCCAAAACGTAACTAAAATCTTTAATTTAATTTATTTGACGGCTCAAGCGGCTCGGCTCAATGGCCCTAGTGACCCCCTTTCAACATTTATTAAATCATCCGTCCATATATATATATATATATATATATATATATATATATATATTAGGTACATGGAATCTCTTAGTTGATTATTTGCTTTTAGCTTTTGATGCTCAATCTTTTCTTTATCTTAATTAAGCACAACTAAGAAAAAAGGTTAATTCCTTTGGATTATATATAACAATTCATTAGAATTAAAGTGAATGTCATGGAGGAGAAACAAGGGACCATCATCTATATTCAAAGGATTATTTCACTCCCTTAAAATGATTGATAGCCAGTTACATCTTTGGGTATCTTTGAGGGCTGGAAGGGAGCTGGTCACTGGTTCGAACGGCATGAGCATCAATCCCTTTGTGCCAAGAGGGATGTATGGTCCTTCAACCCCTTTGTGTTAATGGGTAGGATTACTGTGCTAACATATTGTTTCATCAACTTATTTCATTTTTTAGGACAGATTCATGAAATAGATTGTGTGCATGAAAAGTCCCATACCAAACATAAAAATGTATCCCCAACTCAAGAAATTGAATGTTGATGTCAATTTATGATTACAGAAGAGGAGGTAGGACCGCACTTTGTTGTCAAAATGGCGGCCACCAAGAAAATTATCATTTATGATGTTGATACTCACCTACTTTCATTCTTATCTTATGTTGTTTGTCACACTTGCATTATCTTTAGTTTTGAAATCCAATTGTTCATGTAAAAAGATTAATTGGTACGACACTTACGACCATGGGTGGAGCCAGAATTTTTTTCAGAGGCGAGCCAAACAGTTCAACCTCGAATCCGGGTAGGACCAAACTGAATCTGAATCTAAAAAATACATTGCACAACTAATTTTTTTTTAAAAATTTTTAATGTATTTTTTTTTTCAAATAGTTGGGGTGACGCTATGGCCTAAGGGGACCTCTTCCCTCTTCCCCTGCTTACGAATCTCAAGGGAAATGGAAGCCAAGCCAAGCCGAAGCTGATGCCACCGGTTTCGCCTAATCGAAATGCGGCATCTAAACACACAGAGTAATATAAAAGCATGCATGGACCAAGAGCAACCTACCTTAGAAAAGCTACAACACTAATGATCCCCCCAAGATACTCAAAAGAAAGATAATCTTTCAAACAAATATTAAACTCAAATGCAAACACTTTAGTATCTATATATATCTCACCATTAACACTTGCTTCAAGCTCCAACCTTAAGCATCATGTTTTCTTCTTATGCTTCTTCCTCTTCCTTCGTGATCTCTCAAGCTCTTCTAGGCTCCATCAGGTCTAGAAAGCTACTCGTCCAGTCTCCTAGCAACCAACCTCTAGCACTAAATTCAGGCAGCAGCCACCCATTTCCCGGTACCGGAAGCAGTAACTCTGAAACAGAGACCTTTGACGACGGAGGAGCAAGTTTTGATGCCAATCTAGCACTGATCCTCGCTCTCTTCCTATGTGCACTTGTATGTGCGCTAGGGCTCAATTCTGTAGCTAGATGTGCTCTTCAGTGCTCGAGGAGGTCCGAGCAAAGGGCAGCCCGGGCCGCCAACACCGGCCTGAAGAAGAAAGCAGTCATGAGCCTCCCAACACTTCTCTACTCAACCAGCTCAAAACTCTCAAGCTCTGACCCCATATGTGCCATATGCTTGTCCGAGTTCGTCGCCGGCGATCCGGTCCGGGTGCTTCCCAAGTGCAACCATGGCTTCCACCTCAAATGCATCGACACGTGGCTCGCATCGCACTCGTCGTGCCCGACATGTAGGCATTGCCTAGTGAGCGCCAATCCGAAGCCAATTTCCGGCAGCCTGGTCATGAACCAAGCAGGGTTCTCAGGGTTTCTGCAGCCACTAGGTCCAGAAGGGCTCATACTTGGCTATAGATGAACGACTCAGCTTAAAATTAAGCTGCGCAATGTGTAAGCTCCAAGAGCTTTGTACAGTATGTAAGAGTAAGACCGACCGGTCCCTAAGGCTTTAGAAAATTTGGGACGTGATTGGCATTTTAAAACAAACTTAAGGATGCTGATTCACAGTCATGATCTTGTGCACAAATTGTCATTTTTTAAATGGTGGGAGCATGAGATTTAATTATCTCACCGAGTAATTAAGCTTTAAATTAAGTGGCTTTTAGTTGTTAACATTATATGTTTATTTGATCGTTTGATAGACCTTATATTTATAATTAGATGCAATGCCTTTTCTTTTGGCTAATGATGAGGGCAAGCATATGGAATTTGAGGAGTTGGAAGCTGAGTCTGAAACCAACTATTGGAATGGCTAATCAATGGGTTTATGGCCATTGATCGAGTTGGGACTCTTTTGGGGACTTTCAACTTTGTTTGGACTCTACTGGCAGTCGTCTTAGGCTTTTGTTTGTCTTTTTTATTTTGTGACCCCACTGACTAGAGCAAAGAAGGATTGAATATATATATATATATATATAGAACAGTCTAATCGAACAATATGATGGACAAAAGCTTGGATTATTTTACCCTTAACCAGCTTTGAATTGCATTGTCTTAAAGAAGAAGACCAAAAGTAAAGGGCTTGCGATGCATCAAAATTTGGTGGAGTTTTCTATCCCGAAAAACCGAAGCCAAGATTTCATTCTTGTTAAGAAACATGACTAAAGTAGGTTCTCTTAAGAACAGTGGTGAACCTGCCTGTATAAATAATTAGATTTGGCGCTCGTGAAGCTGGAACAGCAAATTAACTTTATGGAATCTGATCTCTCTCTCTCTCTATGAGCTTTGCTAGACTATAACAGAGGCCGGCTACCGATTTGGTGAAAACTGAAACGTTAACAAGTTTATAGAGTTGTTTTTCCGCTTGTTGCTTCTGATCACATAAATGAGAAATCCTTATGAATTGCAAGTTTCCATTGTGCATCTCCAGTCACGACAGTACAAGTTTCAACTCAGGTACCTCGTCTCGCTCTTTAAAAGCTAAAAGCATTGCACTCATGAGAATCAAACTAGCTCTTTAAAAGCTAAAAGCATTGCACTCATGAGAATCAAACTAGCAACGCACCTCTTGACGTGCGCCGAGCACAATTAAGCGTGCTCTTCCCCATGATTCGGACGGATCATTATCATTTTTGTTCAAGTTGCTAGAGATGGACTTGGTTTTCACAATCGTGAGTTGATCAATCTGCCGGTTTCCAGCAGGACCAGGTTGCAGCAGAACTAGAAGGGTTTAACCGCCTGGGAACATTATTGCTGAATTGTTGTCATATGCTAATAGTACAATAGTTTGGTTCATGTACTATCAGGTGTTCGTCTTTAATCTGCTTGGATTCTGATTTTTTCTCTGTGTCTCAGCAGGTGATGGGAATCACGCTGGCCCAGAATTTTGGCACATAAAAGGGGGAGTGAGTTGTGTGGGCCGCTCGGTGCATGCAACAAAAGTATGCCAAAAGAAAAAAAATGAGACATTTTTTATTATTTTTTTTCTTTTTTTTTAGGGTGAGTGATTCATTCCACCCCCCTAAGAGAGGCCAGAGGCCCCCCCCTCGTCACCCTCTCCCCTGGGTTCTGAGCTTGTTTCGGGCCCTTTACGGCCATGGACTGAAGCACATCTGAAGCGGGCAGGTGATGCCCAAGGACTCGACCCGAGTTCTTAGCGGTCCCCCGCGCCAGTGTGCTAAAAGAAATGTTTGAGTCTTTTCATTTTTTTTTTATTTCTCTTTTTTGTTTTGTAAATTTTACTTTTTCTTTTAAACAGACGCACAGGAAATTTAGTATAACCAGCTTCACCTTAATGGCAGAAAAATTAGAACAATCCAAATGGAAGCCCAACGCTTGACCTAATAATAGTCGGGCTGGGCCCATGGACTTAGTGGCAGTGGTTCGGACCACCCTTGCATTGCATGGCCCGAACCAGACCCATGTCCGCTTGAGTGAGGCTAGCTTTTAGCCAGGATCTGGATCCCCAATGGGAACCATATCCAGGTCCTTTTAAAAGTGAAAGCTGGGCCTTGCTGTCAACCTGTCACACGGTACATGTCAGACCCTAACATTCAGGCCGGGCTCTTTTGTATCAAACTCAGTTCCAACATACTCAGTATGGATCACGTTGGTTTCATATTTAAAGGAGCTAGAAAAATTGGCTTTAAAAATACTCATATTCGGTGGGATATGTATATAATATATATATGTTTAAAGATGCTAATTTAAAAATAAAGAAATTCTAAGAAGGGCAACTGCCCACACAGTCGCCATACCGCTCCGCCACTGTATTGAACCCGTTAAAACCTATAACTGACAGTGGTTTCAAATTTTTGTTCATTTTCCAAAGTGGTGGTCTACATAAATTATCCCCAAGAAAATCTATAACAAACAATTCCGTTAGAAAATGTTGTCAATAAACTAACATGTCTCCACTTTAGTTCAAAGTTTTCAAACCGTATGAAGCAGGGTTGAAACTCTCCTCTTTCTCTCTGTTTTTGGGGTTTAAGACTGCTTTGCAATGTAAGCGCACCCGTAGTAAACTTGTCGACTAAAGTGACCGACATTACTTGCTTACAAAGATGCTTGAAAAAATCATTGCCATCTTCAGCCAAGAAAAAATTCCACCATTTTTTAATTTATATTTCACGAATGAAATTACTTTTAAAAAAAATGCTTTGACGATGGTTCCCATCTTGAGCCTACAAAAAGTTACACAATTTTTTTTTAAATTTATATTTCGGAAAACAAATGGTGAATTGAAAAAATTTCACCAAATTAATTAATTGGCATCCAACTAACTCAAATCTAAACCTTCCCCGTTTCAAGCAGGACCATTGTCTCAATTAGATACTTCGATCTGGAACTCGCATTGTATTGTCATGATTTTGGTCGCCTTGTTGCAAAAAGAACCATTCCATGGAATCTTGGTGCACATGGTTTTGCAGGTAGAGCTTTCTTTCTCAAAGACAAAGCCAGAAATAATTCCTGAGCAATGATGTCAGTTATCATCTTCCCACGCTGATAATGCCCATGAACAACGTGGATCCTTCACTGGCTTTTCTTTCTTTTCTACACTTTAACTAGAAAGGGGATTCATCATTCAGGTGGAGTATTCGAGTGGCCTCTAGTATTGCAAAAAGCTACTCCTTAATCGAATCCGTCGTCAGTAAAAAGACCAGAATCCATTGATGCGAGTCAGAAATGAGAATCACTTCAAAATAAGATTCAAATCAAAATTTATGTTGAAGGATGAAAAATCTAAAGAACATAAGAAAAACTAATTAAAAATGCACAAAAGGTAATAAAAATCAAGAAAATATGTCAAGCATCTCCATAAATTAGATCTTATATCGAACAAAGAGAGCCCAAATATTCAAATGTTTTTTTTTTTTCCAGTTTCTTTCTTTCTTCTGCATCTACCATACTGGACTCTCAACTGTTGTGTCCTCATGAAGGAGCAGGAGCCAGATCTTCAGGAGATCGACTCAAGGAGACAAATTTCTCCAAAGTTGTGTGATTAAACAATGAAACAAATGCTAAACTATGTGAAATTTTATCCTTATTTTCATTGGTACATGGGATTTGACTTCCATTCACTTACTCATAAAAACATCGCAAAAAGGTTGTGAAGAGAACATTTTTCGACATCTATGAGTGAGTTAGAATGTGGGTTGTGTTTATTCTATAGTTTCTTTTTTAATTAATTAGTAAGATGGAGTTAGGTGGATGCTTTATTTTTAATCAGGAAGATGGGGTTAGGTAGAACATCACTAGATATAAATGATAAAGAGATATGGTTGCAACGACTATATTGATGGAGCTCTCTCTCCCTTTTCTTTTATTTATTTATTTTTTTTTTGGGCTCCAAAGGGCTTAACACAGCTTAACCTGCCATCAGTTCGATTCCCATAATCCCCAAGTACTAGGATTTAAGCTCTCTCTTTCTCTCTTTTGCTTGTTTTCTGTTTCATTTTGTTTCTTCTGCCGAATTTTGTAAAATTGGTGACAACTTGTTATCCAAATTTTTGATTGAATGCATCTATCTCGTGATCACACCAAATTTTTATGGAATGCGCTTCATGCAAATCATGCATCGATCGAACTACTCGTTCATTTTTCTTCCTTTTTATAACGAGAGAGAGACGTGCAAACTTTTACTTATTTAACAAACAGCCACCATGCATTCATGCATGATGAAACCAGGCCTGCAGAACAAGCTCTCGTAGATCTTGCCTCATGCAAAACATACGTCAAAGATCAGAATACCTATTCATCTCTCTCCTCACTGTATAGAGAGAGAGAGAGAGAGAGAGAGAAAGAGAGAGAGAGATAGAAAGCTCAAACTAGCTAGGAGATTAATGCTGCATGAAACAGACAGCTTCGACATGCAACACCCACCACGTACTGGCCTTAATGCTACATCACCCTCGACCCGACCAACTTCATGAGCCCAAAGGTAAGAAGCATGGCTGCCCACCCTCCGATCAGCACCCTTGCCGCCGACCGGACCACCGGCGACCGGCCGAGCACAGCTCCCGTCGCCCCAAACGCCACCAACGCCACGCTTGATACCCCGGCCACCACCCCAACCCTGACCCAGTACTCCCTCACAAACGCAGCAGACAGCAGGGGCACGATTGCACCCACCGTGAATGCCATCGCCGACGCCGACGCCGCCTGAAACGGCCGAGGCAGCTGCCCTCCTCCGTCTTCCTCACCCTCACGGCCTCCCTGTTCACCCCTCATTTTGTCTCTCTTCAGCTGAGCGACCTCTATCTCCAGCTGCGAGTATACCGACACGAACTCCCCGATGGCCATGCTGCAAGCTCCGGCCATCAGTCCGGCGAACCCCGAAAGCATCATGGCCTTGATTTCCTGCTTAACCGCCCCCACCCCCATCATCAGGGAAGCCGTGGAGACGAGGCCGTCGTTGGCGCCCAGAACGGCAGCTCTCAGCCACTGAGACCTCTGAGAGTAATCGAACTCAGTCTTCTCAGCACCCGCCATCGCATGATCGTTCACTCCAATCACTACTTTTTCCATCTTGTCTACAAAAAAAATGTCGATTACGATAATGGTAAGATCAAGTAGACGCAAGATCAACAATCAAGGACAATGGCAGTTGGCTAGTGAGTAGCCAAGTTGGTAGAGTGAAGCGATCTAGACGGAGGTGCTGGAGCTCGAATCTCGCCGGAGGGCAGAACCCCCAGCCAGAAAACTAGACGACCTAAGGACTTTATTAGAGGCCTTTAAGCATCTACAGAAGTGAAGAAGATTGTGAACTTGTGGTTGGCACAAGTTCGCCACAAGCTGCACATATTTATATACAAATTACAAGCGATTGGGGGTGGAAAGAAAATAGGATCTGTTACTGCATTGAGTGGACGCAGATGAGCACTAAAGAGAGCAACAATGAAGGTGGGTCATGCCAAATTGCCCATTTGCAATCTTGGTGTCTCCACTCAGTAGTTTATGTTACTTTTCTTCTTCCCCTAGCATGTAAGGTCTCGGAAAGAGAGAATAATGTGATTCCATTCCTAAAGCCTAGAAGTGAGCCACGAGATAGAGCATTGTCATCTTGGCTTTATTGGGCAATCAGTTGCTTCTTCTGTAACGCCCATAACAATTTTAGATTAAAGAGAAAGAGGAGACTTGAAGTAAGATAGGTTTCTCCACAGCAAAGTAGTCCACGATTTAAATAAAAGCTGAAAGTTCTAGCTTTCTTATTAAATTCTGTAGCAGTACTGATTTGATTGGAATCCATCTCATTTCCTTTAGATTATTGTATGAGATGCGTCTATGACCATTGCATTTGACAAAATGATTAGATCAGTTAAAGTGTGCAATAAAAACTCTGTTTAACTTTTCATAAGGGAGACGATTTTGACATTTTCCTATTTGTTCAATGCATGGATTGGGGACTGTCCCATAACAGTCTTATGCAAGTGCTCCTTTTATGCAGCAGTAAGAGTACATAACTTTTATATCCTTTTGTTTTTGGGAAAAAGCAAAAAAATAAGCTTTTCCAAAAAAGTTGAAAGATGGAAGCTGGCCCGACTATTCTAGCGGTAGCCTGCCTGCTTCTTTTTTGCCTAGGCAAACTCCTGTATGATATTCCATGGTTTATGAACTTTTTTACCAATCTCAATTAGTATAAGATAAGGTACCTTTGGCCACTTTTTACATATCTCAATTAAGATAAGGTGCCTTTAGCCACTTGACATCTCTCTCTCTCTCTCTCTCTCTTTCTCTCTCTGTGTGTGTGTGTGGTTAACTGAAGTCAGGATGTGAGGATTCAGAGAACTAGGATCTAATTTCACAGCATACGCTTGTTTTTGTCGTTTCGTAGTTCTTAAACATGGATATGTCTAGAAAATAAAGAAGATCCAAGTGACCCCAAGTTTATACATTCAATCTTGCTCGATTCTCTAACTGCCGGACCAAACAGAGTTTGCTTTCACAGTAGGCACCAGAAAAATTAGCCAAGCACAAAGAAGGATCTCTAGTTTAAAATTTCTGGAAATTTGAAGCATAAACAAACCTGTTTAATGCAATGCATCTTGAGTTTTCCCTTTCTGATCGCATACAACTATTTTGAAGCAAGAAATAAACGTGCTTGGACCCAAAGTGGCCTGTGCTTCACAAGCCAAACCCTTCAAAACATTCATATATTCCCCCATCAACAGTTTGAAACAACATCCATTTCTGATTAGACAAACTAAGCACTGCTAGGGAAGCCCTTAAAGAAGCCAAGCTGAACTGTTTCGCTTGACCAGTATTGCTCGTCTAATTTGGTAGAAGATGGTACTTTGTAACAGATGTTGTAGACTAAGATAATCAAAGAGTTCTAACTGAACAAGAGTTATTGGTTCTTCATTTATAACTGCTAGAAAATCAGGTCTGCCATATATCACTACAAGTATTTCACTCATCACTACCACTAAAATAGAAGTAAAGAAAGAAAAATGTCAGTAAAAGTTTTACTGACACGGCTTCCGCCACCGTCAAAAACATTAGTAATGGTATCAACACCTTCACTGTAGCCCAAAAAAGAAAGGATCCGAAATGCTCTGGAAAGAATGCCGCATAAGATAGGGATGTCTACTGATCGTACTCGCATTAGATATCCAACTAAACCACTTTAAATCAGTGGAATATGAAAATAAAAGTTAGAAACTCAAGTGGAAATCTGGACCAGATCCGGTGCTGAAAATTAAATGACACCTAATAAGCCCTAGTGGAGCTACAGTGTGGACTGGTGTCGGCCACTGCCCACACCAGCCCATCAAAAATTACATTATGGTAAAGTTGGTCCTTGATTCAGCTACATGCGGTGCCCACACCAGACTCCAGTTGACTCAAGTGCCCGCGGTCAAAAGTTCTACCCCCACCACTGCCAATAAGATTCAATTTATCCATGCATCAATCCGTTTCCTGTTTCTATACTAATATATATCTCTTAGATTTGGTCTCAGTCAATGCAGATTGAGTTGTTTAGGAATTGCAAAACCAGGTGGGATTTCAGATCAGTTTTGGCTTTGGCTTTGATAATCAGATTCAGACTTGAACACCAATATGTGACTGTCCGGTTAACGAGATCTGGTAAAGGGTACATCTGATCTGAATCTGAACATTTGACAGTTTCTGATTACTATCTACTTGTAGGTTTTCGAGCTTACCTAAAGGAGAAACTAAACTGATGAAGCAAGCTAAATTAAATGATCTCATGAATGTGGTGGCAGTTGTAGCAGCAAGGATCATGCTTAAGCCATGGCCCTTGAGGAGAGGGAAAGGCCAGGAAGAAACAAACAGATTTCTGTTGGGTTTTCGTTTCTGTGCTGCCCATTGCTGTGGAGAGCTGTTACACCCTATAAATGATGATGCCCACAACCTACGTAACATTGTCTCTTTCCCATACTCTTCCTTTTGCACTTTGCCACTACAAAGATAATGCATTGCTGAATCGACTATCACTCTTTCGAAGAGAAAGAGAAGGAGAGAAAGACATATGTCCCACGACATGTAAGAACGCATTGTGGAGTAAATGGAGTGTGGACATTGTGTGCAAACCACGCTCTCTCTCTCTCTCTCTCGCTCGCTCGCTACATAATAGACTACACATCTTTTCCAATGGTACGTTGAAAAGCCAAAAGAGTAATAACAAATTCTTCTATTAGAAAAGGGAAGAAAGATATGTTTAAGACTTGAAGATAACATTTTAGTGCGACTTTAGGTTTGGGTGCAATTTAATTAGTGCAGAAGTTTCTTCAGTCAAAAGGAAATTGGAAACAAATACCCAACGAGAGAGAGAGAGAGAGAGAGAGAGAGAGAGAGAGAGAGAGAGAGAGAGAGAGAGATCATCTGCTTTTCATACGCCTTTCAGATCTCTCTCATTTCAAATTTTCATGCTTAATTTGAAGCACATACGAGTGCCAATATATGTGATGGCTTTTTATGGTCGATTTCATATAAATCGGATCTCTAGCTAATTCCTGCTAATGGAGAGATATATGGTTGTATCAGAACAAATAAGAGTATATTTTTTATAAAGCCAAAATGAGGTCTCTTAACTAGAACTTCATAAAAATGTAATCCGAAAATAATTTACCATTAAAGGCGGCTATCGATTTCGGAGCTCAAAAAGACGGGTTTTAAATCTGATTGCCTGTGCCAAAACTGAAGTTGGGTTGGGTGTAATTTGAACCATCCGAATCCTGGTACATACATGTTTACTTGACACAAAGTCACAAACTATAAAGAAATTGATCAAAAACATGAACGCATGAAAATAAAGATCTTCCAATATATGCCGCAATTATGATCATAAACTATCAACAAATTCCTTCCATAAACAAAGGTGGGCTTAAATGCATATGACCAGGGGCCGCCGGATGGATTAATCATGGGGAGATTAATCAAGCGCACAAATAAAATTTTCTGGTTCTTCTTCTACACATGCAGGAATTCAATGGAGATCTAGAAGAAGAACATCGCTGCCCATGCTCTGATGATTTTCTTGACACTAAACATGAAGGCTCCATAGTAGGATCAGATTCATAAATCAAAACTTAGAATGTGGACAGAAATGTAGATGATGGAACCCCCGAGCATTAAAGAGACAGACAACGGAAAGCCACTTGCTAACAACTGATGGCAGCATTGAGCAGCACAGGAGAAGCGGCAATGGAGACAGACCAGCAGGAAAAGGTGAAATTATGCCGGAATGATGAGTCATGAGGATCAGGAGCTTATCATCGTCCTGGTGCGTGAACCTGATCACTTTCTGCCAAGTTTTTACCACATTCTTACCACTGCATCTTCCCACATTGAAGGGCCGTTCATAAAAAACCATCGCAGTGTACTTGCTCGCTCAGTGCATGGACCTTGTCTTCACCTACACGTACGAAATTAAGCCATCTGACACAGAAAAGAAGCCTCCCCGTAAACTTTTCTCTTTTCTACAGTGGACGAATCTTTGGACTTTCTTTTCCCCTGCCAAAAATCTTGATCATTGTTTTCTCCTGAATTATTTAACTGGTTGTACAAATCAGAAAGTAGTTCTGCTGAAAATGATTGGAGCGGAAGAAAGCAAAAGCTTATAAAGAAGATCATGCGCCCCCGTAGCATGTGTCTTTCAAGATTCAAGACAGGCACACTGCAATAGAACGGGTGAGCCCGACCTCAGCTGATTATGTGCACAGGCTTGCACCTGGGATTATTAATGGCGATCAGTGGGTGAGGAAGATACATGTCATGCACCAGGAGAGTGCTTGGTAGACTCTAGTGCACATAACCACCTCTCAATGGCGATGGCGCTCTGCCTGCAACATAGGTAGTTGATGAAGTTAATTAGCAACGATCTAGAACTTTGGGTTGCTGATTCTTCTAGAACTTCAGAAATATGTTGTAGTGGCAGTCTCCCCTCCATTAACAAGATCAATTTGTGGTGATAAACCATGCCAAGTACCCGTAGGACCCATCCATTGAGCTGCATGTGCGCATATCTATATAGCGTTACTAAAATATTCAGTCTTTATAATGCTTCCTTTAATGGTCTACTAGAACCCTACCACTTAAATCGGTTTCTTTCTTCATCTTCTTCTTCTTTTCATGGTCCAGAACTCTTCAAAGAGCAAACCAAATTAATGTGTCATTTCCAGTCTTCTTTCTTTAATTTTGCTTTTCATGGTCGAGAACTCTTGAAAGAGCAAACCAAATTAATGTGTCATTTCCAATCTTCTTTCTTTAATTTTGGGTGAGAGGTGCGTCCCTCCTAAATGAGGCCCTAAGGCCTCCCCCTCCCCCATTCCCCTTAACTGCAAGGTCTTGAGCTGTATCGGTGTTAACGACAGTAACAGTGTACCTTTTAATTTGGATGTCGTGCCCTATCACCTTAAGACATAAAAACATAACACACATGGAAATCAAACTAGAGACCATACTTTATACAAGCCCCTAACCCGACCAACTGCACTATGACCCTTAAAGCCTTCTTTTTTAAAATTATTGAGAGTAGAGCAGAATTAAAAAAAATTATTTTACCTAAAGGGCAGTTGCCGCACCAACATATGTGTAGCTCCGATATTATTTCACAGCGTGCCTATCTTTAAAAAGCAAACCATTTAATGGGTCTAGCAAGCTAAGGAAAAATTTCCAGCTAAGCTTAATAATATCAAAAGATTTCGGAAGGGTTTGGATAACACATCCAAAACTAGGTCTAACCTTCAAAACCAAGCTTGTAGAGTGTTTAGGTGCCATCAAAAACTATCTTTTCTACAAAACCTGGTTTTGTAAAAGGAAATAAAAAACCTGATTCTCCTCATATTATTTTTCAAAACACAGGCTTTGGCTTTGAATGGGTCGCCTAAACAAATAAATCAAGCCTTGTATAACAGGAGATATGCATCGTATCTTCAGCTCCTTGCCGATACAATATAGGGCTGATACAGGTTTGAATTTTACATTTTTATTTTTTTAGAAACAATTCGAAATATATTAATTCTTTTTAAATTAAAGATTTGAAATTCAATAAAGCAATACGGGACTGACATAACAATACGTATTGTCGGATACACGATATTATCGTTGATGGCAGGGTTGAGACTTGATTGAGGATCTTCGTTTGAAACTTTCAAAACAAGGTAACTGTCAAATGTTCAGCTAAGTTGGACGCCCGATTTGGTTTCTAATATCCAGATCCAATCTAAAGCCGAAATTTAATCCGGTCAAATGAGATCCAACCGGGTCAGACTCGATAAAAGCCTTGACCCAAACCGAATCCAAACCGTTTAATATTGCTGGTAACTTCTAAATGTTCACACTTTTTTTTTTATTATTTAACATGCATTAATGCTTTTGGTTCCTAGTGAATGTGGCATTGTCAAACCTTTTCTCTTTCACATTTATTTGTCGAAAACCGTACCGTACTAGACGGTTTTAGAAAAGAGAAAAGAAGAAAAGGACTGATGAAGAAAATAAAGTAAATCGCTTAAAGGTTCCTACATTATTGGTGATTTACGAGAAGAAGGCTCAACTACGAGTGTTTTATTTTTAACTGCCCATTTTTATTTCCATCACCGCACGCAGTTAGCCTTGTATTTGCTGCCACATCGCTGACTAAAGCTCTTAAAAGGCCATCTTCTCCGTCATGTATGTGTCCATCATCCATGTGAGATATAGTTTTTTTTTTTTTTTTGCATTTTCAATATATATATATATATATATATATATATATATATATATATATATATATATATATATATATATAGAGAGAGAGAGAGAGAGAGAGAGAGAGAGAATGAGCCGTAATTCCTGCTTAAATCTGCTGAAGCAGTGGATCATGTAGTGCAAAACTGGCTTCCTTCAGTTGTTAGAGAGACTCGGAACGAATCACATTGAAATTTAAAGGTTGACAACAATACTTGGACGATGTGAGGTTTTCAATTCATCTGTTGCTTACAATAAGTAATCGATCGAGACTTCATGGGGCACATGCGAGCGGAGTTCGCGCCCATTGAAAGCAACTTGAGCTCATCTTGGCCCTTGAAAAACCTTGGCATGAACCCGCCTCCAACTCAAGCTTTTGATTCTGAGCTCGGCTCCACGATTCTCGTGCCTCCGTTTAACATGCATCACCTCTAAGGAGAGTGACTCGATCTGGGCTCGGCTGAAAAGTTCTAACTCCGTCTTTTCTCGTCTACTCGAACTCTGAAAAGTTCAGCTCTGTCTTTTCTCGTCTACTCAAACTCTACTCTTGTTGTCATTAAGTCCAAGTTAACTCAGCTTGATCGAGTTAAGTGTGAGTGGACTTAGAGTTACTCAGTGTCCAACTTCAGGCTCTTGGATATTGGCCTTGAACCCTATCCCAATATCTGGCAACTGCGAGGGAGTCTACTCGCAGTTACGAGATCAACTTCAAAACCGTTTGTTAAACTCATATTATTTGATAAAATTTAAGATAAACGTTACCATGTTTATCAAACCGCTTATCTCTCCTCACCCAACCGCAAGTTGCGCATCGAGAAATCATGTGAGGGTGTATATTTAAGCCCAACAATCGAAGATTTTTTTCAAGAGCGGACCAAATGGTTCAACGAATTTATCTGGGTAGGGCCAAACTAAACCAAAATATAAAAAATATATTATCCAACTAAAAATTTTTAATTTTTGTAATGTAAATTTTTGTTTTTTTCAATTAATTGGAGTGGGGCCACGGCTTACCCCCTTTGCTTCCACCCTTCTCTGCTTGCAATACACCATTTTATGGTTAATCTTTGGTGATTACCTGAATGTGGGCCTCACAAGGAAACCCATGAACAACTCTAGCACTGCTTCTGTTTTCTCTTATTCTATTTTCTCTCCTTCTTCTCCATCTTTCAACAGACACAGTAGTTGCCACAGCTTCTTCACGTGCAAACTGAAGCCGCTGGTGAACCTGCTTCCGCTGCTGCTTCAATTCCCAACACAGGCGTCCGTCCATGTCTAATTGACAAATCCATCAGGCTCGCCTACTTGTTGATTAATGTACGCCCTTCCCTGTATTATTTATATTTAAACCATGAATCTTTATAATCAGGATAAATTTTATTTTTTTTTAAAAAAAAATAAACTATAGATTCTTGCACGAAATTATCTCCCTCAACTTTATTTTGAGACAAACGGAAAAATCAAACCTTGGTTGGTAATGGCTTTGAATTAGTTTAGGATTATGTGGTTGTGAGCTAAGTTCTGCTTCCATTAATCAGCTACCCAATAAATATTTTTCTTTTTTTTGTATGAGTGGAATATCCGGTAGGAAGAAAGATTCTCATGTCCTTTTCTATAAGGTAGCTGGTGAAGTGTCCAAGCTTTTTCATATGCTTTTGCCTCTTTACAGAATACAAAGCTAATTTAATTAATCACTTCCCTACCATGCCTGAAATACATCAAACTGATCTATTAAAATAAAACTAAAACAATTTATATGACACCAATTATACATTGTCAAAAGTAGATCTTATGCCTTAATCATAACATAGATGATATTACTCAACAAATTAGGGTAACAAGTAGATCTCATTTTATTTCAAGTAATTAAATGCAAGAGAAACTGGATCCTTTCATTGAAATCCACTTCCCCATAGTTTAAGACCAAGGAATATACATACATAACTACATCATTTTGTGCAGTATTAAAAATTTTAATATTTAATTTGCAATTTGGGGTTCTTCATACTCAGCCTTCCCTTATGTATCACCTTTTGTTTTTATCCCCACCTTATAGCTGTTGTTAAATGTGTTAATAAAATCAGTTTTTCCTTTTTTATAAATTGAAATAAGTTTTCACAGGAACGACATAAATAAAAAAAAAATTGCAAGCATTTTTCAGATAATTAATAGAAACTCATTCCCCGATTACGTGCATATTGGAAGTTGCTAATGTACGAAAATAATGGATTTGCGTGCTTCGACGCAAACGAGAAGAATGGATTTGTTATTCATGCCCAATCATAAGTTAAGTAGTCGATTTTTTTTATATGAATATGAGAAAAAAAAAATTCTTTTATTGTTAGTGTTGTTTGATTAATCTGTTGTTGCATATTAAAAAAATACATCCCTCAATTCTTACAAGCAACTAAGAGCCATTTGAGTGTGGACTTCCCAATGCAATAATTTTATATTTTCTTGATGCCTGTGAAGCTCTCTGCAGTCAATCGATGAGGTTTGAAGTATAAAAGAACAAATACCATTTAACTTTCACATCAACCACTAATCTTAGAGTATTTGCGTTTGATTTATTGCTTAGGTTTGCGTATTCTACTTCCTCACGCATTGACTAATACAAGTTCCATTTTATTATTTCTATGTGTTATGACCAGAGATATTATTATTGTTTCTAAAAAAAATGTTTATTTAACGAAAACAGCTATCCAATCCAAGGTCATACCCTGCTTTGAAGGTTTTGACTTACTTAGGAGAGATGGGGAAGGTGTTAGTCCAAGTATAAGTACAATATATCCTTCAACTCAAAGATGAAAAAAAGATAGTTGTTTCAAATTTTAGTGCTTCGTTGTAGTTGATGTGGACCGACTATATCTAACCCGACCAAGCTAGTAGTATGGGATGCTGCTTGGCTAGTTTGGGCATTGCTCGGGAAGCAAATGAGATCCAATCAGGCGCTAAGTCAAGCAAAAAACAATGCACTTAGAATGTGCAGCGAGGTGGTGCAACGATAAAGTATATAAGTGCATCGTGGTCATCAGTCTATCGTTAGGAAATCAATAGGTTCCCTAGTGTAGCTTTTAGATGCACACAAGGGTGCACGTGGGTTAGGGGCAATTCTCTTCCCTCCCCCCCTTTCTAAACGCACCACAACTATGTAGAGTCACGCAGGAGCGAACAAGTGAAAGCTCGTTGTCGAGTAGGGCGATGGTCGGCCGCCTTAATGACATCTAGTCGGAAATCGGCTTTAGTTGGGGACTTCCTTCCAAAAGAATTATACCCCCACTCAGATTTTGTCTGAATCCTCTCAAGTAAATTATACACTCACTCAGATTTTGTATGAAAGTATGTAAGCACTTCAAGGAATGGCGGTGTTCTAACAAGACTTCATGGCCACGACTTGCAAATGATCTACTGTCATATAATCTTGGGTGATAATATGCACTCCCCATCTAGTCCATAGTCCCAGAAGATTGGTGAATACGTCTGCTATGTTAAGATTGAGTTAAGGTTGGTCGAAGGCTTGGAAAACCTTCGACACTGCGCGAGCCAAATACGGCTTGGAAAAGTCAGCCCATGACAGTCGTATGTAGTGGGTTGGATATTCCATTACTAGATCATTCATAACTGCTTCTTTTACTATTGTATGTGGAAATTTCTATTTTGAGCAAAATAAATTTTTTTTTATAGAAGCCACAAGATAATAAGCAATAGGTTTGATTGACTTATAAATGAAAATCAAATCAAGAAGAAGTTCAATGTTTGAATGTGTTGAGCACATGTAAAGCTTGTTTTAAAATTGGATAAATATATTGGAGTTGAATATGAGGCTACTCTCTTGGTCAATCCAGTGATGCACAAACAAATTGTCTCCATATTAAACAAATCACTCATTGGTGTGTGTGTGTATTCAATTCCAACATTGTATTGTCTTTGAAATGTACTTCTATATGTGAACTGTGAAGTCAATTCATTTGAATCGTATAAACTCAAAAAAGTTATACGTCACATGTGATTTTAATATCAAATTATGATCATGGTCAATACCTTGTTTAGTTCAATTGACTCTTCTCCATCCTAACAAAAAATGGACAGTGGATAGGGACTTGGAAGATTGGATGAAGCAATGTTTCAATAGATTTTACTAAACACCTGGAAAACTCTGCAAGATGTGTTTTGTAAGACACTATATATATATATATATATATATATATATATATATATAATACTAGTTGGTCGACATCTTTTTTTGGAGAATAGAGATGCAATCAGAAAGCAAGAAAATTGTTTTTTTTTTTAATAATGACACTAATCGTTAATGGTATTCAGCCATCTCTCATGGGGAAAATAAAAAACTTTGCTTTTTTTCCAAGCAAGTTATTTAGTGATAATAGTAATAAAATGTACATGTTGACATCATATTATTCTATCAACAATATTTTCCAAATCGGTAGGATTCTTATGATGTGTTCAAACACCATCGTAACTAACTTAGATTACAAATTCAGTCTTGCACGAACCAGGAAAATTAAGTTTTCATAAATGACGTTTAGACAAATTTGGTATATAGGATTCGGCATTATTCTCTCTCTCTCTCTCTCTATATATATATATATATATATATATATGTGTGTGTGTGTGTTAAAATGGTACTAGAAGCTGGATAGTTGTGGAATGGTTAAAATTTTAAAAGCACTAAAAAACTAAAAGTCTAAAATCGCCACAAACTATTGCTACTGAATATAATGATGGCTTTTCAAGAATAAATTTTTAAATTTTAATCATATGATATCTTATAAGATCAAATAAAAAACTAGAGAGGATTGACACCTAAAATGGGCATCACTATGCACGCAGCCATCCCATGCTGTGCATGTGATGGTGTCTTTCTTTCTCTTTTTTTCCTACGTGCGCCTTCCCATTCAACTTTCGACTAAAATCTAAAGAAGAAATCTAAACTCTCTCTCTCTCTCTCTGTTTCCTGGTTGAATTAGGTGGTGTGCGATCATCAGGTTCTCGGTTCAAATCTTATGGGATGCTATCTTAATGGTATTGAGCTTGGTATCAAGAATGTCATTATGAAGACTAAGTGAACTAGTTATTGTCTCTTCTTTCTTTTTCTTATGACATATAACCCAATGCATGCATCAGGGCATGTATGTAATTAAAAGAAAGACTCCAAGCGGCCTTGATGAGATGAGATGTTTCCTTGTTGGAGGGATCCATCTTTTTTATATATATATATATATATATATGGACATTATATGCATCCGGATATGGAGGGGCTGGGACGGCGGGTGGTTGGACAGTCGCCCTCCCAAATCATTGAATAGGTCAAACAAAGGCCCTTTTTACCTTATTCCCCAAAAACAGAAAAAGGGTTCTCCCTCCACCAAAGTCACCTCCCTCCGACTCTAAAAACAATATTTAACTAGAGCTACCTTTTTTCGTCGTAATTTAAGGAAAAAAGCACATTCTTTTTAATATTCATAAGTTGGACCTCACTTTGGCTCTTCGCACTAAGCTTTTATCATTTGCTTTGTTGCTTTAACTTAAATAAAATATAACGAATATTATATAAGTTTATGATTAGAAAAATGAAGTAGACAACACGAGAAAAAAAAAAACAAGACGATGTAAGGCTGTTTGCGAACTTACGGTAAAAGAGGAGGCACCTCGAGCGAAAGTTGTGTGTCTCGAGCTCACTTTGTCAAAGCACAAAGCGGAACATAAAAAGCGTGACAATTCTCTTCGTCTTCTTACACCGACGCGGGCCCCACAGCGGCGATCGGCGGTCCAATCTTTGACAAGAGGCCACTCTCTCAGTCAACACACATGCCTTTCCGCGGGGCCCACACACCTGCCGGCGGGCCCCACCTACGCGTTTACGATGAAAAAACAGGTAAAAATGAAAAACCAACGTTCTCGCTTCCATCTCTCTCTTTCGTCCTCTCCATCATCTCTGAGAGGTCAGAGGAGAATAATCGAAGAGGAGGAAGGTTCTTTCTGGGGAACCATTTCTTTGGCGCGTTTCGGCTAGCGGTTTCCTTCCGACGTCATGGAGGCGGAGTACTCCGGCGGCGCGGCCGCCAGGTTCTTTGGTGGCCGGGGATCCGGCCGCGACGCGATCGACCAGATGCCGGAAACCCCCCGCAGGGGCTCCCACCGACGGGCCCACTCCGAGGTCGCCTTCCGACTTCCCGACGACTTCCTCTTCGACATGGACGCCGATTTTCCCCTGATCGACGTCCCCTCCTTCTCCGATGACAGCAATTCGGGCGATGGCGGATTGTTTTCGGCGCTTCTCGAAACCGGGAAGTCGCCGGAGGTGGGCAGCGCCGTCAAGGAAGAGCCGCAGCCCATCGTCGTTGACGGTGCGGCCGGCGGCGGCTGTGGCGGTGGGGGTTCGCACATGCGGAGCTTATCCATGGACGCGGCGTTCCTGGATAGGATGGCGTTTCAGCCGGGTTCGGTCGAGGACGGGGGACGGGCCGTGGCTGATGCTGGCCGGAGGCCGCACCATCGCCGCGCTGGGTCCATGGACGGCTCGCCTGGTTCTTCATTGCTGGAGGGGGAGTTGCCTATGATTGACACGAAGAAAGCCATGCCCGCCGATAAGCTCGCCGAACTTGCCCTGCTCGATCCAAAGAGGGCTAAAAGGCTCGTCTTCTTCTTTTTCTACCTCTCTTTATTGCATTTCCTTTTTCCGTTGTTTGTCAACTATTTTCCCCCTCCAATCACTCTTTCTTGTCATCATAATTGTTTTCCCTATAGTTTCGGAACTACCACAAACGCTTAAAATTTGGTGGGAATTCTAGTAATATGGCCATCGATTTTCGTCATATTTGTATTGGCTACTCTTTTTCACTTCTCAGATTAGTTGTACTAGTGGCACTCGTACTAGTGTTTGCAGTTCATGATTCTGGTCATTGAATTGGAAATTGACTCGCTTTTTTTTGCCTGCTGGTGCTTTTCGCTAATGTTTTCCTTCCTACTCGTTAATCAATTCAAGCATTCGTTTATTTCGAGATGTGCCGAAAGACCACTGTTTGTTATTCGCTAGTCCGGTATTCAGATATATGGTGATGCTTTAGATGCTGATTACGAGCTTCAGTTTGTTGCTTATGTTGGTACGGCTTATTTCTGTTTAAACTCATTTTTAAGTTTACGTTGACTCTATGTGGGCAGGATTCTTGCTAATCGGCAGTCTGCAGCACGGTCAAAGGAGCGGAAGATACGTTATACAAGTGAGCTGGAAAGGAAGGTTCAGACACTTCAGACAGAGGCAACCACATTGTCAGCACAGCTCACATTGCTTCAGGTATAGGATTTCGTTTCAGATTCATCTTTGTTTTTACTACAGACGTTTTATAAAAATACTCATGATTGGGCTTCTTTGGGCTGCCCTTTGGTCCGTAGTTCGTAAATTGAATATGAATGGGTGTGGTCGATGAAGTTATCAGCTTTTATTTGCAATGAGTGAGATATGCTCATGTGACAAAGGACAGTTTTGAGTTGGAATATGAAGTAGGGTGTACATTTTGATTTGGCTAGTTGCTCTGTCGAAAGAAAAGCCAACATAATTTGGTCTTTGAATTTGTAATATTTCATATGACAAGAAACTTCAATCATTTGTGAGAAACAGCTGTAGTTAGGATGAAACCATTGCACCTGCAAATTACAAAGGAAAAGGATTTCCTTAGTTCCATTGGCATTAACTATTCTTTAGTTTAAATTTTTTATCTCGGTGTTTTAGAGCTTTGCACCCTGCAATTCTGCCTCAATTCATTTTCATTTTCTAGCAATCATATTTTCATATCGAGATCTGTTACAGTTTGACTCTTTGAAATTCAAGGGAATGGGGAACTCTGATATTTAATTTTCTGCTTCCTGGAATCAGTGATGGATACCGTCCTTCATATTATAAATCAACAGCATTTTTGGAGTGTTTGGATGACATTAAAGCTGGTTTTAGAAAACCCATTTTAGACAAACCTTGGTTTTCAGAAAGGTGGGGGGTGGGAGGGGGTGTGAATAACCTGACCCCCCAGGTTATTCACAAAAAACTGTGTTGGGTTTGTCACTCTAACACAAAAATCCATTTCTAAAAGCTGGTTAAAAAGCTTGGTTTGTATGGAACCAAGTTTTCACAAAACTGGGTTTTTGAGGGTGTTATCTGAACTCCCCCAAGAAGTTTTTCCTACTTTGTAGGTGGTTAGTTCGATCATTGCAGCCAATGATAGTTTGTTAAAATAAGGCCTGTTTACAACTTCTTTAACTCATATTGGTAACTTGTTTTAGCTATTTAGTCAAGAGACAAGCTACTACCTTGGAACCACTACCTATTCTGCCAAGTGCCATCTATTGCAATTGTCCCTTCATTCTGATCACTTGATCACTTAAAGTTGCTAAACATTTAACTTGTTTTTGCCTCTGTAGCGGCTATGTTAATTTCCAAACTTGGATGATATAATCATTAGCATATGTGGTAATGTTGTAAATAAGTGTACTCCATATGAATGACATCTCTTGATAAAAATAGGATGTATTATCTGTGAAATTAGCAAAATTTGATGGTCAAAAAGAGAAGGAAACATAAAAAATTTTGATCTGATGAGCATATCTCCTGTCATGTTTCTTATAAAACATTCAGAGTTTTGGTCACTTTGCAAAGCATGTACTAACGGGTTGGCTTATTTAAAGGCTATTAAAGCCATTTCTCCTTTATGGTCTTGTTATAACTTTGCATTACCTCATCACTTTTTGAGTTATATGAAGGTTGATTATTTACACTTTCTGTGATTTACACTTGGATGGGGCTAATTGAAGGGTTCTGATGGAAAAAGAGAAGTGTAGCTTAGTCCTCCATCTTTGACATGCTACAGGTTTTTATATGTCAGTTAAGTAGTTTAATAATCGTTTTTCTGAACTACCAAAAGCCGGTGAAGGTTAAGGAAGATTTTCAGGTGTAAATCTGGTATGACAACTAAGTGTCATGTCTTTTATACTCTGTCGATATCTATCTAGAACATAAAGTAAGTTAGTAAACCCACATGATTTGCATTCTGCCGTGCAATATTCTAACATATTTTCTTTGATGACAGAGGGACACAACTGGCCTGACTGCAGAAAACAAGGAACTCAAGTTAAGGCTGCAGGCTATGGAGCAACAAGCGCATCTTCGTGATGGTAAATTTGCATTATGATGCTTTTGCAACTGTAGTTTATTTATGATTCTGTTGCCTGGTTTAAAGGTTAAGCTAATTTTTGGCATTGGAGAAGAGATAAAGCAAGTATAGTAGGAGGAAAAGCGAATTTTCCTCTCACTGCTCCAGAAAAGGATTAAGTCTTGCAATTTCCATGCAAAATGTAAAATTGCAGTTCCATGCAACATTTGATGGCACTTGCAATTAGTGTTTCTAAAGTATGCCAGGTCAGTTGTGGTTTTTTCTGTGTTAGGTAATGGGTGGACAAGGAACATTCCTCCATGAATTACTTCAACAGGTGATTGCATGGTGTCTTTTTGTGGATAAAGGCACTTTGTATTTCTTCTCATTATCTGAAGATCCAATGCCTTGGGATATTCATTATTTTGTGAGTATGATGCTGGCACACACTGGGTTCTGTTGTATGTTTTTTGTTTTACGTTGTTAGTCACTCAATTGCAGCAGAGTATACTGCGAAGTTCTTGTAATTCCAGGGTAGTCACTACTCACTAGATAATGTTTTACGTCATTCTCAAAGGGTCAGCATCATCTTCTCCTGCCAACCTTTTAACATTCATTGGGTTTTCTATATTAGTGTTATTCGCTGTGCAATTTATTTATGAGGAAGGTACAGATATTGAATGCAATGACATCTCAGAGATGTTCTTCCAGTGCTGAACTCGTAGGGTTATTTAAGACATCCTCTCTGCTATAGAAGCATGTAATAAAAACTAGCTATATTTATCTACAACCGTTGCACTGCTATAATTCAGCTAGATTGTATATCTACATGAAGTATGTCAGCTTTGGGAAGTTACTTCTATTTCATTGGATGAAGCGTTTTATTGGATGTCTCCAAAGAGATAAATCTCAACATTGTTATGAAGGTATCTTGTTTTTCCCTTCTTTTTTCTGGGTTCTTAAATCAGTGACCTAGCAGGAAAGTGCATCTCAAGTTATTTGATTCGATGATATTGATTGAGAGATTGAACTTGAATCAGTGACGTAGCAGGTTGTTTCCTTAAGTCAGTGACCTAGTATGTCACCATATTTCTTATCTAACGTATGTTCTTCCAGCCAGGTATCATGGTTAAGAGATTGAACTTACTTCATGTATGTCCCTCCTGTCAAATGGGCCATGTCCATTTATTTAGCTTTGGACAAAAACTGATCGAAGAGTTGAATGTACTCCAGCCAAATGGGGCATGTTAAGTTATTTCATTTTGATTGACGTATTGGAATGAAGAGGGAAACTGCCTAGTTTTTGGATGGTTATTGACATGAAGCAGTGAACAAACAGTGGTCTTAGTGTTTGAAGTTTAAACTGTAATTTTCAGACAAAGCGAAGGGCACTGCCAAATTTACCCTACTATTTGTTTCTTGATATTTATAGGTGGTAGAATTAACTCTGGCTCACAGGACAAGAGTGAACCAAATGGCACACTTGAATTGAGAAAGAATAATGATGCTTATTGCCAAAATGGGATATGGTCCTCTACATCTCATTTATGATGTGGTTGCATATTGAAAAGCTTGAACGATGAATTCATCCAGGCCATGGACTAAAAGTGTCTATGTTTTTTCTTCTTCCCATAGATGCAAGAAATCGTTCATTATTCTGAATGTTATTGTGTTTGAAGTGTACTCAGAAATGAGATTTATAAGGTATTGTCTTCAAAATATTAACTTGGTGTTGTGGATGTTTACTTGCGTCATTCATTGATGGTGATTCAATGCAAAGCTGTTGGTCTCTATTGGCCACCCTGAGCAGTGTACTTTTAGAACGGGCTACAGAATGTTCAGTTCATACATCCTATTTCTGACGGCCTATCACATACTTTTGATTTTGATTCTTTTGAGTAACTCTGAAGCAATTTTCTTTAGTTCAGCTCATTGCGTACTTTTGTTTTAACACCCTGCTGTTTTTAATAGCCTTGAATGAAGCATTAAGGGAAGAGCTGCAGCGACTAAAGATAGCAACAGGAGAAATCCCACCTGTGAATGGGAATGCTTTCAACAGAAGTCTGCCTCAGCCAAATACATCCTTCTTCCATCCCAACCACCAGCAGTTGCATCATTTTGGCGGCACACAGGTTCAACAACCCCAAATGTCTCCACAAATTCCAAATGGACAGCCTCTTGGAGATCATTCTCAGCAAAACTCCATGGATTTCGTCAATGCATCCGGTAACCGATATGATCTAAAATAGGGCCGTTCAGTTTGTTCATGCTCATATTGTTGAAGAGGAGAAATTGGCCCTTTTGAGAGAGCTAACCGTTCTTACTGTATATATATGTGAAGCAGACTATGTAAGCATGTATTGTCAGTGATATCTAAGTTATGCATTAAGGCTCCCAGGCCCAACAAGGGGACTGCTTTCTAGTGTGTGGTGTCTGACTCCTGTGATTAAGACGAGTTCATCATCTTACATACGACAGATAATTCAGACCTCATAGCCAAGCATATCTATGTCTTCAGTTGCAACGTTGAAGCTTGCCTTGGCATTGGAATTTGGTCAACTTCGAGTGAGCCATTTTAGGGTAATACTTTGGTATGGCTTGTCGATGTTTAGATTAGTTGATGTGATTATTTGTTGAACTGGTTGGAGCAGTATCTTCATTCTTATTTTAATGTATTTTGAGTCATAAAATAGTGTAGGGAACTGAAGAATATTCAATATGATTGTTGCTCATTGATTGTTGCAAAAAAACTGTGTCTATCTCTCTCTGGTGTTGTAATGTCTGTCTCCTTGTGCTGGGGAGTAAATGCAGCTTCACACTTTTGTTCAACTGGATAAGCTTTATTCATCGTTGGCTTGAAGGGGTTGCGTCTGATTTGATGGCGATTCATATTGTGCTCAATAATTAAGATATTTTGGTTATCAGGTGTCCAATTTTCCTTAAAATATACAGGTCTAGATCGCCTGGCGTTTGATACAATATGCATCAAGGACCACATATATGCCCCTGATAGGCCTGTTAGACTGCTGATATGATGATGTCATCTAAATAGATGTGTGGTCATTGGTGTTTTACATGGATATAGTATGACAATGGACGACCTTAGCAGGACTTTATTTCTATATTGAGCTTAGTAAAGATATGCCAAGCGACGCCTGTATGAGCTCTGAACTGGGCCAAATACTGGTTTGCATGAGACTTATCAAAGCTAAGTGTAGATGAGCCAGAACGAGCTCTAAGTTGAACATTGAATGGTCTCCTGTTCCCTAGTGTAGGTTGCTAGGATAAATAGAGCCTAAGACCTCTTAACCTATTGCAACGTCTAATCATTCAGCAGAGACGCTCTAAAAGTAAAACACATTGTCCCCAACCATATCGATTGCATCCAATGATGAAGACGAAGAAGACCGCCTAAAAACTAAGAAGCTACCATTTAGATGCACCGCTTTATAGAAGTGTTGAGAACAAATCAGGCACCAAATGCTAAATCATATTTTGAAACTTGAAACATGAAGGAAAATAAAAACAATACTGATATACGGACATTGCTTGCAGAAGACAAAAAAAAACTGCAACCTACTCTCCCATCTGGCCGAGAGGAGAGCCAGATCACTTGTGACGAGCACACATACAGCTCTCCCCACCAATCTCTTCTGCAATGCATGGAGCTTGAGCCTTTCCATCCTGGAACCAGATCTCCCGTTTCTCGATGAGCTCGTTCGTGAAGTTATCAAGCTTCTCTATATCGATATTAGGCATGACAACAACATGGGCTATATTCCCTTGGCACGCTAGCTGCCATTTGCGAATGAACTCTTCATCATGCGGGCGCTCAAACACCACGGTGCTGCTCAGTTCATTAAGCATGGCGCCGATGCCAGCCGCGTGCAAACTGTCTTTAAGGTAATGCGCGTTCCTGAGGCACTTCTGCACCTCCTTTTGGAACCCTCTGTAGCCTTTGCGGTTGACTGTGTACCACAGGAATATTGGAGCATGTCCATCTCGGCTGCCCATGATGGTAGCATCCCTTGAAGCCAGATACTCAACGTTCCTTGACAGCGTATTGATGTGCTCGAGTCTTGTTATCTGAACGCCACAAGGCATTGGGCAGCCAACAAACTTGTGCCCAGAAACGCTCACACTTCCAATTGGCTTCTTGAAGGAAACCTTCGGTGCCTGTTAAGAAGGGAAGAAACCACATGAACTAACAGCAGCACAAAGGAATATGTTAAAGCTTCCGTCGTATCATTGAAACGGCAAGAGAAAATCTGTTAGCTCTACATACTCGCTTCACGAACGGCATCATGAGTCCAAACAATGCACCATCGCAATGGATGTAGAATCGATCGCGACCAAAACCAGTTTCTTCGAGTGTTTCTATGACCAGATCAAGATCATCAACAGCTCCCTTAACCGTGGTTCCTGCATTGCGTTAAACGAACATTGTGTGAGAAAGAACCCGAGTCACATAATGCAAGATGAACAGGGATGGTTTTGTCCTTACCAATGTTTACGTTGATGATGGCTGGCTTGTCCTTGTTCTGGAGGAGCTTCGTTCGGAAGTCTGCACAGTCAATCTCGCCAGAGGCTCGAGTGTCGACTTTTATGCAACCCATTCTGTACATTCTTGCTGCCTTGAAGACGGAGTAATGGGACTCTCTCGAGGCATACAAAATTCCATCAGGGAGCACTTCCCGCCTGCAGAACCAAGTGGAGGTCAGAAGCGTTAACTGTTGAGACTATCAAGATATGCTTGCTTGTCTTTCTAATGAAGAAACGCCGGAGATAACAATAAGAAACTTCCGAGTCAGTTCTTCTCACCCAACAAGAATGCCATGAAGGTTTCCTTCAGTACCACAATTCGTGATGTATCCCCAGTACTCATTCTTTTCCAGTTCCCAAAGACGAGCAAACCAGTCCAAAACTCCAACTTCAAATTGTCTTGAATGGACACCATAGTTGCTCTCTATGAAAGGATCTCCAAGATTGTTAATAGAGAAATGCTGCAGCTGTCCCAGCGCCCCATAATCGAAATCGAGATTAAATGGATAGCCTGCAGCGAGGAAGAAAGGCATAGCTTAAAAAATGAGGTTAATACTCAAATGGGCGAATAGACGTAATGAGGAAAATTGAGAACTACATCAAATCGTGTAGCGCACACTGGTCCCACATTTACAGGAAAAAAATCAAGTGCCAGGCCTGTTGAGAATGGCCGCAGCACTTTATTATATTAATATAAGAAATAATTATGTGTTTATAATATTTGGATACTAACATCATTGACGACTTTATAGAATGGCGAGGCACTTGAGCATCATTGGGAATACGATGCAATTAAGAACAACAAAAAAATTGACTTATGCAATTCAGTACGCACGCAGTTTTTACGTGGGGCAGGATTTGCTCATCTATGGTGGCCGTAGAAACAAAAAAAAATTCCACCTTAAGCTATACAGTACCACCCATATATCATGGCTAGCTTCATGTATTACAAACAAGAATAAACTCAGAGAAATACACAAAAAAAGGCTGCCCAAATTTCATAAAAGGAAATCACAGAAAAGGATCAAACGTAGCCACCATTCAAAAATTGGAATTACAGAAATGCAGTGCCCAGAGTCACAACCAAATTTGCACATAAACTAGGAGTCTTCGTGCACAAGATTGTCATTCCTGTTCATGTTACTATAGCAATCACGACCGCGGTAAGCCGTGTGTATCTGTGTGCCAATTTTTTTATGCAACGATCACGGCCACAAAAATGAAGAGAGTTGGAAAAACAGCGGAAGGGGGGAAAAAAAAATGTTCCAACATGAAGAGATGGAAAGAAAACAGGGAAATATACCGAGATGATTCCTCGTCCTCTCAATGAGAGATTTTCTATATCTAGCCAAGACCCCCGCCATATAGGCCTCCCGATCTCCCGTGACCTCATCGTCTGCTTTGGGCTCCGTCACTTCCAGACTCATCTTATGGACGTCCCTCCCCAAGACGATCTCCCGCTTCCGACCATCTCCGGCACGCTGCCCTTCCGCCTTCCCACCCACGCTTCCCACACCGTTTGTCGTCCTTAATAAATCGGCTGGGTCTGAGGTCTCCAACGGGTAAAACTCCACCGGCAACGGCTCGACGTCATCGGCGGTAGCCTTCGCACCATTGTTCGCTTCAACTGGGGAAACTTCGAGGCTCCCAACCATAGCTGCTCAATCCGAACCCAAACAAGACCCGGTTACACCAGAAAGCTACGATTTCCGGGACCTGAGAATCCCGGGAAGCGTGTCGGAAAAGCCTACCGGTGCAAAAATTCCGGTGCTTTCCTCGAAGAAACGGAGAAAGAGGGAAGGATCGGTCGGGTTCCCGACTAAGTTTATAACGGATGCCACTTCCCTCATAAGTCATGGTTGGCATAACCCGTTGCAGAAGTCTTCCCCGCCCCCCTGTCATGGGTGGCATAACCCCTTTCAGAATTCTTGAGGGTTGGGGTGGCTTCTCCTACCCTTACTGCTGAACCACTAATGCGTTCGATATTGACAGGGTATATGGTCGGTTCGATCCTGGTTTATGTGTGTACAACATGCCCAATACCAAAAACCATGTTTTTTTAATAAGGGGTTAAGTTTTGCTCTCGCGAAATTTTGTCGAAACTGAGCTTTCCTCAAACCTACTTTTGATGTCACCCAAACACACTGGAAATACAAACGTTTTGGAATGTCCTCCTAAAAATATTTTATCATGAGTTTGATGGCTTTCTCAATCATATGATGAAAACTTGAGTTTGATGGCTTTCTTTCTTCTGGCAAAAAAGTGAACCCCAAATCGGGCATTCCTTCCTTCAGAAACTGCTTGCCACATTCACCCGTACATGCTGGTACACTACCTATCCAACACAACTGAATTTTTTTTTTTAAAAAAAAAAAGAAGGTTGGAGACTAGACCTGGTAATGGGATATTGAACCAGTTAGGTCATTTTAGTTCAGAGAAACCCCGAACTCAAAGGGAATGATAGGGAAAGGAAATGAAGTCAGAGGGACACTACTGGCCTGACTGCAGAAAACAAGGAACTCAAGTTAAGGCTGCAGGCTATGGAGCAACAAACACATCTTCGTGATGGTAAATTTGCATTATGATGCTTTTGCAACTGCAGTTTATTTATGATTCTGTTGTCTGGTTTTTAAAGGTTAAGCTAATTTTTGGCATTGGAGAAGAGATAAAGCAAGCATAGTAGGAGGAGAAGGGATTTTTCCTCTCACTGCTTCAGAAAATGATTTAAGTCTTGCAATTTCCATGCAAAATGTAAAATTGCAGTTCTATGCAACATTTGGTGACGCTTGCAATTAGTGTTTCTAAAGTAAGCCAGGGCAGTTTTGGTTTTTTCTAATGGGTGGAAAAGGACATTCCTCCATGAATTACTTGAACAGGTGATTGCATGGTGTCTTTTTGTGGATGAAGGGACTTTGTATTTCTCCTCATTCTCTGAGGATCCAATGCCTTGGGGTATTCATTACTTTGTGAGTATGATGCTGGCATACACTAGGTTCTGTTGTATGTTGTTTGTTTTTCGTTGTTAGTCACTCAATTGCAGCAGAGTATACTATGAAATTGTTCTTATAGTTCCAGGGGTAGTCACTAGATAATGTTTTACATCATTCTCAAAGGGTCAGCATTATCTTCTCCTGTCAACCTTTTAACATTCATTGGGTTTTCTATATTACTGTTATTCGCTGTGCAATTTATTTATGAGAAAAGTACAGATGCTGAATGCAATGACATTTCGGAGATGTTCTTCCAGCTGAACTCGTAGGGTTATTTAAGACATCCTCTCTGCTATAGAAGCATGTGATAAAAACTATCTATATTTATCTACAACCGTTGCACTGCTATAATTCAGCTAGATTGTATATCTACATGAAGTATGTCAGATTTGGGAAGTTACTTCTATTTCACTGGATGTCTCCAAAGAGATAAATCTCAACAATCTTATGGAGGTATCTTGTTTTTCCCTTTTTTTTCGGGTTCTTAAATCAGTGACCTAGAAGGAAAGTGCATCTCAAATTATTTGATTCGATGATATTGTTTGAGAGACTGAACTTGAATCAGTGACGTGGCAGGTTGTCTCCTTAAGTCAGTGACCTAGTATGTCATGTATGCCCCTCCTGTCAAATGGGCCATGTCCATTTATTTGGCTTTGGATAAAAACTGATCAAAGAGCTGAATGTACTCCAGCCAAATGGGGCATGTTAAGTTATTTCATTTCGATTGACGTATTGTAATGAAGTGGAAAACTGCCTAGTTTTTGGATGGTTATTGACATGGAGCAGTGAACAAACGGTGGTCACAGTGTTTGAAGTTTAAACTGTAATTTTCGGACACAGAGAGGGGCACTGCAAAATTTACCCTACTATTTGTTTCTTGATATTTATAGGTGCTAGGATTAACTCTGGCTCACAGGACAAAAGTGGACCAAATGGCACACTTGAATTGAGAAAGAATAATGATGCTTATTGCCAATATGGAATATGGTCCTCTACATCTCATTTATGATGTGGTTGCATATTGAAAAGCCTGAATGATGAATTCATCCAGGCCATGGACTAAAAGTGTATGCTTTTTTCTTCTTCCCATAGATGCAAGAAATCGTTCATTATTCTGAATGTTATTGTGTTTGAAGTGTACTCAGAAATCAGATTTATAAAGTATTGTCTTCAAAATAGTAATTTGATGTTGTGGATGATTGCTTGGGTAAGTCATTGATGGTGATTAAATGCGAAGCTGTTGGTCTCTATTGGCCACCCTGAACAGTGTACCTTTAAAACGGGATACAGAGTGTTCAGTTCATACATCCTATTTCTGACAGCCTATCACACACTTTTGATTTTGATTCTTTTTCTTTTGAGCAACCCTGAAGCAATTTTCTTTAGTTCAGCTCATTGCGTACTTTTGTTTTAACATCCTGCTGTTTTTAATAGCCTTGAATGAAGCATTAAGGGAAGAGCTGCAGCGACTAAACATAGTAACAGGAGAAGTCCCATCTGTCAATGGGAATGCTTTCAACAGAAGTCTGCCTCAGCCAAATACATCGTTCTTCCTTCCCAACCACCAGCAGTTGCATCATTTTGGCGGCACACAGATTCAACAACCCCAAATGTCTCCACAAATTCCAAATGGACAGCCTCTTGTAGATCATTCTCAGCAAAACTCCATGGATTTCGTCAATGCATCTGGTAACCGATATGATCTAAAATAGGGCCGTTCAGTTTGTTCATGCTCATATTGTTGAAGAGGAGAAATTGGTCCTTTTGAGAGAGCTAACCGTTCTTACTGTATATATATGTGAAGCAGACTATGTAAGCATGTATTGTCAGTGATATCTAAGTTATGCATTAAGGCTCCCAGGCCCAACAAGGGGACTGCTTTCTAGTGTGTGGTGTCTGACCTCTGTGATTAAGACGAGTTCATCATCTTACATACGACAGATAATTCAGACCTCATAGCCAAGCATATCTATGTCTTCAGTTGCAACGTTGAAGCTTGCCTTGGCATTGGAATTTGGCCAACTTCGAGTGAGTCATTTTAGGGTAATACTTTGGTATGGCTTGTCGATGTGATTATTTGTTGAACTGGTTGGAGCAATATGTTGATTCTTATTTTAATGTATTTTGAGTCATAAAATAGTGTGGGAAACTGAAGAATATTCAATATGATTGTTGCAAGAAGACTGTGTCTATCTCTCTCTGGTGTTGTAATGTCTGAGTCTCCTTGTGCTGCGGAGTAAATGCAGCTTCACACTTTTGTTCAACTGGATAAGCTATATTCATCGTTGACTTGAAGGGGTTGCATCTGATTTGATGGCGATTCATATCGTGCTCAATAATTAAGATGTTTTGTTTATCTGGTGTCCATTTTTCCTTAAAGTATCCTGGTCTAGGTCGCCTGGCGTTTGATAGTTGATACAACATGCATCAAGGACCACACATATGCCCCTGATAGGCTTGTTACCCTGCTGATATGATGATATGCCATCTGAATAGATGTATGGTCATTAGTGTTTTACATGGATATAGTATGACAATGGACGACTTTAGCTGCACTTTATTTCTATATTGAGTTTAGACGGGCACAGCAGGTGCTATGGGCAGCAATATTACACTATTTAATCTAACGCGAGGGTCCTTCAACTTTTGCTCGGGATGAAAAAAAATCAAAAAAAATAAAAAATACCATAGGATGTACGTAAAGGTATCTGCATGGTCGCCAAACACTAAACTAATGGTTTGCGTGGGACTTACCAAAGTTTGGTGTAGATGAACCAGAACGAGCTCTAAATTGAACATTGAATGGCTCTCCTGTTCCCTAGTGTAGGTTGCCAGGATAAAGAGAGCCTAAAGACCTCTTAGCCTATTGCAACGTCTATAATCATTCAGCAGAGACGCTCTAAAACTAAAACACATTGTCCTCAACCATATCGATTGCAGCCAATGATGAAGACGAAGAAGACTGGCCAAAAACTAAGAAGATACTATTTAGACGCATCGCTTCATAGAAGCGTTGAGAACAAATCAGGCACCAAATGCTAAATCATATTTTGCAACTGGAAACATGAAGGAAAATCAAAACAATACTGATATACGGACATTGCTTTCAGAAGACAAAAAAAAGCTGCAACCTACTCTCCCATCTGGCCGAGAGGAGAACCAGATCACTTGTGACGAGTACACATACAGCTCTCCTCGCCAATCTCTTCTGCAATGCATGGAGCTTGTGCCTTTCCATCCTGGAACCAGATCTCCCGTTTCTCGATTAGCTCGTTCGTGAAGTTATCAAGCTTCTCTATATCGATATTAGGCATGACAACAACATGAGCTATATTCCCTTGGCACGCTAGCTGCCACTTGCGAATGAACTCTTCATCATGCGGGCGCTCAAACACCACGGTGCTGCTCAGTTCATTAAGCATGGCGCCGATGCCAGCCGCGTGCAAACGGTCTTTAAGGTAATGCGCGTTCCTGAGGCACTTCTGCACCTCCTTTTGGAACCCTTTGTAGCCTTTGCGGTTGAGTGTGTACCACAGGAAGATTGGAGCATGACCATTTCGGCTGCCCATGATGGTAGCATCCCTTGAAGCCAGATACTCAACGTTCCTTGATAGCGTATTGATGTGCTCGAGTCTTGTTATCTGAACACCACAAGGCATTGGGCAACCAACAAACTTGTGCCCAGAAACGCTCACACTTCCAATTGGCTTTTTGAAGGAAACCTTCGGTGCCTGTTAACAAGAGAAGAAACCACATGAACTAACCGCAGCACAAAGGAATATGTTAAAGCTTCCGTTGTAACATCGTAACGGCAAGAGAAATCTGTTAGCTCTACATACTCGCTTCACGAAGGGCATCATGAGTCCAAACAATGCACCATCGCAATGGATGTAGAATCGATCGCGACCAAAACCAGTTTCTTCGAGTGTTTTTATAACCAGATCAAGATCATCAACAGCTCCCTTAACCGTGGTTCCTGCATTGCGTTAAACCAACATTGTGTGAGAAAGAACCTGAGTCAAATAATGCAAGATGAACAGGGATGGTTTTGTACTTACCAATGTTTACGTTGATGATGGCTGGCTTGTCCTTGTTCTGGAGGAGCTTCGTTCGGAAGTCTGCACAGTCAATCTCGCCAGAGGTTAGAGTGTTGACTTTTATGCAACCCATTCTGTACATTCTTGCTGCCTTGAAGACGGAGTAATGGGATTCTCTCGAGGCATACAAAATTCCATCAGGGAACACTTCCCTCCTGCAGAACCAAGTGGAGGTCAGAACCATCGACTGTTGAAACTGTCAAGATATGCTTGCTTGTCTTTCTAATGAAGAAATGCCGGAGATAACAATAAGAAACTTCCGAGTCAGTTCTTCTTACCCAACAAGAATGCCATGAAGGTTTCCTTCAGTACCACAATTCGTTATGTACCCCCAGTATTCATTCTTTTCCAGTTCCCAAAGACGTGCAAACCAGTCCAAAACTCCAACTTCAAATTGTCTTGAATGGACACCATAGTTGCTCTCTATGAAAGGATCTCCAAGATTGTTAATAGAGAAATGCTGCAGCTGTCCCAGCGCCCCATAATCGAAATCGAGATTATATGGATAGCCTGCAACAAGGAAGAAAAGCATAGCTTAAAAAATGCGGAGAATACTCAAATGGGCGAATAGACGTAACGAGGAAAATTGAGAACTAAATTAAATCGTGTAGCCCACACTGGTCCCACATTTACAGGAAAAAAATCAAGTGCCAGCCCTGTTGAGAATGGCCGCAGCACTTTAGTATATTAGTAAAAAAATAATTATGTGTTTAGAATATATTTGGATATAATAACATCATTGACGACTTTATAGAATGGCGAGGCACTTGAGCATCATTTGGAATATGATGCAATTAACAACAAATAAAAAAATTTGACTTACGCAAGTCAGTACGCATGCAGCTTACGTGGGGAAGGATTTGCTCATCTATGGTGGCCGTAGAAATAAAAAAATTTCCACCTTAAGCTATACAGTACCACCCATATATCATGACTAGCGCTATGTATAACAAACAAGAATAAACTTTCTTCTCATAGACCACTTTGAATATAAAAGGTTCGAAAAATTATAAACAACGCCAGACAAGCAAAATCTCGAGTTCCAACAAAAAGGCATTCTGCCATGAAGATCTGAGGCACACTAAGACCGCGAATTCATTTTAGACAAATCAGTTCACGAATTCAGAAAGATAATCACGATAGTAACACTATACATCAAGGACAGCGTTCACGCAGAATATATCAACTCAGAAAAATACACAAAAAAGGGCTGCCCAAATTCCATAATAGGCAATCACAGAAAAGGATCGAAACGTAGCCACCATTCAAAAATTGGAATTACACAAATGCAGTGCCCAGAGTCACAACCAAATCGGCACATAAACTAGGACTCTTCGTGCACAAGATTGACATTCCTGTTCATGTTACTATAGCAATCACGACCGCGGTAAGCCGTGTGTGCCAATTTTTTCACGCAACGATCACGGCCACAAAAATGAAGAGAATTGGAAAAACAACAGAAGGAAAAAAAAATGTTCAACATGAAGACATGGAAAGAAAACAGGGAATATACCGAGATGATTCCTCGTCCTCTCAATGAGAGATTTTCTATATCTAGCCAAGACCCCCGCCATATAGGCCTCCCGATCTCCCGTGACCTCATCGTCTGCTTCGGGCTCCGTCACTTCCAGACTCATCGTATGGACGTTCCTCCCCAAGACGATCTCCCTCTTCCGACCATCTCCAGCACGCGGCCCTTCCGCCTTCCCACCCACGCTTCCCACACCATTTGTCGTCCCTAAATCGGCTGGATCTGAGGTCTCCAACGGGTAAAACTCCACCGGCAACGGCTCGACGTCATCGACGGTAGCCTTCGCCCGATCGTTCGCTTCAACTGGGGAAACTTCGACGCTCCCAACCATAGCTCCTCAATCCGAAGCGAAACAAGACCCGGTTAAACCAGGATGCTACGATTTCCTATACCTGAGAATCCCAGGAAGCGTGTCGGAAAAGCCTACCGGAGCAAAAATTCCGGAGGTCTCCTCGAAGAAACGGGGAAAGAGGGAAGGATCGGTCGGGTTCCCGTTCCCTTCTTTAGGGCGCGGGACGAAGATTCCCGCGATTTCTGACCGTCCGATTTGAGCGATCTCTCCGATCTCCCGACAGAAAGGCGATGTAGATAAAAAGATGGGCAGTCTGACGTTTGATTCAGACACGTGACGTGAGTGACCCTGTCTGACCACAATGACTCGATTGCCCTCATACTCTGGATTTTAAGTCATCGTTCCGTTTTGGATATAGATCCGGTTGATGTCGAAACTCGTGTCAAAAAAAAGTACCAGATTATATATGCTTGGATAATATAGAAAGTAAAATGAAATAATGAGAAAGGAGAATTTTTAATTTTGCTTGGATAAGATACGAAGTAACGAAATAAAGAAAATAATACATGAATGTATCTCCAATCCTTTTAAAATTTTGAAAAAAAAGAAAAGAAAATGAACATGGTATTTCATAGTTTCTTTATTTTATTTATTATATAAACAAGCTTTTATGTTATTTAATTTTCTTTCTTTTCCTTTTCTTCTCAAGCATTAATCTCTTAATTTTTTTCATTTTCTATATTTGATATCATTACTCCCCTTCCATCTAAAACATTGCAAGTCGTGTTTGATTGCATCAAATCTCAAAAAAAAAAATTGTCTCTAGCCAAGAGACTCTTAAAAGGAGATTGGATGACGGCTTGTCTTAATGAATTTTGATCCTGGCTTGGCTTATGTGTGTGCAACATGCCCAAAACTTGAGCCTACTTTTGATGTCACCCAAACAGTCTGAAAATACAGAATATCCTTCTAAAAATAATTTATCATGAGTTTGATCTTATGGCTTTCTCAATCAAACTTGACTTTGTTATGGCAAAAAAATGCATTCCTTCCTTTAAAAACTGCTTGCCATATCACCCGTACATGCTGCTGATACACTACTGAAAATTAAAAAAAAATAATAATAATATCAGGTTGGAGAGTAGACCTGGTAAAGAAACGTGGATGGATTAAGCTGAAATGAAAGAGAAAGGAAATGATGTCACACTTTTTCCTTTCACTCTCAATCTCTTCAACTTTGAAAGAATTGGACTTATACTCTGTCTTTTTATTTTGCTTACATAGCCAAGCAGGTTTTAAAAAAATCTCTCAAAAGATACAGAATCAGCAATCGATCCTTTCTATATTTTTTTTTAAATAAAAAATAAAAAAAGATGTTGTACTAGTTGGATTTTCTTTTGTTATCTTGCAGGTCAAGGATGGGACAACAAAAGGCTGGAAAAGTATTGTTCCCAGTGGGGACAAACGGCAATCGCCACATTAGTCAATGGCGACAAAGAATACCGACGGGATTGCTTGGCCCATGACAAGCCAGCACATAATTTTTTCTTTTTCATGTTCTTCTAAAAAGGATAAGGAAGTTCTGTCCTTTGCAGTCAGCTTTGGCGTCGAACACACAATATCCTTCAATCAATAATAACCATCAATTTTCATGAGTTTCATTCTCGTGCGAGCTAAAATTTAAAAAAAAAAAAAAGAAAGTGCACTCAAACCTGCTCTTGGTAGAGCCAAGAATGGTTCACCGACATAATTTAGACTCACGTTCGCACATGACATCAGAAAAACTTTTACGACGCTTATTCGAGTTTTTTCAGACGTTTTACATTGCGTCACTAAAAATACGCTGGTGGTTGTTGCCCTCGAGAAACAGAAAACTTGATGACCCAAAAGGATATCCATACGCAGAAACACATACACATAACAGCATCAACTGATAATTCTATGCATAATTTTCCTAGCTTCGCTTTGGATCTTGTTGGACGCGGTTGGTTGTTGCCATTAAGAAACAGAAAATCTGGTGACTGATCAGATTTCCAAAATCCTCTTCCTAATTCCCAGTTTTGTTCTTCTTCTGAGAGAGAGGTCTAGAGAGAGAGAGGTAGTGGGGTGCAAGACAAAGGATACATAATGAGGTAAAAACAGAGCCCCATATGTGTAGTCTTCAAGGGAGAGGAGAGTCGGGCCTCAAGGATTATATGATAGATAGGTCTAAGAACAGGATGGCCCAAATCATGTGGTAGGAACCAAAGCATCAGCTGTAGTTGTAACAGCATAAGAAGCATGACGCATAAATTTATGATATGCATCTTTTTGGTTAAAATCAGCTGTATCTTTAAAGAGTAGCAGCGTGATGTGCAGAATTGGCATTTTTTCTCTTAATTTTTTCTTGGTGACAGAGAAACTACTGTTGGGATGAAAGACTTGACCATACAAGTTTAACCTGTTGCCATACGCTGTGCGTATATGCATGTGTGTAAGAAACAAAATTACATTATGCAACCAAAGAGGTCAGTCGGCTGAAAACACCAGAAATGCAGAAGTAACCTTCCAACCAGAGAACTCAGGCGCAAACAAATTCAGAAGAGCTGTGCGGCAGCTGGCCTTAAGAACTAAGTAGAACTCCTAGCGGATTGTGGACACAATGGTAGAGAGAGAGAGAGAGAGGGGAGAATTTCTTTAACTGTCATTCATTTGCATAGATAGACGGTGAAGAATTATCGTGACTAGCACTTTGTTCTCAGCATCTCACTGAAAGGAACTCAGTTTATCTAGAGAATCAACCTTGTGGTTGGACGCCATTCGTGATTTGGGCTTCAATCGGCATCTCAAAGGATTCAACCTGTGTCTGTGCGTAAGAGGTAAACGCCGAGATGATGCTTTATGTTGAATGCAAGCTTCCAAGCGACCAGGGAGAGAAAGAGAGAGTGCGTAGCATATATTATATATATATACTAAGATGCACCTTGCTTGTTGAAAAAGAAAGACATGAGAGAGAGAGAGAATATGCGAAGATGCTGTTGGGAGAGCATATTCGAAGACGATACCGTTGTCAAAGAAAAGCGGAGATCAATTGAGAAACTATAAAGAGGGAGGGAGGGAGAGGAAGAGAGTGTGTGTCTTATCGTTACCGAGATGGTGCTTGGATCTCTCGAGGAGGGAGGCTCTGTACCTGGCGAGGACGCCGGCCATCCTGGCCTCCCCCTCCCCCGTCTCCTCCTCGTCGGAATCCGGCTCCCTTACCGCCACGCAGTTCCCCATCGTCCTGCGCACACACCTCCCCTCCAAACCTCCACCCACCACCACACCCGCCTCCTCCTTCTTCCTCCTCCCGTTCTTTACGTATCCTGAAGACACTTCCACACTCCCCACCATTTCTCTCTCTCTCTAAACTGCAACCTGCAGAAGAAGAGAAGAAGAAGAATCTCTATTGCTGAGTAAAGTGATAGAAAATCGTCGGGTTTTGCCTCTTTTTATAGCCCGAAAGAAAGAGTCAGTGGAAGACCCGGCGGTGAACGTCGAGGGATGGGCTTCCTCCTGTCTATCTCTCTCTCTTCCTCTTTCTATCTCTACTGTGTGGCGCATTAGTTGGGCATGCTAAATACGTGGTGGTGATAGTCTTTGAAAAGGAATACCGCATCTTAGCCGTCACGTGGATGGTAGCTACCGACACTACTACGCACAGTCCCATACTCTTACAAGATGTGAGAAGAAGAAGAAGAAGAAAACGAACAAAGCCCTAACTATGAGATTTGAAGAGTTCAAACGCCTTGGGGATTGAACTTTCATGAGGTTTAACTGAGGTTAGGATATCAATATCATATATATTTTGCCAATGTCAAACAGATCTGGTCACGTACCTTGTCATCTGTTTTAAAAAGGTAATGCCAACACCACATGAATTCCACCGTGCCCTGGCAAGAAAAAACATCAAGAAAGAATTATCAGTAAATTGTTTAGCTTGTGTTTTATAGTCTTGAAGATGTGCTTTCTAAGATTCTCAAGATCTCTATAATTTGGATATTACTTTCACGTTAACATAAGGAAAGAGGCAGAAGAATTCCAACCTTAAATCCATGAATCTAAGATGTAAGAACTAATCAAAAATCGATAGTAAAACAAATGCCCTCATAATTTAATGGAGACTTGTAAAGAGATACTTGGGGCTTCAGTAAAGGGACATTTACTATATCTTCCTTCACTATCAAAGATGAATATATATATATATATATATATAAGAGTTAAATGGACTTGGGTAATTGGGTATCGTGTGGGAATGAATTTTATCAAGTCATTTATTCAAAAGCGTCACCCTCTAAACTATAACTTAATTTTTTTTTATGAACTACAAAATTTTGATATAAGAGAACATTTTTATAGTTTTATCATCTATAGATGATCAAACCTTCATATGGTCCATTCAAATAACTCTTTTTCGGTTCCCATAAAATCTAATCCATCTAAGGACGCGGACATGCGCCACGTATCAAACTAAACCCCCAAAAAATTTGGGTCACAACTTTGGGAAGAAATGCGCTGAGGACTTCGATGCTTAAGTCACTGTCGCGTTGTCATCAACCCTATCCACGGTGCATATATATAATTAATGAGTGCATTGATGATTACAGAGAGGCAAAACAATTTTTTTGTATTTTTTTTTCTTTTTTGAAAACTCAGTTTGGATACCACTTTCTCTCTACATTTAATTTGTTATATAGGTCTAAATTTTCTTCACAGTGGTAAGATCATCCATCTTCTGCTTCTTCTAACAAGAATGTATTTTTCACGGCCTTACTTGAACAAATAATTTATTTGAAAAATCTTGTTCTTATAATTTTGACGTAGTCTTGAAACATGTAGTGTCTATCATATTTATAAATCTTAATGTTTTGTTCAACTTTTATACTTTCAAGGTTTGTGTATGTATGCGGCTACTTTCTCATCATTCTTTTCGTAAGAAAATCTCCAAAATGTTATATATATATGAGATAACCCTCGTCAAGCATGCCTTGTTTCTAAAGGAAGTATAGAAAGCAAATGCATGAGAAGTCATTTCTGTCATACTAAAATGAAGTACTGGTTTCGCTATGCATCATCGACCAAACAAGGTCAAAGTTTACCAGAATAAAATGTTCCCTTTGTATCTCCAAAAGTTGGTGAAAATTTTTTCTTACTGTAAGACTTGAACTTTTTCAGGCTAAAAATAAGTAGGAACGAAAGCAAGGTAATTTTCTTCCTCTAGAAATTTTCACCTTTCAAGGTATACTTAAGAAAACTTTTACCGTCTTTTCGCCCTTTTTCTTTTCCACATCCATACAAACAGTAATTTTGAAGATGGTGATTGGTGATGGTCCATCAACAACTCTCTTGATAGATACGTGATACAAAAATTATTGTCATGCGGATTGCGGCTCCCCTTTTCATGGATTGCATACCAATAGGAGGTCGACAAGTTTGTCGACATTTAGTTGACAAGTATAATATAACTAAGATCAACACAGTTAGAGGACAAGATTTAAAGAGTTTAAAAATAAGTGTTTGTCTAACTTGTTATAGGGAAAAAAAAGAAAGAGAAATGACCAAATATGCAGACCAAAATATAATTTCAAAAAAATTTGACTATAATTTTTTTAAATGTTTATATAGATTAAATAAATATTTTTAAAAATTACATGTTTCTTTTATTTTGAGAAGGGGGGGTCCTATGAAAGCCAATTGCGTCATGTTTAGCTAGTAGGAATTATTTTTGAAAGAATTTGTAGACCAATAATTTTATAGGTGCAATGAATAGATTCATGCTCCTTTCTTTTTCAAAAACATGTTTTTAATTCATGAAAGTTGCCAGATCATGATAGAAAGTGCCGCGTGGGGGACGGGGGGGACATCAAGTTGGCAGGCCAAGCCCCATAATTTTATGGGGCCCTATTGGCACATTTTATATCTTATTTTAAAATCAACTTAAATTATTTTAAGATAATTTCACATTTTTAAAAAGCACTTTCTAAATTCATGTTGACCCAATATCATTTCAGTAATGTTCTAGAATTTTGATGAGGTTGGAATTCTAGAATTTTAAAATTAAAATTTTTATTTTTAAAGAAATGAAAATTATGTTATAAAACAAAGAATTTTCATTTTGGAATTAAAGAGTTGTTCTTGAATCACAATTCGGGAATTGTTATTATACTTTATGGGAGTGGAATTAGAATTAAAATTTTTTCATCTCTTTCAGTGGTACATGTCATGATGGTTTTAGTTCATCAATTCTAAAATTTTAATTTCTGTTTTATGAAGCACATTATTTTCAATTCTAAAATCAAAATTTCAGACTATCAAAACATAACGAAAATTAAAATTTGAATTTTCGTTCCTATTTCAGTTTGAGATGATATTTCTACCTTGCCAAATGCAGCCAGGCCGGCACTGTGCTACAAGCAGAGGTTCTCTAAAATGATTTTTAGTGATCTTTATTTACAATTTCAAAACGACTCTTTAAAACCAAACTATCTGGAGGGAGCGAGCCACTTACGTGCTGCTGCGAACTGATCCTCATGACAAAAAAAAACAAGGCATTCTTTTCCTTCTTCCCCATCAGCAATCACGATCAGACAGTGTGGCAAGTAATAATTGGGAAGAAAGAAGCTTTCAGTGACAGATGCCGGAAGTATTGTGGGCGAACGTGATGCAAAAGTGAGATATTTTATGGCTGGAGATCTTGCGACGCAGAATTTCGAGCAGAAGTGCTTCTTTTTTAAGTAATAATTGCGAAGAGTTTGGAATGAAAATATCTTGTGCCTTAACCTCTAACCTCTCTCTTTCTCCCCCTCTCACTTTCTTTATGGGGTGTTCCTAATTTTCAAATTGATATTTACTGCTTAATATCTTTGGAATCAATGATCCAATTACTTCTCATGAAAGTCTGGTATATGAGAGTGTGGTAGCTACTTGGTTTCCTACGTATATGCATAACTTCACCATGTGGAGAGATTCTTACAGGTATACTTTCAGTATATATGTAAATGATAGGTTTCTTTTCTCAAAAAAGAATATGCTAAGTCAGCAAAAGCAGGGAAGGAGTCTGATATTAAAATCCTCTGCAATCTTTGTCTGATATTAAAATCCTCTGCATTCTTTGTCTGCAAACATGAGAAATTGTGTAAGAGAGAGAGAGAGAGAGAGAACTATAGCTAGCAAAACAGGTGGTTTCATTTCTTAGGAAAAGTGACTCGCCCACTTAACTAATTTGCATGAGAAAGTTTTTCCATTACTTTTTTCCTAGGTAAGAGCATTCCCACACTTAAGAGAATCCAGTTTACCTAAGAAAGCTGCAAACTAACTTGTCCGAGCTTCTGGGGTTGTCTTCTGTACGCGAATTCTGCACACCTGCTGGGTGGTCTGCTCGCTAGTTCAACCAGTCGCAGTTGGTCATGTTTGAGTTCAAAAAATTATTGTAAATCTGTCCATGTTACTGTTGATGCATAGACCCACGAAAGAAAATGACATGCTTTAGAAAATAGAAGCCGAGGTAGGGAACCATATATATTGCTGGAATTATTGTGTCTAAAATTAGGTAAGCTTATAGTCCTTTGGATAAGCAAGCAGCATGCGAACTCTTCGGCGCGTTTGGGAAGAGTTTGGAATGAAAATATCATGTGCCTCTGTATTTTTAAGGATTTGAGAAAGTTATTTTTCTCAAAATTTTAAAAGAAAACGCTTATTCAAGATTTTGCTTGTACGTCAAAAGAACATAAAAAGACGTATTGAAAATTCGTGAGCATTAGGGGCGGAGCAAGGGGTTGGCCGGAGCCATCATGTTTTAAAATTTACAAGTTAGAATTTTTTGGAAATTGTATTTTGGCCCAGCTAAGAATTTTCGACAAGATTTATTAGCCTATGTTAAAGGAAGTCCCTCAACTGCTTGGCCCTTCCATTCCATGGCAAAAATTGGATCTCTACTTCCTGCATTTAAGGTTGTGCTGCTTCGCCACCCTTTTCTCCAAAACTTAACTTTCAGGTATTCTACATAACTTGGTATCTTCGCGACCTTGTTGATGTAAATTTTCTGGTTCTATCTCTATATCGCACATGTTTTGTGTTAAAACAAATGTGAAGAAGCATGCATATGGATAAAAGTTGGGCAGAGTAAAGTTTGGAAGTGGGCGAAGAGGAAAATTTTTTTTCTAAATCAACTGCTGAATAACAAGTGCCCGGCAAATCCATATAATGATGTTCTTGTCATTGACGAAGGTCAGCAAAAGTCGTATACTTGGCATGACGCTATGTCATTGAAGGGCAACCCTAATTTGCCTCGTTTTTTCCTTCTTTTTATTTTCCTTTACTATAACTTACAAGTAATGTGTATCATCCTATCGAAAAAAATTGATAAATTTAACCTCCAGAATTTAATTCAACTTGCATAAAACGTAAATGAAGAATTCGGAAATATGACGCTCTCGATACACGTCATTTTTAAATTTACTCAAACAAAGGCATCATTTTTAGCGAACAAGTCAATACATATGTTAAATTATAATCAAGTGTGCTTCATTGTTCTAGGTTTAGCCAAATCTAGCACCCGTTTCAAACATGTAACGCAGATCTAGACATCGTGTGAGAATAATCCTCTTCACACATCACAACGGATGCATCAAAAGTGAACATTGTAAAAAAATCGCTTAGTTCTGTAAAGTTCCGGTTTCATCCATAAATAAAGCGAATACAGTGCCAATCACGGTAGTTGAGGAAAGAAAACTCATATAACAAAGCATAACTTCTAAAAAACTGTCGAACTGTACAAGCAACATTCATACATCAAGTGATCGACTATCTTTACAGGTTCCGCAATCAAAATTATTACTGTAAAAAGAAAAACCTTGCTCCAAAATTATTCAAGGTGAAAAATTACAAACCCATGCTACAACATTCAAAGCTCAAAAAACAATTCCCTAAAAGACTTTCCAGCCTCAAAACTCCAAGGACCCGCAGACAACTCTTCGGAACTCCATTTAAGAAACTCACCAACAAAATTAACTAAACCAAGAAGCTGGCCTCTAGGTAAAAAAGAACCACAATTACAAAATAATAAAAACTGCAAAGAAGCAGGATGAATGGGAATGACTGTATACATGTGAATGGGGGTCAAGACTTCCCAGAGGCGCTTGAAAATCCGCACACCTGGACATGTATCCGCCGCTGACAACCACTGCCAGGGATTCTTCTAGCATTGAACAGGATTGGTCATGCTTCAACATCCTTGGCAAGCCAGGGCAAAGAAATTTCCAGAAACTCCACAAGCCATATGGCAGCTTCATTCAAGACCAACCAACAAGACACCCGAGAACACTGTGCCTACTGACGCACATACACATGGGCAAGAAGCTCACAAAATGTTGAATGCCACACTGATGATAAATATCCAATCTTTTACACTTGGTACTTTGAAAGCTTTTCCCGGACGGCAGGATCCAACGTGGACATGCATTGCTCCCATGCCCCGTTCCCAAGCATCTGCAGAAGTATTCATTTTACTGGCCTTATAGATTATAATCTGTATAATGATCTTCAAAAGTAGCAGCACATAAAATCTGATACACAAGTGAAGAATGAGCTGTTTACCTGTTTGTAGCCCTGCAAGACCTGGCAAACCTCATTGTGTAGCTCCTCGCTCCGTATCTCCTACAGAATAACAGAAAGATAAGTTGGAAGAAACCTCTTTCATGTATAGGAGAAAAATTGTGCACGTGTTGTGTTTTATTATACCAGAATAGCAATAGAACGTATCATGTTAACTATAGCAAAGTTGTCGTCCAAATCCTTGACGACACTTCTTGACTGCATAGTGTAGTCACCCATTTATCTCTTTGCGACTTTCAGTATTTATCGATAGACACAAGTTATGATGACAAAACACAATTTTCTTACATGCCAGCTCGCTACAGCTTTGAGCAATTGAATAAGTGAGTTCAGTGCACCAGATGGATTAGCCCGAACCTGAAAAAAAAAAAAAAAAAAAAAAAACCTCTCTTAAAATGAAACAAAAAATGGTAGTCATGTCATCAGTTCCCATATGCAAACACACACCATTGCACAAAGACCTCGAAAAGCATCCTCCTTTTCAATATCATCACGTATCCTGCATTAAGAGTTACAATCATAAGAAGCATTTAATGACAATGTACAAATGCACTAAAAAACAAGAAAACCAGAGGTTTCTGAATTTTCATAATGCTAGAAAATGTGGACGCAGAGAGACATTAATCTTTCCTATTTTGGTGAAAAAGATGGGAGAGCATCACTTGAACTTTTCAAGGTTAAATATCACTAGTTATAGTAAATTAACCAAAACTGCCCAAGGCCTTCCCCTCTGCTACTGTAGAAAACTGACGATATTGTATACTATGAACAGAAACCTAGGACCAATGCACATGTTGCAATAAAGATGCTATGACATAGTGAGCATACAAAGCGACACGAATTCTACCAGAGTCCATATAAATTAAGAAAAGAATTCATTTCAAACCACAAACGTGAAGTGATAGCTCAACCTGTGAAGGAGGTATAAAAAAGAAAGACTGGAATGGTTTCTTAAACTAGGGTCGCTGCTCATAAATTCTCAAAACTGAAACAGTCAATTAGAAATATGTCAAAAGTTAAGCAGCTTTTTATAAATTTCTCCTGACAAATTTTTTTTTCTAAAGTAAGTTTAGTTCTTCACAGATCCGATGCGCTTGGCTGTCGTCATATGATCCCCCTCCATATGCAGTTGGCAGCGAACAGTGGGTACAATCGAAAAGCCCCACAGAAACAAAACAAACCACTAGCAGTCTAAGTGATCTAACTGGACATGGTCAGGAACGCTTTGTCCAAAACACTTTTTACATCGATAGTTAGGCTTCTAGTCTATGGATGAACACGAGCCGAGTCAAGCCTGAGTTCAATCAGTTTAAGCTTGGTTCGACTAATGAAACCTCGAGCTCGAGAATAGCTCGACGAAAGCAGCTCGAGCCGAGTCGAGCCTGAGTTCAATCAGTTTGAGCTCGGTTCGACTAATGAAACCTCGAGCTCGAGAATAGCTCGGCGGAAGCAGCTCGAGCTCGACTTGCTAGTTACGTGTTGAGCTAAAACTCGACTCGGTAGTTACGTGTTGAGCTCGAGAATAGCTCGACTCGATTAAGGCTCGAAAGACTCAAAAGGAAGAATATTGGTAATAATCAATTAGTAACTAGGTCCAAAATAGCTGGAACTGCTTCCTGTTTGAGTAAGAATGCAGATGATATTGATAACCAGTCACAAGCTATAGCTTAAAAGATGATCAAAGATCAATACATCACGTAAAATATGTAAATCAAGAGTACCAGCATACATAAAATAATCATCTTTTAATCAACTTTCTTTTTGGCATAGAATCATGGAAAAGACCAGTTGTATGTTCTGTCACCTTCAACAAGCTATAGCCCTGCTGAGCTCCAATTTGTTCAAACTGGCTAATGCAATCAGTGTAATGCTACAAAGTGAATCAAACTTACATGCCCAGAGCAGCACACCAAGATTGCATGAAATGTTCCATATGTGGAGATACAACCTCCGGGCAAACCCAGGCAAGCCGTCCAAGTGTGATTGCACTATTTTCTAGTAGCGACTTGTTGAGACCCTGTCATGTCAAAAGTGTAACTTTAAACTGAGCACAGATGGAATAAGCCTCAAGTAAGCATAAGGGAAGGAAGTAGAAAAGATATTACACCTCGGCATTCATTAGTATAGGAACCAAGCTCGAGATTACAGTCAAGACCACGGGAGCTATCTCCTGGTGAACCTGAACATTCAGTATTTCATAGAAAAAATCAGCTTCTTTTTCATGCCAATTAGACTAGACTAACAAGCATAGTTCACTACAGATTAAATGCATCTAAAAAATGACTCCAACTCTAGCAAAAAATTATCATTTCTTATAGCAGCCAGAAGTCAGAAAAGCTATTCAACTAATCATTTAACTTGGAGTTACTTAGCTTTGCAATTACTAGGAATGAAGCTTCTAAAGTCTTTTTTACATTTAAATATATATACAACCAAATTCCCCAATGGGCGCAGCATAGCTGGCCAGGCTGGTGGGGGAATTAACAGTGTATTATCAGTTCAATTCTCATGGGTACTACTTCCCTGGACCATAAGAGGTAGCAAGCACGACACTCTAGTTGACGGGTCTACCATAGGTCCACTCCATAACCAAAGCAGCCCTAAAGCCCAGGAGCAGGGGTAAGAAGGGAGCTTCAGCTGGCTGCCATTCACCTTAATGCTACACCCATATCAAATTCTCAAAATCCAAATCTTCAGTTCAATAGAGAGAAAGCACGCCTAGCCTTCATCACAGCATGTATTACAAGTTTTATCCCTTTGTCTTATTGCCCATTAGGTAGATAAAATGTCATAAGAAGACCATCAACAAAGAGCCCTGTGATTGAAGAAAAAAAAGGGGCACACACGCTCTTTCCACCTACAGACCTGAGAATGAGAAGAACTGAAATGATTGCAGTTTTTTAATATTGGAGTATTTTGGACATGAGTAGAAAAAGTCAGGCAAGTACAAAGAGAGGAAGGACAAGGATACCAAAAAAGGGACGAGAAAGAACTAAAAAGAAGAGAAAATAAAAATAAGAAGCCAAGAAACTAAGGAAAACCACAAGTTAGGTTTGCCTTCAGCAGATCTCCAAAGGAAAGAAATAACTGCCAATACTGTGTTGTGGTTGACCACCTTACACCTTAAAAAAATGCATGGCATAACTATAAAAAATAAACGGGTGAGTGCTGTTCTTCAGCTGCAAACCATCTGCAGCACTGTCTCAAACCAACTCATGTGTCAAAAAACCCCCACGGAATTGTGTAATAAGCTTTGTCTAGCTGCAGCCAGTACTGGCAGTAAAAGATCTGAAACCTATTGCCAAGCAGGTCGATACTGGAAGGCATAACCATTAAGTATAACAGGTGAAGTTCGATTCCAGCTAGTGGCAACGCACAAGAGAGATATTATGATGGCAACCTTGTAATCCATTAAATCAACCCATTTCCTGTCAACAACCGCTGTTACGGAACCAAAGCAAAACTTGTGGTTTTGAATAGCATTTCTTTCCCACTACAACGTAGGAACTTCACCTTTTCCATTTACAGAGGAAAGAATGCAGGAAACAAGAAAACAAGCAACATGAATGATAGGTAAGATCATATATCCATTAGCATATCTAACCCATCCATTCTAGCAGAGCATAACAGGAAAGGAACTAACCTTAACAGCCAATTCACCAATGGCCCAACAGGCATTATTTGCAACTGACACAGTCTCCTTGAGATCAGGAGTATTCTACGACAGAACATTTTAAGATTAAAGCCAACTCATGAAAAAAAAAACAAGTGGTTCAACAAGTTCAAACTAGACAGCGTACCCTTACCAACTGTTTAGCTGCAATATTAAGAAATTCAGGCAGTCGAGGATGCAGATGAGCTGGGCAAACCTGATCCATGAGGAAGACTTTAGATAGCCAAGAACTGAAAAACACAGAAACAATGACAAAAATAAAAGCTTCACACTTTTGAAAGGTCACCAAGAAGTGCAAAAGCACTTTGACGAACATCAGCAGCAACATCTGCACAACACTGTAAGAGCAAATCCCTCAAATTGCTTTGTGCAACCTACATGTACACAAGCATAAAATTACTGTTAGCCGCAATTCTCCATTGGCCAGAACAATCCAGACATGCAAAATTGTCAGAGTCGGGAATATTTGTTATATTTTTTATACAACAAGAAGTGTAACAAAGTAGAAATTTGGAATTCGCAGAATGGTCTAAGGAGTAATACCATGAATCCTTAGATATTTGCATCAAAGAAAGTATTGGAAAAGTACATATACTTTAAACAGTAGCCAAGGCATCAACATCAGGTGGACCATTGTGGAATTTTTCCATGAGTTTTAAAAAGTGTATGATATATCAAGGACAGTGTTTTCCATCTGTAAGACTGTTGAACCAAGACGAGTAAGAATAAAAAGACCGAATCCATAATGCATTAGCCAAGGCATCAACATCAGAAGAACAATTGTGGAATTTTCAATGAGTTTTAAAGCATTTGTGATATATCAAGTATAGGACAGTGTTTTCCCACCAGAAGACTGTTCAACCAAGAAAAACAAGGATAAAAAGACCGAATCACATAACGTCATAGCTTGGCAGAGCTTTTAAAAGTTCTTTCCTTAGCTAAAACTAAGCCTAAATTTCACAATTTTTTACATGGAAAAGTTGCTTGAAGCATTATGCAAGTTCCAATCATAGCCAAGCCAGCTGAGTTATGGAAGGTACCACAAAGTTCTCATAAGAGAAATACTTAATTTTTTTCTGACATTATTGGATCAATGATCCTGCACAAGCAATCCATTTGAGGTCCCACTAGGGTCAACCCAAAAGATGGCTCAGTCAAGTTGACAGGCTTGTCAATCAGAGAAAATAATAATTTTCATCATGAATCCAAGTGGTAATTAAACAGCAGCAACAAGTCTTTGGCCCTTCGACAGGCAAAAAGGCTGGATAGGAGAACCAAATAACATGTAGGTCCGTTTAGATAATGGTTTTACCAAAGTTCACCAGAACAAGAAGAGTGTCAGGGCCACCATTTACAAACTCAAAGTGGCCAACGAAGGGATATAGCTATGCCACAGAATACAACTTCATTACAAGTTCCCTCTCAAGTACATATAGTACTGTTATACCACAAAACTAAGTCTAGATCAAGTGTCCTCTTTGATAAACGTGGATGAGGCAAAAAATCTTAGACGAGTGTGCTTGATCAAGATGATTCAAGCATCAAAGGCATCCCAAACACAAATGCAATTTTATACTGTTCTAACTTCTAAGTATACGTATCAACACAAAAATTCACATACTTCAAACGTTAAACCATATTTGCTAATTTCATGTTCTATCTGGCTGGATATATGCACTTGACAATCACAGTGGCATCATGGAAATCGGGAAATTCACTAGCATATCATTTTATAAAATAAGCTTTAGAACATGACTTCAGGAAAAAGAAAAATGGCTAAGCAAGTCAACTAAAGAATTAGAATTTGTAACATAATTAGAAAATAAAAGCAAATAATGTGCTACCGAAATTAATGTGGATATGGAAAACACAATACCAAACTCTCAACTCCACTGCCAAGACCTTCCACAAGTCCTGAAAGTAAATCAAGGGAGCAAACAATGAACTCCTTATCATACTGAACTCCAGCAGAAACAGGATCGACCTGCATATACAACATAGCACTTATATGAAAATCAAAACAAAAAATGGACGAAAGCAAGAGAAAAAACTAGATGGCAACAATAGACAATTATTATATGAAAAAAGCAAAGAATCCAAAACCACTTAGCACCTGACTAACTACTGGCACCTTACGAATAAACAAGATGGATTAATAAGCAAATGGACTCTATAAATAGGGCCAACCTTGCATTATATATAAATTAGCATGTAGAAGAACAAAAGCTGGAGCATTTTCTTCACCTTAGCCATCAATTGTGACTGGATCAGGTGGACGCATCTCTGAAAAACTGGTTCAGCAAACTGTGTAAAACCAGGACCTAGTGCCTGAAGCATCCAAAGAACAAGGTATGAGCAGCCAAACAATTTTAACAAAGAACTTTCCAGCAGAAGACAGTAAGCCAAATCAAAACATAAAGAAACTATAGGATAAGGGAACACAAGGCCTATAAAAGAAATGCAAAAGTGAACCCAACAATAAGAAAGAAAGACAGAAAAGTAAAAGCAAGTTTTCCTTGGACCAATATGGCACAAAGAATCATGGGCTTACAAATTTTCCATGGTCATTACTAGCAAATCAAGGACAACTTTCTTTTTTCAAATAAGCAAGCTGGGGTTAGGTAGACTCCTGCCAGAATTATTCTAACAGAGGTATATACTAGGTATTGAACCTTGCATCCTTCAACCTGAAAGTCTCACATCCCATTCATTAGCCAGGTGGGCGGACAATCAAACAACTGGCCAAGGACAATAAATCATGAAAAGAAGATTGAGATAGTGTTTGAAAAACACTCCAAAGCAGCTTTTTTGAGGCAAAACAGCTTTTCATTTCCAAAACAGTTCTTTTAGTGACTGGATGACATCAAGGCAAAACAACTTTTCGCTTCCAAAACAGTTCTTTTAGTGTTTGGATGACACCAAAACCAGGGTTTCTCAAAAAACATTTTTAAGAAAACCTGGTTTTGGAAAGGGATTGAATAACCGTGCACCTAACAAAAAAAAAAGGTTTTGGGTGAGTCATCCAAACATACAAAACAATTTATAAAAAATGATTACAAAACCGAATTTTTCGCAAAACCGATTTTTTCAAAACAACTTTTTATGAGGGTGTCATCCAAACACGGCCGAGGCTTTATAAAACAAGAAGGTTCACCTGTGGGTTCTGAAAAAGACATAAGAGATACCTACCAAGAACCATCCAACTTCTCAGCAGTTTAACATATAAAAAAAATTATAAACAACCAAGTTAACTGTGCACTTCTTCAATGACCATAACAAAGTAGAACAATACAGGGAAAATAAAGCATTTCAGAATCTGTAAAATACAGAAAAAACAAAAAATCTTCCACTATCGACAGACACATGATCAAAAAAGATCAGGTTCAAGAGAACTGAGAAAATGAAAACAGAAAAATTAAGGACAAAAACTTTGTATGCTTCATAAGCTTGTATTCCAACTGCAACCTAGCAGAAAAGGCATACCTGTGCTATTGAAGTGAAGCACTCAAGTAACGGAAATAGATCCTTATCCGAATTTGATAGTTCTTGCCACTTCGAAATGAGAGGTGGCATCAAAATGTCAAGATACTTTGGCTGAATAACCATTATAACCATTGTCAGGATAAAAAGAACTTTCATCAAGAGAATTACTGCAGTAGACGAAAAGCACTTAAGAAAAATTAACCTGGTTCAACTCTCCTCCAACTGCATCAGCCAGAGTACCAATAGCATCATATACAATTCGAAGGTTTCTCCTCTGCAAATACCAAAATGAAAATCATAGGTTAAGAAAGACAAAGGGGACAGTGAATTGGTAGCTTTGGAACTTCACATTTTTAAAATGAAAACATACACCTTAGTGAAATGAAAAAACAACCTGATATTTCCCAAAGGCTATTATAAGATGCTGCAAAATAATCTCCAAACGAGGAGCCAACTCTTCTGCAGCTTCCTGTCAATAAAATAATAATAATCTGGCTCAACAGAAGGACAACCTTCAAAAAGCTGCCAATGAAATCATACCTACCTCTTCAAGTGTTGCAAAAGCAGAACATGCAGCCTCCTGCACACGCTTATTTGTATCTAGTATTCTTCTTAGTAGGCCCATAAGCACCTTATCAAATTGCTCATGACCTTTCTGATTGCCAGTGCCCTGTGCAATAATCAACGGGAAAATAAATAAAAACAGCAAGAAGACACATTAGTCAACCACCATCGCTACCCAAAATACCAAGCCTAGACTAAAAAGATAAAGGAAAAGAAGAAAACCTCAAACACTGCGTCAGAGAAACAATATTTGAAGTACAGAATAACGAACCACAAAATCAATAAAATACAAAACAAAGGATCACAATTGAACCACAGAACATACAGCTCTAGAAGAAAACAGATGCAATACAGTTAAGGGGACACAACAATTACCTAAATCAATGTATTTGCATTAGCCTAACAAATTGACATTGACATGGCATTCAAATGAAGAGGACATCGATAAGCAAGTACTGAAATTTCAACATGGTCAGATTAACTCTAGCAAAACAAGAAATGCTTTTTCTGCCTTCAACCTACGTTGTCAAGGCACCCAGGCAGCAGCAGCACCTAGGCAGGCATAGGCAAAAAAGGAAACTTAATTTTTTTTAGTTATGTTAATATGTCAAGTTATTTTGATTAACTATTACTAATATTTGAAATGTGGAGAATAGTAATATAATACATATTACATATTACAGTATATAACAGTATACATTTTACTAAAAAATATATATAACAACATATTACATATTACAGTATATAACAGTATAATACATATTACATATTACAGTATACTATAACAGTATAATACATATTACATATTACAGTATACTATAACAGTATAACACATATTGCATATTACAGTATATAACAGCATACAGATTACTAAAGCAGTATATAACAATATAATACATATTACAATATTATAGTATGTAGGAGAATCATAAACAGAAAAGGTATAACAGTATGAATAGTAATACAGACTATTATTCAGTAAAACAGAATACATAACAGGAATCATAAACAGAATACATATAACAGTCTACTAATGGCTAAATCATATATAAAACAGTCATATATATTACTAGTATATAACAGAAATGAGAAATCACTTTAGAGACGGTCATGTAACAGAAAGAGAGAGAACAAATTAACAACTCAGACTGAAATCCAAAATCAGAAACAGAAACATATATAAAACAGATAGACTGTTTAGATAATACATTTATATATAAGTTATATAATATCACAGGTATGGCAAACTGTACTTAAAGAAAGCGTAATATAATAAAAAAGACTAACAGTACATAATAACATACATATAAATACATGAAAGTAACAATCCATATAAGTACATAACCATGCCAACATATACATATAACAGGTATCACAATACTATATATTATATAACAGGCTAACAGTATATACATATAACAGGCTAATGCAATGCTATATAATAGGTATAACAGACTGTACATAACAGTATATACATATAACAGTTATTACAATATATATATATAACAGGAATAACAGCCTGTATTACAATACATATAACAGGTATTATATATAACAAAACAGACTACCTGTACATAACAGGTATAACAGCAGGTATTATAACAGTATTATGCAAAATTAACAATACATAAAACAGGTATTACAATACATGTAACAGGTATAACAGCAGGTAATGATGTAACATAATGTAACATAACACGAGCTAGGCATGCTCACGCCTAGGCCAGCCTAGGCACCAGTACATATCCCGTTGCCTAAATGGTGGACTTAGGAGACGGGTGTGTACTCAGGCTTAATCCACGCCTAAGCGTTGCCTTAGCGACGCCTTGACAACATAACCTTCAACAGACAGCAATGTAAAAGCTGGCAAAAAAAAAGGATTTTTTCCAGCACAAAATGAACCAAACACCAGCAGACATCCTGGGATAGGTCCTAGCCGGCAGTATGCGCCTCTTGTCTTCTTATAGTCTCCCCTCTCTGAAACCATTGCTATTCCCCGAAGTGCCCATTCCAACTCCTTCAAGGCACTTTAGTTCTTTTATCTCCAAAAGAAGGCGACTTCACAACAGATATTCCAAATGCTAGGAACAAACTTCTTTCTTCCTCTACCCAACCCCCCTTCCTTGTACTTGCCTTCCTTAGTTCTTTGAGCTCATATTGTTCCTCAATTTATTGTTTGAACTTTGAATCGAACAGATGAACAAACGCTGGTAAGTAGTCCTAACTGGTGGATGGATAACCAGGCTGTCATACACTTCCCAACCCTACCTGAGATGTTCAAGAAATGCTAGTTGCCGTAATCCTAAATCATGTTGTAGGCAGCAATAATTTGCCAAAATCTGAAAAACCATGTTCTACCACATACTTGCAGCTATGGCACCACCTGAGTTAATAAACCATTATGGGTACTGAGGCTACTATCAAAAGCGGGCAGAAACCATCAAACTGGCATATGAAATGCAGATGACTCTCAAAAGGGATACCAAAATTAAAATTTAACAAAGTGTCGAAGAACGCAGTTTATTTTACCTGAACAAGCCATTTGCTAAACCGGGAAAGAGTCCAACATGTGATGCTTCTTATAAGAGGAAATTTGTCATCCAAAAGTGGAGTGAGAAATGCCACTATCTGCAAGAAAAGCCATCTAAGGAAAAGAATTCACAGCATATTTCTGATTATAATCATGTTAAATAATAAAGACAACTATGAATCTGAAAATTAGGCAGATGAACATGAATGAAATCAGTAATCACAGAGAAATGAGACAAACATCTGTTTGCATTTGAAATATGCTCATTGCTCAGTTGAAGAGCCAGGATTTCCTATTCTTGCTCTATAAATAAAATGTTACAACTAGCAGGCAGATACATGACACAGAAGCAAGCTATGATGACTACCTTTTACAGTGGGGATGGATGCGAAGTTTAAGAATGAAAATTCATAAGGTTCTTCCCACATCATATTTGCTGCTAGAAGGTACACATGCAACAGAACTAGAGAGAGACAAAAACCTCAGCTTTGCAACAGATAATTGCACGCATTTAGAGCTTGCAGAAGAAATGTATGAGAAAAAATGCTCTTTCTATGGCATCAAAAGACAATTTTGCAAGAGTGGACCAAAATATCATTCTCAAAAACTGTAAAACTGGATCATAGCATTATCAAAATTCAGTAAAGATTACCGCATACTACCTCAGGCAAATGAGGATAGAGGCCACTGTAACAGCCTTCAGCAATGGCACCTAATGCTAATACAGCTGCTTCCCTTTCCTTCCATGCAGCATCTTCAGCAGTGGATAACTTGGCCTATAAATAAGGAAGACAGGTCCAGCAACATACATTAAATTATAGGACGAATCCTGTCCTAATGGGATATCAGCCACAAAATGACCATTTGCACAGCAGCGTCTGACTAGGATACTTTTCATATTCAAAAGCAAAAAATAGAAAATAACTCATGCCATATAGAAGGAAATTTGACAAATAAATAAAAGCAAATTTTTATCCATTTAAGCTGCAATTCCAGCAGGGAAAACCACCAATTAATAATGTCTACTTCTTAGCATGTGTTTGCAGACTGCAGGTAGGAAAGGCAACTCATATCCAAGACTGCAGCACAACTGTTTTCACACTACGCTTGTTTATAAAGAGATGTGTCTTAAAGTCTTGGAAGCCTTTCTCCAACTCCCTTTGGAATGTTATGAAAAGACTTGACGGGTAATGGAATGATTGGTGATCACAGAGACCACCAGTTGACCACTGTTACTTCAGTTACAATCCTGTTTGCAGAAAAAATAATTTACATCCAATATACGCATATACACACTTCCCCTCCTATACCTTCTCTAAAGCAGCATCTTACATAAAGGATTCCATAAGACTTTCTAAAACATACAAATTAGAACAAGTTACATGATTACCTGAACCAAGGGCATTGTAGTTGGAAGAATCTCATCCCCAAAAATATTTGACAAAACATCAAGCGCAGCTGCACTGCATTTCCTCAGGTTCCATACATTCACAATATCATCATCCTACAAAAAAACAAAACAAAATGCAATACAGTTTTTAAGTATTAAAAAAACTTTAAAATGGCCAGCCAAATGGAAGACCTTTGACTGGGTGGGGAAGCAGAAATTATATGTAGGACATATGTATGCCACACTTTCTTTCATGTAAAATTCGGTTTAATATCATGACGCTAGTTCAAGTGGTTTTGACCCTATTGGACACTGTAGATGTAAATCAGAATAAAGACTGAAAACAGATTGCAATCTGCTGTCATGTTTCTTAATTGATGAAAAATAGATGTCAACATACATCATCCTCATCTGGATTATCAGCTCCATGTAGTCGAGAAGAATGAAAACGTGGTTTCAGGTCCTACACCAAGCAAAAATCTGGTGAGCATTACCCACATCCAGCATTTGTAGACTATACAGCATCAAAAACAAAATTAGAAAACGGAAACTCCAAGTAGAGTTAAGCATCAAATACAGCCATTACCTGATCCCTGTCTGGGAAAGATTCATCATCCTGCAAATGCATGCAGGAACATCAATGAACGGAACAAGAAAAATAGTAAATAGAAGTACAGCATGTGAACTAACATGATTACCTCAGCATCATCAAGAGATTCATCATCCTCAGCATAGGCCATGTTTGATAATAAAACCTAATATACAAATATTAGCAGCTTGGAAAAACATTCCAGATTTTGAAGATATTCTTTTGACTTCACCAAAAGATCTGACCATGTTACCGGAATAAGACGTGGTAAGAACTCCATTAAGTTCTCCGGGTGTGAGTGAGCTTCACAATATGCAGTCCTAATCATCACAAAAAGCACAGTGAAATTTCAAAAAGAAAGAACTAAGAAAAAAGGGATAGAGAAAAAAAGTCAAGCCAGTTGTTACTTGTTTGTTGCTTGGTAAGTTATCTACTGCAATATCATTAAATATTCTATACAAACATGTCAATCCCTTACAAGTTCAGCATAATTGGTGAGCTCTCGTTTTTCTTGTAAGCAAAAAAACTGCAGTTCATACATCATAGAGGAAGCTGGGAGAAAGGAAGCAATACCAAAATTCACAAGCCTCCAGTGCAACTTCATCATCAGTGTCCTTGTTGGCTTGCAACATATATTCAATAACATTTCGCAAATGTGGCTGTAAAACATGGCATAGAAAACAAAAAAAGACAGGACTTAACTACAACGATTATAAAATGCAAAATGGCTGTCGGTCATGCTTCTAAAGGATGAGTAAATTAGTATATGATGCAGGAAATAAGAATATAGGATCTGTTTTGCTTATTCCATTAGCCAAAAAAGGCAGGCACTATAAGCAGGTTTAGAGCAACCAAAAAATGCACAAATGTACAGCGAATGAAAAGTGCACAAAGTTGCCATAGTATCAGGCTATCAACATATGATGCCCTACCTCCAAGAAAGATGGACGGATTTCAATTAACTGAACAAGTGCTGAGCACACCTGAATATTATAAGACAAAGAGGAAATCATCATTAGCACAAAAAAACTCCCATCTCCGAGAATGATTTTAACATATAAACCTTTCATATAAAGCCATTACATATTTGTCCCTTTTTCAGTTCGAATAATGGCATTTTGACACATTGGCAAATTGAAGTTACAGAACTTATACATCCATAGCACAAAATAGAATCACAAATAATGGTTTATTTCCCAGAATGATGGTTAGAAACCTTTCACAAAAAGCCATACATACTTGTCCCTTTTTCAGTTCAAATAATGGCATTTTGACACATTACCAAATTGAACTTATAGAACTACATCTATAGCACAAAATAGAATCACAAGTACAAACAGACAATAGACAAACTGCCACTTGTGTTATACCCTTAAGGTTCTCCGATTTTTTTATGTTGCATCCTTATTCCTTAACCCGTCTACTTAACTCTCAGCGCTATTTTGTTTTTGCAATCTGACAAAATTTTGCCATTTTACATATTTTTAGAGTGGAGGATGTTCACGCTGCCCATGTTTATGGCAAACAAATGAAAGGTCTACCACATAATTGCAGCTGCCATCACATGCAAGAGAGTCTCATTACAGTCACAATTTTCTGCAATGCTCAAAACTCACTGCATATGGTTACTTGGGCCATGGGACTACTATCATTAGAGGTAGATTCGACACTTTCCTCTTCCAAATAGCAGATGAAACAGTTTCCCAGAAATTAAAACAGGAATCAACTTTGATCAGTTTAAGTAGCACAGAGCTTTCAATTGAGGAGAAAGAAAAACCAATTGTTAACAACAAGGAAGAGCAGTAACCAGACCAGCTTTCGAACGTCTGCGACAGGATCATGTGCAAGAAGAAACAGACCTTGGAGGTACTGATCCATAGACATAAGCAATGCCTGAAAGAAGGTTGCGTTAGAACCAACATTGGATAATCAAAAGAACAGAAAAGCATGTCATTGTATCATTAACGTTTGCATCAGTTATGTTGCACACAAGCACACACAGGGAATTGGCTGCATGCTTACAGCAGGCATAAGCACAATAAATTGATTTACAGATCCCAAAGCAAGCTTTCTGAGTGACGCATGGGGTGACTGGAACATCTGCAAAGAGATCAAATCAAGTAGCATTTTTGTCATTATGGTCCAAACATAGCTCCAAAAGGAAGGAAATATAAAGCTGGCAATCATAAGTACCCAAGCAAACCTGAAATAATCTTGGCATGAAGACATTAATCGGCCTCTCAGCTAACCCAGGAACCTCGGTATCAAGCTCTTCAGGTATGTCCTCACAAATCTGAGGTTGCTAAACCAATCAGTTCACTGACCACAACTTCACTCACCATTATCATATGCACCACACTGACAACCATATGAGAACAGTGACACTTTTTGAATATCTGAAGAAAATAATAAATAAAAAAAATGCATCCAGATTCCAATACTAATATGGGGGTGGATAAATCAGATTTCAATTGGCAAAATACATAAAGAATCAGATGTGGTACAGCCAAAATAAAACAAGTCCACACACTAAATATAATGTTATTAGACACCTCAACATCAAGCACACAGAAGCATATGGACGTAAACAGTTAAATCAAATAATTGGATCAAGAACGGCTTCAGTAGCATCATCCTTGTTAACATACCCAAGAACACAGAAGGAGAAAATTTGAAAAAAGTAGATGGTCTAGAGGGAATAAACCAGCAATTTTGTACAAACTTCCTCCATGTGACATAAATATTGCTATGCCAAGACACAGTAGTTAATTTATACACTTGTTTAAGCAATTCATGATAAATGATTATATAACCATACATTGTTTACCACTCATCATTATACATGTAAAGAAGCAAAAAAAATTAATTTGTATGAGCTACATAGCAAACGAAAAAATAGGTCTCAGAAAATCAAGAAATAGCCCCATATTCTGTGAGACACAACACTTTCCTAGTGTAATCTTAATATGCATTTTCTTAAGGATCCATTATGCAACTATTTGTTGGTAACAAGAAAATTATTTGGAAAAAAAGCAACACTTAACAACAGAAAACATGATCACAAAGTGAATTGCCTTGGTACCTTTGACAAGGCATCCATAGCGCCCTCCATATGATTGAAATCACTGCTATCCAAGCAGTTTACAAGTGCTTGTAGCAGCTCAGGCCAGTTAAAAACATGCCCTTGCATCACAATTACACTGATTACGGTTCCAACTGTTGACCTGATGTGCCTATCGGCTGCCCCTATGCAAGGAACCAATTCAGATTTGATATATGCCTGGTAGGAAGGAGAGAGAGATTGGAAGCTAGTTCTCAGGTTATTTTTTAAAAGCAACCCAGCTGCTTGGCGCACTTCAACCAATTTCCCCTGTTGATAAAGAAGATAATTGGAAATACCAAAGTCAAATAGATTTACTGAGGACATCTTTTTGCAATAAGTGATTTAGATAGATCATAAGATGCCAAATCAGCAATGCAGTAATTTGCAAAGAATATTACCAATGAAACACTAATAGAAAGCATAAACTTTCATATCTTGGTCCAGGAACACTAAATGTTATCAATGAGTTAATGAACTCCACCAAATTATTTAAGGAAGAGAGAATATTATTTTACATATTGACTGAAAAATGAAATGGAGAACCTAGCATACAATAAAAGCAAGAAAAATTAGGTTGCCGGTAGCTCATTTGTACCTCCTTGATCCCTGCCACAGGCAAGAAAAACATCCAATGGGCAAACCTATTCAACATAGGCCCTTACAAAAGTCAAAGACACTATGCTGCATTACAACCTAAAAGATGAGTGCTAAAAGAAACAAGCGACCATGATGACACAGTGCAAAGCTGCAAATGATTATAGACAATGAAGACAAGCAGAGTTAAATTACTGCAGCTAACAAGCCATAGCTCGAAAATATCCAGATTTTTACATGTTATCAGTATTTTATTTATTTTGACATAATTGACTTACATGTCTTTGAAGCCAGGACGCTGCACAACAAAGGGCGACTAATGGCCGTGAAAATTTAAAAATGAGAAAAATCATGTTGATATGGACGTCCTTCGGTCCATCACATTTATCTACTTCCGGACCCTGTTGTGTAAATACGTTGTATCCTGCACAATGCCCATGCGACATGGGATTGAAGCTTGGAGCCAAAAGCAACTCCATAATCAAAGGCAACAGCAGAATATATGATTATGCAATGATGGTGGAAAGCAACTTGTTAAATCGGGAAAAGCAGTATCGAATGATTGCCATTAACCAACACCGCCCAAACCCATACTCTTACCCAAGGCCACTAGCATGGACCAATGAAAAGAAGTGGAAAACTGCTTGTTTGAAACGAGCATATCTATTATTTGGAAGTGGCGGCACATCCCAGACCAACTAACAAAAGATAAAGTACTACACTATCGTTTTGTAAAAATCGTCAAATAGTGGTTTCAACATAGATAATGCTAAACCATTATGATAATAGTCGAATTCGATATTCAAGCCAACTAAAATAGTACAAAAGCATCGTACATGAAGATAAGGTCCACTGTTTGCAGGAATGGTACCAAAGCTACATGAAAAGAAAACAATACTAAATCATTTCCCAAACTATCCTGGGCCATATTCACTTCGAGGAACAGGAGAACTGCCAAAATGAATAATAAAACGACAAGACAAAACATTCGAATCACATAGCACATGCTTCAAACGTACTCCTAATTCTAATCGAAGTGCACGATCGCCTACAATCGGCAAGAAAAACCTAAGGTGAATGAATCAACAAAAAACAAAATAGCCAAAATCCGAAAATGCACTTAACGGAACAAACTAGACATAATCCGATAGAGAAACCCTAGTTATCAACAGGTGACGTCGATACCTCAGCCCGCGCGAGAATGAAAGCGAGATAGTTGTTGAAGTCGGGGAACTGGCTATAGTGCTGCAGTTGCTGCCATATCCGAGCTTGATCAGATGTCGGCGAGCGGTACTCCTCCAGGACGCCGCAGATCTCCCGTAGACCTTCTTCCCGCGGCTGCCAGATCGCCGTCGCCATCGCGTCGCCGGAGAGGAGGACGACGATGACGTGGAGGAAGATGAAGACGAAGGAGAGAAGTGGAACAGGATCTCCACTACCTCTGCTCGGGGGATCGATCGGGAGGAGAAAAGGGGGGCGAAGATTGGCCGACTTCCGGCGAGGATATAGGCCGGAAGGGAAGGGGTTATCGTCCGGAGAATGAGCCGACGCGAATGGGGCGGAGCAAAACAGAGGCGGATGGCCCGGATTTTGTTGTCCGATTATATACGAGTGAGGGGGAGGGAAGGCCAGTTTAAGAGTACGTATTAACCTAAATAATGATAAAACGAAACTAATCTCTCTCTCCCATATCTATGTTTTTTTCTTTCGTAGAATACACCCATCTTGTTCAATTATATAAAAGAGCCTAGCAAGACCCGTGTTCCTGCTCTATTATCAAATGAAAATTTGTTAATTATATACTTAATGTCTTGTAAAAAAAAAAGTTTTGCTTTTATATATGTAATATATATATATATAATGTATTCAATCACATGTTTCCTTATTAAAAGAAAAAAAAACTTATTGTCTAGAAGTCCTATTCATATGGAAATGAGGGTATTTCATTTCTTAAAAATGCAGTTTGGTTTTTAATTTTTTCTCTGCCACTCAATCTCATTAAAATCAATTGCTAGTGCAATTCTCATCCAACCTAATATGTAAGGGTTTGGTAAATGACGATTCTTGCAATGCAGAGTTACCTAACCGTCTAACTAAGGTTATCTATTTATTACATATGAATAATTGAAATCTATTTATTACAAATGAATAATTGAAAGAAAACCAATGAAAAATGATATGAAATAATAGTATGTGCCTAATATACCTGTCAACATTTTATCCCTTTTTTTAAACCTTCTATCATGTTGGGTCGGTTGGCCAGAGGGCTCTAGGTAAGATGCAAAAACCAAACTACTAAAAATAATCATGAAAGTGTTTTTTATACAATCCAACATTATGAATATGATAATAAGCGTGATTTGGTGACAAACATGCATTAAGTTAGTCACTTTTTTACTTTAATCATATTTTTTAATAATAGAAAAATGAACGGCTCTTATAACTCAAATTTAGACATAAAAAGTAAACTTTTTATTTTGCAAAAATAACTTGAATTAAAATGTGGTTTATATTGAATTACTGTTTATCAACACTTTAGAGTGTTCACGATTTGATTGTAGTACATTTTAACATAAAATTAGAGGGACTAGTTTTTTTCATTTTCCTTGGTGGTGTGTGTGTGTAAGGGACATTTACTTGTTTATTAACGAGTCGAGTTTAAGCTCAACTTTAAGCTTGATCTTAATAAAATGAGTTGAGTCGAGTTTGAGTTCACTTAACTCGACTCGTTTCAACTCGAGACGGCTTCGTAAGCTAAATTTTGAATTTTGACAAAATTTAACATGTCGACAAACTAAACATTAGGGTTAACTCAGTTCAAGGGTTTATCGCGGCTCTCTCCCAGTCTCTAGGCGCTTTCCCCAACTTTTAAAAGTGAAGAAACCAGATTGGAAGAATCAAAACTTTCGAGAAGCCTAGCTCAGTTAAACAAGCTTGAACTAGTTTTTGCTCACTGACATATGCTATAAAACATTGTCATAAAGTAAACTAGCTTATCCGAGCTAACCGAGTTGAGCCGACCTTGCCAGGCTCGAGTCAAGTTCGTGCCGAGCTTAATACGAGGCGAGTCGAGCTCGAGCTTGGCTCGTGTTCATTCCTAAGTCTCTTCTCCATCTATAAGTCCAAACAATAGTAGATTTTTTACAAAATAGTTGAAACAACAGTTAACTTTACATGCCGTAAGCTGAGAAGGTGATATGTTTGAACATGCGAGTTTTACGTATAGACCAAAATCGACCAAAGTGTCATTTTCACTCAGAATAGTCTGTCGATGCAAAGCAGAAAAAAAAAAAAAAAAAAAAAAAAAAAAAGAGAAGAAGATTCTAAATCCTCATCATTTAGTGCCCCACAATGGCGGAATATCTTGATGTGCTCATTTGGATATTGCCAGAAATGGGTAAAAGAACAGTTGTGTGGGTAAAATTTTTATCACTTTTCCAACTTACGAACATTTGACGTTATCATGAACCATTTGACCAACTTTACGATGTCAAAAGGTGGGTCGATCCTGCTTTTAACATTGGCAGGTCCATATTCAGATCCAAATTCGATGGTACTGGTACTAGGGCCGGATCTGGTTTCGAAAGGACCTGCCATGGAAGAGGAACAGTACATGGGCAGCATAAAGATTGTATAAAGCACAACCGGATCAGATTCTTTGTAGCTTTTTATTTTTGGTTAAAATTTGCGGAACTCAGTTGAAACTTGAGTTACAAGTACGATCTGGAATCCCATAAAGATTTAAAACACGGGTCTATGTGCTAATTGGCTAGTGGGATAGAGGGTGAACATTTTTCCGGCAAAACTGTCGGATCCCTTCAGGACCGACTACTTTTTTCTCAAAAGCAGACCTTCGTAGCTGCACGGGAGGTCGGGAAAAATTTCACCTATGGTGATTGGAATTTCACCCTTTCAGTACATTGTCTGTCTCGCCTCCATAGGCTTTTTGCAGTAGAAAGCATTGCAAATATCTAAAAAAGGACTCACTGCTTGAATGTTGTTTAATCATTCCATAGAAGAAAAGGAAGATTGGGATGTAAGGGAGACCTGAGAAAACAAGACAACCACACTTCAAAAAGTTGGAAAAAGTGGGCCACCAACTTCTCAGCAGTGGCCAAGCAGAGGAAAAAGGCACCCACCTTGAGTCACCAGCCAGTGACTAACTGAGTTTACGCTCAGAGTAGCCACTTCCAGTCACCAGCCATGCACGAGCAGCCGCGGTCGACCAGTCATGTAGGTCCCATGAGTTCGACCCTCGCCCAAAAAAAATCAGAAAGAACAAGATCATGCCTGCAAACTGAGGCCACCGTGCGAGAGAAAATTATTTTCTGTGTTTTTGAGAAATGGATTTCTAGATGGCAATTCTCTTAAATTTCCAGCAGACATGAGAGATAGCGCATGTGAATCATTTTTCCATTTTGAAAAAGTTCAGATACATTTAGGAGGCAATTCATTCGTGGGTTGGTTGCAACAGACTGAACCATCTTCCACGCTTGATAAATCTACTTTTCAACTTAAATTACAATTTCCTGAATTTCTTGACAACAGTCCTAACTCAATGGAATATCATGGGACAGTTGCCTTAAGATTATTGGACGTGAAAGTGGACTCCCGCTGATAATTTGGAACCAACAATATACATCTCGCCATTGTCAACAACATCAACAGGAGCTGGGTATGACAGCTTTTGCTCAGCCTGACGATAAAGAACTGCAGAGAGACTTGTATGCATTGACACATAGCTTGAATTTTTCTTCCGCTGTAGCCTGTTGCAGAAAAATATCCAAACCCATCATCAGAATCGGTGCATGTTAAATTGACTTGACCCTTGAGAAAGCCTTGACTACTTGATGGTTCGTTATCCATCCCATGATAGTTAGTGAACTGCAATTTGGGTACTCGTTTGTCTTCAAATTCATCAAAATTGTCAGCTCTTGAACTCCAAGGTTCTAAAAACCCCAGTGCAGTGTACCGAACAAGTACAAACAAATACACATGACTAGTTGGCCAAAATACTAACCAACTCAGTTGTTCACAACGTTGAACGAGCAGGCTTTATAACTAAACTCCTCCAAAAAGAACTATGAAAAAAGGAAAAACTCGCTGTACCAAAGAGTAGACTGATGGAGTCTTGCAATTATGAACTTAAACATCACAACTGAAATAATGATAGACATCACTATGCACGGTGCCAATCAATATTGGTAATAGGAGTGTACTTATTGACTTGGAGGAGGCAGATTAATTGGCAGGAAAGCAACAACAACGGTGGAGGAAGATTTAAAGTATGACCTGCGAAGGACCCTGATGTTTGTCTGGGTGCCATTTTAGAGCAGAGGTACGAAAGCTGCAGGAAGAAATTTATAATGTCATTAACAAGAAATAAGGCAACACAAAATAGAACAAAGAAGAACAGTAAGTAGATGCAAGAGAGTGCGTCATCGTAAAGTTGCAAAAAAGCATAATGTCACAAGTACATCACAAGCCACAGAAGAATTACTCACGCGCTTTTCACGTCTTCCATCTTCAAGGGACCTGTGGATGGCAATCCAAGGATCTTTCTATCAGATGATGAGCCAATTGAGGTTGTTTCATGATCATCTTCATCAGTTTCACTATCATGTATGGTTCGATTGGCACCCCAATCAAAATTTTCTCTCCATTCAAATCCCCATGTTGAGTTCTGGAATTGGTGTCCACCCCATGATCGAAAAGACCAAGTGTAACATTTGCTTCCAAATGTTGCTTGAAAGATCGTCTCATCCTGTTCAAGATAGTCACTGGAAGATCTTCGCTTTCTTGGTCTTCCTGTAAATTTTAGCAGGTATTCTCAATCTCATTTCGAAAAATATGGAGATACAATTTTAGATGATTCAGGAAAGATAGAAGAGCAGGACCGTGGTATTTTAATAGAATTCTAATGCAGAACAGGCAGAATAACTAAACATGCACCATGGAACAAGGAGAACAAAAGAAGACACTCATTTCACATATAAATGAATCGGTTAAGTTCATCAGGAGTCAGATACAGCAAAAGAACTGCACAATGCACCATGGGTCCCATTCATTTCACTCCTAGATTTTGTACTCACACTAAATCATATTCCCTTATTATCTGTAGTTAGTTCCTCTGTGAAGTATTCCAAATCGTTCAATTTGAGCTAAGCACATAACAACAGGAAGATATTTCTAGGAACCTGCTAAACAGTTCAAACTAAAAGCGCATGACCTTGAATCCAATCTGGGCCAAAGGATCCAACCTCTCCCTGGTGGACTTCAGATCCCACTTCTTCTTCTTTGATCTCAGAAAGTGAGCATCTGTGACATCCAACCTAGCTCAGATTTGATACTTGCAATTTGCAAAACTTCAGAGTTTAATATCAGGCCAGGTGTCAGCAACCCAGTTCTTCATATCCTGAATCTGCTGCCCTATTTTTTTTTCAAGCACTCGACAAGGGGCACTAGAACAACTCAAATCTCAAATCCAAGAACCACTAGTCTAATTTCTCCTCATATTTATGATCACTCCCTTTCAATTTATGTGAGGATTCCAATATGAGGGTCTCTACTCAATCATGAGAGAAAAATTAAGAAGGCAAGTTAAAGAAAACAGGTAACCGCTTACAGTTAAGGCAATAAACAATGTTTTCAATTTGGTAACAGAGAAATGACAATCAAGCAGACAATAAGATTAAACCAGAAAAAGCTTTATGCATGCAGTCTTACGCATATTTCTATTTTGATGGCTAGATCTTCCCTGATGTGATGAATTTTTGGTCTTGGAATCATCAGGAGACTGCTTGAATGGCACCCCGTCGTTAGTCCCATTGGAATTCTTCTTTTCTTCTTGTTCCCACCCATCAAAACTCCATGACATGTCATCATCCTGGGAAAAAGTTTAACATCATAGCTGCTTCAGACAGAATGGAAGTTTGTGCATAAGTTGGTATTGAAGTTCCAAAAGGAGGAGAAATCTTTAATAATACACATAAGAAACGAGAAGTAGCTCAGAGTGAGCCGACAATAGTTAGAGAGCAGAAGTGCCATCATGCAAGTTCCCAAATAGTACGTAACATCTTGAAAGTGAATTAAAACTATTTCCATAAGAAGTCAATATCCATCGTTACACATCTGCAAAAACGTCATTTGGTGATTCAAAATAAGAACGTCAGAAACAATTTCACAACAATGTAACCAGGACTCTTGCCTTACGTTTAATTTCAACTGGCTTAAAACACATGGACAACAATGCTCTTGCACCTTTCTCAAAGAATAAATAACGAACCAGCCAAAGACATCTTCAACTCGTAAAAGACTATACAGGCATCACAAAGAAGAAGCAAGCATTAAAAACCCAACACCCAGAAAGCTAGCATCTGTGAAAGATAAAGGAAGAACAAGACAGGGAATAATAATAATAATAATTACCTGAAATGAAAACTTAGAGGTGCTTTTGGACAGCAGATCCCTTAGGGCTTTCTTAGCATTAGTACGCTTCAGACGTGTGGCATATCTGACATAGTTCTGCAATCCAGGATCTCAAAATAAGGTTATGAAAGAAAAGCATGTATGCCTATACCATATGGTTGGAAGATAAAAGAGGTTCCAAACAGTATCATGCAGAATTAGCATGACCAGAGCTAGGGATGTAAATAGCTGCACTAAGTTGGATTTAGTCATAACAAAGTCCAACCTAACTGATTTTTGCTTAGGCCATCACTTATTTTGAGCTAAGTATTACCACCTCAGTTAAAATCTCAGTAGATAGTTATCTAGTTCAAATCACATATGCAAGGCGAACCCATAGCAGAGGAAGGAGGAGTTTCCAGAGGATTTTGTACCTTAGATGGCTCTTGACCTCTCCCTCGGTCCTGTAAATCCATATCACAGAATAGAAAATGAATATTATTGTTATGACAGCCAAAAGGCAACAAAACTGGACGCACAGAAAAGTTTCTAGTTGACAGCATAAATTTGTCAACTAGAACCATTATAAAGGAGAACAAACAAAATTAGGAGATTCAACACAACTTGGAGGAACACAATTTAGTTACATAACTTAAACAAAGATCCAGTTCCTTATTGACCTCTGCTTCCACTAAAAGAGAAAAAGGATATACCACAACTTTCAAATTATTTTCTTAAACTGTTTCACTTGATCAAAATCAAGGGTTGGCACTGGTTTATCATTGATTCGCTAAAAGAAAAACCAGAAAAAATTAGAACAAAATATCAATTTCCTGAATTTGGGAAAGAAACATCTGTTGGCAGCAAATTTTTCTTGGCATCTTCTTCATGGTTGTGAGAAGTTGAACGTGCAACAACATAGATGAGCAAGCAAAGGATAGATGGACAAGTGAGTAACGGTTTCAAACAAATGAGAACAAGAGCACAAGGGAGCTCCAGCTCCCAAATGATTGTAGTTAAATAACCAAATTATTGTTGTTTTTCACCCTACCTATGCAAAGTTCAAGCATTTAAATGAATAGAAGCTAAGCACCTCCGTCCACCCACGTCAGGTGAATACAGACGTATAACCTTGTAAACAACCTCGCATACGATTCCAACATTATTCTCCAAGCACTAGAGAAAAAGAGGAAAACATAAACAAACGAGATTTTCCTACGAGCACGACCAAGTCCCATATGGTTGTAAATGTAGACATCTCGCACCAGCCCATTCCATATCAATGCGCTATCGCCATCCTCAGAGCAACAACTAAGAACAGCTGATAGAAACAATGAAATGCCGCCCCAAAAGACACATGCTCAATCCAGTACTCCACGTTAGCTCATCAAAATTCACGGCCTATACAAGTTTAACCGTTGCCATCATCACCAAATCAACCTAAAATCAACAAAAAATCTAAACCACCGCCCATATCCAAAATTCACAAAAAGAACTCGTGAAATGTGGCCACAAGGGGAAAAAAAAAAGTCTCCACGTCAGGTCTCGTATAAGGTGTCAAACTGAAGAAATGGACGAAGAAAAAGGGAACTCACCGCCTCCCATTTATTCTTCCATTTAGCGAAAGAGGAGGGCGTGGAATGAAAGCACGCGTTGCCATAAGGTGAAGAGAAAGGACAGAGAAAAACCGCCAAGTTTCTTGACTTTAGGATCTGCATCTCTCCTCAGATAGGTTCACAGGATCCCCCGATTATTAACAACGGGGACGCGATGCTCCCTCGCCATTAACAGGAAGCGCCAAAAACTGGGATGTAGCCCAATTCAAAGAAACAAGAGGCCGACGAGGCGACGACACGGCCGAAATGGAGGAGAGGCGCCTCTCCTTCGATCACGGTGGACCCTTTGTTGGCTCGCAGGGTTCGGAACCCTTCATGTCTTTTGGGGCTAAACCATCGCCGCTAAATGTCCGTATCTCAAGTTGCCGATCCAAAAATCGGCCAAGTAATAAAAGGCCGATTTGATCTCCGTATCAATCACTCTCTCTACACTATTATATCAGTCAATGCAGCTCCATATAAACCCATATATTAACGAAAAATTAATTTCAAATTTTAAGTTGCTTTCTCATCGATTTTTAAAAATGTCAATGTAACATGGAAACCGATATTTACAACATTAAGTTGTATAATACATGAAAATAACTGATAATTTAACGTTAAGAACTTGCAGTACAGCATCAAAACCATTTTGCCAATTTCAAATAGCGAGACATTCTGAAATATCTCATAAAATTTTGTGGAAACTACCATAAAAATTACACAGATATTTTGCATTCAAAATCGTGTTTAACTTGTAAAGGAGGGCTTTCTTAGTAAGGGCACAAATCGGAAAAAAGAAACGTTGTCCTTCTAGAAAAATGATGAAAGTTATTCTTTTTTTTTTTTCAAAATGACAGAAAAAAAAAATCCCTCAAACATTAGAACACGGGGCTGTCTTAGGCACCGAACGCGTCGGCGACTCGGCGGCTTCCGAAAAAAAAAAAAAGTGCCGTGGTTGGGGATTTCCTGAAGTTTAAATTCTATATTTGCATGTACATGCACATATGGTTAAAAAAATTGCAAATAGGTGCCTATGTTCCACTGAGCAGGCGTATCAAGCTTTTATATATATATATATATATATATAAAATTATACATAGGCTATCAGGCTGAGTCACGCATGCCGCTTTATACAACCACTATTTAGGGCCCGTTTGATGGGCGGTTGAAATCCACCAGGGGAGGGGAAATTGGTACGGGCGGGTGAAATTTCACCCGCTCGATTTAAATCCCGTCAAACGGGGTGGAATTCCACCCGTTTAACCCAAAAGGGAGCGGGTGGAATTCCACTCGCTCGAAAGTCCGAGCTCGGAGCTCGGACTTTTGAGCGGGTGAAAATTTCACCCGCTCGTTGTTTCGGGCGCTCGACCTCCCTCCTCAGCGCATGACCTCCTTCGGCAGCTCACATCACACCTCTGCTCCTCCTCCCTCGAGCCTTCTCACATCGCACCAGAGTGGTCGCACCGCCGTCGCCGCTGCCTCTCCCCTCCACCGTCGGTAAATTTTTTCTCTTTCTCCCTCTCATTCCCTCTCTTTCTCCCTTCTTCTGATGCCCTAAATGGAGGAGGAGGACCGATATTCTCCTTTCCCCATCGTGCAGCTTCTTCCTTTTCCCCTTTCCTTCTTACTTACCAACATCATCTCATTCTTATTCTTCCGCATTTCCTGCTGTTTTGCTTTGGGGGTCATGCACTTTGTATGAGTGGGCATTGGGCAACCGCTCATTCAATTCCCTCGCCTTTTCTTCCTTCTTCTCGATCGTCCGCTCCCCAGGATTCCATTCGAGTCAAGCAGAGAGAGAAAAAGTGTTGTGCGAGTTGACATTGCCGACATCGCCGACTTGCCGTTTGCCATCCGACATCCACTGTCGCTGCACGGTCGGTCCGCCACCACCACCGCCATCGCTTCACAAAACGGTGCATGCCCTGTAGCTGCGAGCCACCACAGTCCACCATCGTTCGACATCCACGGTCTTTTTTGGTTAGAAAATGGTGATCTAGGTCTTTTTAAAGACGGAATTTGCTGGTTGACTCTATTGTTTGGCTGTTTAGTGCATGAATTTTGTTCTTAGTTTATGGAGATCGATCAAAATCGTAAACTTTTTTTTGTGATTGCTTGTCGAATAGATCAACTTGGGTTCTGTTTATGGAGCTTCTTCATGGATGTAGTGATTTACTTCGTCTTCATTTTTTGCTTCATTTAGATTGCTGAGATGTGCAATTTAGTAGATGTATTGGTGTTTTTTTTGGCTGGATTTTGTCTCCATTTTGATGGTTTTCTCGCTTGCTTAGTTACTGGAATTGAGAAGCTTGTTATTCTAGGCAAGTTGTGTTGTGCTTGTAGGTGATTGTGGGCAAGTGGTGCTCGTATGATAGGAAAGCTTGATTGGGTAATAAATTTGATATATGTTGTCATTCTTTTTTAGTTGTCTTTTTGGTGTAAATTAAACGTGCTCTCTTGATCTCTCTTAGCCTAATAAACGAGTCCATTTGTTTGAGATTTTCCTCCGCTGAGCTCGTTATATTTGCCAGTTTGTGAATTGTATGTTCAGTTAATTTTGATGGTCTAGGTTGAAGAATTACTGTTTCTGGACTTTGATTCATGAATGAATATGTATTCTACATTAACGTTCAACAAAGGATCTTGATTATCTGGAAATTGGTTTAGAATATGCTCCAAGTCTGAAACTGTGTAGGATGTTATGGTTTTAACTGTGTTTTGGAAGATCATCTTCCAATTTCTTTGCACGTCATATTTGGCGAGGAGAAGACACAAAAAAAAACAACATTTACCAAGTTCAATTCTTCTTGTGCATCAAACAGGGTTAAATTTACCAGGTTAAATTCTTCTTGTGCATCAAACAGGGTTAAATTTACCACGGTAAATTCTTCCTGTGCATCAAACACGACTTCAAATTGGAAGAGGGAGAAATTTCAACCTGTAAATTTTTCCAGAAAAATTTACCACAGTAAATTTACCGCGTTAAATTTTCACCCGCCCATCAAACGGGCCCTTAAGATCAATTAATTATGCGGCTGTGCTTGTCGGAAAAAGTAGCAGGTAATTAAAATTTTAAAGGAAATTAGAAGGTGATCCATGTAGGCCCATGGCCAAAGATGATGATTTTTCGTCACCTAGCTTGAGTAAACAATTGAAGACTGTAATTGATTAATATAAAGTTCATATGTGCCGTCTAGGAAATTATGCGTGCTAAGGCAAATGTTCAATATCCAAGTAGGCTTACTTTGTTCATGATCAAACGCTCTCTGAATGATCTCATTCCTTGCAATTGGTGCGCAATGTTGTTTTTAAAGTCTTGTGGCATAAATAGTTGTTATTAGTAAAGTCTATGCTCAGCAACAATAATTTTTTAGAACTTGCTATATCGTATATTGAGGTCACCCTTTTATAAATTAAGTTAAATAAATCAAAGCATATATATATATATATATAGAATTGTGAGAAGGGGCCCAGGAAAGCAAATTATTCGCTCAAAACGAATTAATTATTCACTAAATTCAGAATATTACGTACTTCTTTTTTGTTTTTCAACGATGGATGTAACACAAAAACAATGCTGAGAATGTAGGATTCATCCACAAGAACTTCATATCACCAACAACTTAAAAAAAAAAAATTAAATCTTCGACAATCGACCAAGCTGCATAGACACAAGTTCTCAACACATCACATAATTATCAACTTTTTTTTTTTCTTCTTCTTCATCTTCTTTCCCAGCAACATAGTGATTATGGATCCCTCTCATGGCTTGACCTCCTCCTTCTTCTCTTCCTTGGCTGCTTCCTCATCCTTGTGCTCAACCGCTTTCTCTGCCTTCTCAGCAGGTGGCTCGTCTGCGACCTTGGCCCCGGCCTTCTCGACGGCGGCTTCAGCCTTCTCGGCAGGTGCGTCTACGACAGCCGCATCGAATTTTGGAGCTTCGGCCGCCGGCTTGGTCTCCGGTGCCTCCGCCGCTGGTGCCTCGTGGTTTTCCTTGGGGGTTTCTCCTTCAACCTGCAATGTGGAAGCATAGCTCGTTTAATGTCGATCAACAACAGAGGTTAAAGCATGTCCACTTGGGGATTCACATAAATCATCCAAGCAAACGATGAGCGCTTTTTTGACTTACCTGGACGTCTGCTGCTGCGGCAGCTTCGGTGGGAGCTGCCGCCGGATCTGCGACCTCGGGTTCCGCCGCCAAAGGCTCGGCGTTATCTGCTTTGGGAATGCTGGCACAACCTCCCATCTTTTCTCTCTCTCACTCTCCTTCTTCTTCTGTCCTTTTCCTCCTGCTGTGGAACAGCAGACCGACCGGCCGAGCTTCGACCAGCAATGGAGATGAGAGTGATGAGAGAGAGAGAGGTGTGGAGAGAAAAAGAATACGGCAAAGGAGAAGGAAGGCGAGAAGTGCAGTGGGATGGTTCGTCCACAGGGGCGGGCTCTTCTTATATAGGAATGAGGAGAAGGGGAGGTGGTGGCGATGGCCGATAATGACAGCGCAGTCGCCGCTGCACCACAAACTGATCAACCCGCAAAGGAAGGAAGAACCTTTCCGACCGGCCATTTTCGTTACAGAGGCTTCGTGGAACACGGGCTGCAGAACAGGGAAGCATGCCGCCAGCCGATAGTTAGCACTCGTTTCAAGGGCTCCCCATCTCTGACGGATCCAAACCTTACCTAATTTTAGTATTCGAATTCATCGGACCCGAATTGGAAGTTGAATGCGTAGTTCGTACATTTTAAAACCGAATTTGGATCCGACTTGCATTTATATAAACGTCATCGGGTTGGATCGCGTGGAACGTGACTACATGAGCATCGGTAATCGAATTCTTTTATATATTTGAATCATGTTAATTCAAAAAGGAAGAAGTTGGATCAGATATTTCATTTACAAGTAGATCGGCTAGATATGATTTTGGTAAACAGTAAATAAAATAAGATATTTTAAACAGATTTGTTTGTGTTCATCCTATTGGAATTAGTGTTTGAATACTCATTATTCTGATGCTGATCTCTGGAGGATCTTGTCCAACACTCTAAAAAAGAAGGTTTAATTCTTTGAACCATAAACTTGCTTCATTAGCTAGTTAAAGAGAGATAGAGTTGCGTGTATCAGGGTGTGGACCTAACAAACATACAGTCAAGGAAAAATGAAAAAGGGTTGGAGTATTTTTAATTTTTTATGAAAAAATATATACTTTTTAGAATTAAAAAAAAAATCGAACCACACCTATTCTTTTGTTTTTCCCTCAAGATTTTTAGCTTTTGCAATGCACTACGGGTGAAATTTCCCTAGTTTTTTGTTTTGGGACATACAAATATATGTGAAATTTCACTCCTTCAATACACTTTTTCTTTTTTTTCCTTGACTATCAAATCCCTCATGAAGAAGACAAGAATCCAATATCAGGTAGATGCCCAGTTTTCATTCAAGTAAAAAAAAAAAAAATTACATCTTGTATCATTTCTTACCAAGTGGAACTTCTAGTCATGCATATAGAAGGATAAAAGTGTCGAATACAACTGATTTTTCATCCGAGCACATAAATCAACAATTTCTGAAAGTATAGAACATTACTGAAATTCATGGGTTTTACAGACACAACATAACTGGTTATGTATATATATATATATATATAAGAGAAGCAATTAGTTTGCTGTTTATAGGTTGGAAAATATTTTTCAGATTCTTTATCCGATCAGCCGTCCGTTCTTGCGATAAGGAATGACGATTCATAAAAGCTTGTGGACGTTACAGAAATCATGCCAAGAATGGATTAACACGCCTCTTCTCTTGATATCACTTCATCATCATGCCTCTGGTTCTCTTCCCCGTTCTTTCCCCATAGGACGCAGTACAGACCAACCGCCATGAAAATCGAACCAAGCCCACTGCATTAATGAAGATATGAACGTAAATGGCTCAAATAATTAATATGCGTTGCAACCACTCGCTGTTTTGCATGTTCCATCACACCAAAATATATCAGCTATTCTCATTAATGACAACTTAACATAATAAATGCAAATAATAATAATAATAATTTCAACATAGGTTGGGTACTAGCATCAGAGTTTTATGCTGCCGGGCAAGCAGCAAAGTCTCTCGGCTTGGATGTAGTTTCATAAAGAATAAAAAAAAAGCAAAACTATAAGTATGTCCACAAATTAAAGAATGTCAAGCTTTTCATTCATAAGATAAGTTTCTTAATTTGATATGAGAAATAAGCTTAATTGAGATAATTCAGACGTTATCTGAACTTGATAAAGCTCAATTATCCCTTCTCTTTCTTGCTATTTCAAAAGGAAAGCCTTTCCGTCAAACGCCGACCCCAGCCGAAGTCCCACTCCCACCTACCAAAGGAGGAGAGCCCACAGCTTCAGCTCCATGATTGCATTGAACACTTTCTTTACTTTAGCGTTAAAAGTGTAAGCAAAAAATGGACTTTGTTTTTCACTTTGGCGCATACTTGTTGGGTGTATAGAAGTGTGTACACAACTCGATCTGAGTTAGTTCTGGAGACAAAGTTATGGAACCTGAAATTTAGAAGAAGAATATAAATGAACCTCAGGCTTTGTTTGTCTACAACTTACCTTCCAGCATAGAACAAGTCCCCAAACAAGAAACATGAGAAAATAATGGTGATGACTAACGACAATGGAGTGAAAATGGCAGTGAACACCGGCCCTTTCTTCGCCACACACCACACCTGCAGCCAATATGTTACTCCGGTCACGATCACGCCCTGAAAATAAAACCCAAATCTGAATTAGCATAGCCTTTCATGTACCAATCCCAAGAGTTCACACTTCCCAGCTGGATTTCGAACCCGCAGCCTCATCAATTTGGCAAGCTTCTTAAGTTACATTGTTCATAGTAAACAAATGGTTGTGCATTCTGTAACGATCTTTTGGGGCTCCTTTGACAAATAGAACAGTTTGTAACTGTTGCATGAATCTGCATTAGAAGTTGTGGCAGATTCGTGTCCTATGAATCTGTCCCAATCATTAAGCCATATTCATGTCATAGTTATATACTGTTTTGTTTATCAAATGGACCCTTAGGGGCCGCTTGGTAACAGCCTCATGAACCTACCCAAAAAAATGGGCAGATTCATGGCACACTGTAACAAGTAATATGCTCAATGCTTTGGAAGCATATTTATGGAACAACGACAATATGTTATTGCTATCAAATGGCCCCTTAAGTATACCATTTTTTGTTCACTTGTTAAGTAAAGAAGGATTTTTTGTACTATTAATCAACAGAAGGGTACTGAAAATATTAATTAGGTAGAACATACGCAGTATATAACTGAGAGAAGCTTGATATCAAAGCTCAACCTCCATGCCGAGGCTTTTCTTTCAAAGGCAAAGGCTACCAGTGCAGATTGGAGGGCACTCAGAAGGCATTGCAGAGAAGTTAAGGACAGCTTAAAGGGGTAGACCTTGAGAAGAGGGGCCTGCACCAATAGTTATATACATATAAGATTCACAAATGAACCGTGTTATGAAATTCATCAAGATTAGTTGATCCCAATATATAGCAGTGGACTATCTTAATGAGGACAGTTATTTGACAATTCAATGACACGTACGGTGGAAACAGTAACACTCTGATATTGTTCTCTAAATGTGCTTCAAAAACATAAGGTAGATTCATCCAACATTATGACAAGTGTTCCATGAATCAGATCTATTTTATATGGTATATTCATAGGACAACAACAGAGTATTACTGCTGCCAAACAGTCCCTTAGAGACTTTCATTGTATGTGTGCCTAAGTGCATGCTAGCTTACAAATTTAATGCATAGTTAGCATATAAATTAGACAAGTCATAACTTCAAATCATTCTGGTTGATTGAGCATATAGACGTTGAAACTTGTGACTTAAAACAGAACTTCGATCATTCATGGAAAATTTTACCTTTTTTCAAAGAAAGTAAGCTCTACACTAAATGACATATGTGGAAGTTTCACAAAAGGAAAGAAACGTATGGTTTTAAAGCTTTCGTGAGCGGTTACCTGCATTAGCAACCAGAATGACCAGGTCAGATTGGAGGAAAGCATTAAGAATGTCCCAATTATCCAGTCTCTCATCGAAGGTTCATGGCCCGAAGCAGGGGCGTCGCCGACTCCTTTAATTGAAGCTTGATGATGACCCAAGAATCTTATTGAAGGTCCTTTGTAAAGTGCTAGTATGACACCACCACCTAGGCAAGATACGAGGCCCACAATCTTAAGTTTGCCGTATGTTGTCCTAATACTGAAGATCTCCATCCTGCTCATTTATAAACTCCAAATTTATTATAGAAGAACATGGTAGCAATTTCAACTTGCAAATCATTGCTTCCTTAAGGAGGCTTTTTATATTCTACCAATATCGATACACAGAGTAATATTTAAGAAGCTCAACAAAGCTGAGAACCTTCACCAAGTAAATAGAATTCACATCTAGCAGACACCTTGGCAGATTTCCTCAATGAAGAACTGCTGTGAATCTGTGATGGTCAAGTCAGAATACTCCGTGACCTTTTCATTGATATTGAACTCATATGGAGATACTTTCTAGTCATTAATATATGATTGGGACATTAACTTGTATGCTGATCATTATAACACAGACTGCCAAGCCATCTCCATGTATCACTCAGCTTTAATCCTGATTGGTTTTTTCCGGCTGTACAGATTTTCAGCCTTCAATCAACAACGGAAAGAACTAGAGCAGGATTCACCATGCGCTCAATTATATCTGATTAGCAATAAAATAAATTAAACCAACCTGAACAGGACTGCCAAGATGAAGGTGAAAACTGGAACGATATTGGTAGTGGCAGTTGCAAGGGTAGCAGATGTATATGATATGGCAATCATATAGAGATTCAGGCTCAAAGTGATCCTGCAACAACATCCCACCATTCAACAAGTTGTCTGAATTTCCTTTTCATGGAATCCAAGGACAAACCACAAAATTTTAAAGTAATATAAAGCAAGAAAGTTTCTTTTGAACTGCAACATACCCCACAAGGGACACAAGGGAAGCCTTGCAGAAGAGTTGAAATGACAGCAACGAAGCTTTCTTCCTGTGATTCCAAGAAAAGAAGATGGACATCGTATCATTATGACAATGTTCATGATTTATATGTGAAATGCTATGGTTCACATGGTGATTTTGTTGTCTCACTAATATACATGTATGTGCATCACATAATGATATGTACTAAAGACTTCAGTGTCCTTTTGGCTAGGCCAAGGGAAAAGTCAGGTCCTTTTAGTCAGTCTATATTACATTTTCAGTTGCAGACTACCAATTGGCAAACCTGCAGGGGCTTCTCCTCCTTGTCAGAAGGTACATATAAACTGAATCTTGAAAAGAGATGCATGCTATGAGATCTAAACTTGCCACATCTCTTTTAATGATTAACAGCAAAAGAGCAAGAAGCAACCTCTCGAAGACCAGTGCGATTGGCACCAAGAAGGCGGCAGCCATGGCTTGTCTGTAGACAACAAACACGAAGTGATTCATTCCCTGGTTGAGTGCTGCCTTGGTGAGCAAGGCCATGCCTGCATATATGGAGTGCACACAGATCATGGCCAGGTAAGGCTTGTATTTAGACATTGTCCTCCTTGATGGCAGTCTAAGGGGACTAATGAGATGAGTTTCCAGTTCGGGGGGAAGAAAATTTCTTATACTTCCGTATTTTTATAGAGCAAAAAAGGAGCATGGGACCAGAGATGCTCTATTTTGATACCCTCTAGGCTCTATTTCTTGGTGCACATTTGACGTGGAAAAGACATGCGAAAAGCACTTTTGATGTTGCCACAACAATAAAATATATGCTTTACACTCCACTAGGCTTTTGTTTCCTGGGCTCCTCTTCCTTCACATTATTTGGTCTTTGCTTTTCTGTCTCCTTAAAAAAGATATGCACCTTCTGGTTTTAAAAGAACCATTCCATATATATATATATATATATGTATTGGAGAAAGAATCTTCAGCCACGGCCAAGAGTAAAGCAGTAGCAATACAGAACAATGAAATGATATTTGCTAATCCAAAACCAAACTTTTCTGGTTATTCTGTAGCAGATACTAAATCTTGAGTATTTTATATCCACTTCATAAAGACTGCATTGGTCTTTCGCTACCTCAGTAAAAACATGGCACGTCAAATCCACATTAGATCAGTTGATTTCAAATCCCATATAATCAAACAAGGTGGTTGAGCCTTATTAGTTATAATCAATCACAACGTAGCAGTTCCAGAGACTTTGACCTCACAATCTGTGAGAACCCAGGTTTCTAAATTAACTTTTTTATTATCATGCCTCGTTTTATTGTGATATTTAAGGATATAATATTCTTCTTACCAAACACCCTTTTAAGAGTACCAACTGTGATTTAGCAATTCAGGACTGTTAAAGAAAGCTATAAAACGAGGGCCACTTTCGAAATCAAAAGCAAAAAAAGATTTGCCATCGAAGCAAAAGCTTTTACAAGATTGAAATATCATATGCACAAATATTTGCTTCCGGTCTTACCCTTCATTTTTATTAGCAGGTTAATTAGGTAAGCTGCTATAAAATTATGCAAAAAATGCATTTTTGATGATAAGATTGTTAATCTTCTTGGGGCTTCAAGTCTTAAACCCCACCTCTTAGTTTAGCCGAGAAAGCTCCTGTTGGCACTCACTGTCACATCTCGAATGGAAAGAAGGCGTCCATGCATGAGAGTCTACTGTTTCACACTCAGTTAGCTTTAAGCAAGGCATGTCGCCATCTGTTTTTCTTTGGCCGTCCAAAAATTGTGGCCGATTGTGGGGTTACCGGAAGGAGATTGTTGTTTGTTGTTTACCGGAAAAAAAGTAGCTATCGATCTCCCACATATAGGTAAGCTTTGATAAAGGATCATTCGAGCAGTCGATTTCGATGACGCCAAACATTGAAAATTAAGTTGTAAATAATAGAGGACAAGCCCAAAATACCTATCAAAAGAAAGAGAAGAGGAAATAAATGATCAATTCTTTAAACAAAACTCCTTTATCTTCTTTGAAAGGTGTTTTAGACTCTTGAAAAAATAATCTAACTTAGTTGCAATTCGATCTCCACATCTGATGTTCTTGGAATTGATGGTCGGTAGATTAAATTATTTTACTAGAAACTAAGTTTTTTTGTGACGGTTTGAGTGCTTTATTTGAGCCAAGTGAACGAGTGTTTAGGGGCCCAACATTCATTTTTAGGTAGAGGATTACATCATTAGTTTGTATGTAAAGGAAATCCTGGCTAGTTGGTGCTTTCTGACTAGAGGGATTTTGGATTTTTTTTTAGTGAAAAAGAAATACAGCTCATTCTCAGAAATTGATTAGTAAAATATTATGGCAAATCCAAAAACAAAAAAAAAATTCAAATTCATTGTTTTCCAGATTAAGTGGATGAAGCTTTCAGTGTGTTCAATGTGGGTCCGAACTTGAGCCCTCAATGTGTTCAATAATCTTTGCCGTTCAAATCTTGTCCGGACACCGGATATAGCGACACAATTGGATGCGACGATAAAAGAACATGTTATTTTTTACATTTTCCATGATGATTTAATGCTTTGTATGTTGCTTTTTAATATTAATTATCCAAAATATAATTTTCTCATTCATAAATATATATAAATATAAATATATTTACATGCACAGTACTCGTATGTAACTTCTTTGAATGTCTCGATCAAGAAGAAGAGTATTTCATCCTACAGTTTGTATCTAGAAAAAAAAAGTATAGACCAAGAAACCAATCGGCTACATCGACTAAACATAAGCATGAATCTCATGAATAAATAGCTTGACATTCTCCTAACTATTTGGACCAATTATTTAAGTAGGCAAAGGGATCAATCACCAACAGTGAGTTTGGATTAGATTAGATCCTTGTAGATCTGCCCATCCCCATCAATGACATCAATATCAATACCTCATTTCAATTATCTGCTCTCAATTCTTCCCATCGGTTGGCAAGATTCTAAAAGTAAACAAGCCCGCTTTTCAAAAGTTTTCATCTTCCAATTTGGACGTGCATGAGAAAGCGAAATAGATCATAGTTTTTAACTAGGGATGTAAATGATTCGGATTATGTAATCAGGTCATAGTTTTATCAGATCCAAGTTATTCAAATTGGGCTAACCGAGTAGGAATCAGATCTGAATTTGACTATCTTAAATGGATTCGATATTTACGTCCATGTTCTTAATCCTCCTTTTCTTCGCTCCAACTTTTTGATTTGAATAGAACCTGGGCCACATCTTGGTCAAATTTGTTGGTCCGGTGGGCTCGACCCATAGTCTGAAACAAATGCGGACCACATCTTGGTCAAATTTGTTGGTCGGGTGGGCTCGACCCATAATGTGAAACAAATGGTCGGTCGGGATGGTGAAGGCATGCATCCTGAGGCTTTTAGGCAAAGCTTGATTGAGAAAATTAATTTGGCACCAAGAAGAAAAACACAATTCATCAATCTAAAGTGATCCATCCAAGATTAAGATTAGACAAAGGGTGTGAACAGATCGGCAGATATACCTTTAACTATATTCAACTTCTTCATATATTCACATATTCGAATTCAAATTGGAATTCGAGTGCAAATAAAAAAAAGTCGTATATGAGTATGAAATCTGATTTTAGAATGCAAACTTGATCTAACTTTGACTTTTTACATTCATATCTAAAATCCAAATCTGAATTTTGACTGAATTTGATATACAATATTTATCTAACAACAGTCTGATCTAAATCAGTATCTAAATCAGATGAGATTATGGTATATTCCAAATCAATCCGATGCCATTTGTTAAATCTGAAATTCTATTTCTTAATTGAATATTACATTTTTTTTTCCAGATAGACGCGACTCGTTTTTTATCCGTGGTCTGTGGCCTGTGGGTATTGGGTAGCTTTTTGTCCGTAGGCGGTAGCCGAACAGGTGTTCCCAACGAACAGCCTCTCGCCGCCTCGGCCTGGCCCAGCCGCGGTCCCTTTTCCGTTCCACCGGCGAGCAGCGAGCAGCACAAAAGTTCCCCGTGGCACTTCGAAAGTTCCGGCTCCCCACCGGTGGATGGCTTCGAACGTTCTTCGCTATCACACAACATCGCGAATGATTGTGCTGCTGAACTGATAACGGAGCTGATGAGTGATGAATGATATCAGGATTTAACAAGTTCAAAAGCACTCTTTTCTACAAAATAAAAAGTTGGGTGCACAGAGAATTGCCAATGTATAAATTCATGGTAGGGAGTTTTCTTTTCAGTGGAGTTGTGTAACATGCGTTAACATCTCACTGTGGCCGACTGTAAGGAATGGCCTAGAGCCTTTTTGTTGTCCAAGACGATTCAATTCCCCTTTCTTCTTAATTATTGAAGCTTCAGTTCCAGGAAAGCAATTCTGACATGATGCCTCAGCTACAATTATCTGCCTTGCAGCCAGTTCAGGGTGTGGAAGGTGGGATCAAAGGAAAGAGTAGCACATAAAACTTTCAGGGTGTGGGATGTCTCTGTCTATTCCTTAACGCTTCAGGTATTGTCTCTTCGAATAAAAGGAAGTGATTTCTTGGATTTTGATGCATTGACACATTCTCTTGCCTTCATGATGCTTATGGTTATTTTTTGAGCTCTTATGTGTATGTTTGTGTTAGGTCATGAGCCATTCTGTTTTCAAGGAAAATGAATGTTTTCATCCAGTTCACCGAAATTCACCTAAAGCTGAAGTTTAATAGGAAAAGCAATAAACGTGTAGGATCAGCATCCTCTGAAGTTTAACAAATGGCTTCACTTGAGGTTTCCTTTTTCTTTTGGTTTTGAATGTGTTCTTGCCAAAGCGGCCAATTGCTGGCGATTATTTTACGTTCTGATCTCAAGCGCTTTACCACGCCAACCTATTTGTAATTGTATATTTCTTTCTGATGGTGGTTTCATTGTGCGAGGTTTAACCGCCCACCAACTATTCGTGAAAATGTCTGAAAGAGAATAGAAAATTGTCACTGTTAATTCTTCCTATTTCCAAAAGATAACTTCTAGGAGCTTCTTCTTTTTCCCCTTTGGAAGGAAAATTAGAACAGGATTTTCAGCTTAATCATATTTTTCACTACTAGTAGCAAAGTTATAAGTGTAAAAGATTTATGTGAATTCTCTAATCTGATGTGCAACGATTTTTTATGCAGGAAAGGTTAGTGGCAGGTTAATTATGCCAGCAAGCGTGCCTGACTCCATGATGTTGGATAATCTATCGCCATCATGGTAAAGTGCATAATTCCTGCCGGTGGCTTTTGTCGCCATTTGCTCTCTACATCTTTTGATACCCTTGCACAATGTACTGGGGGATGTTTAGGTTTCACTTGCTTCACTCCGTCAGTTATTAAGGTTTGGGTTAGGAGATGCATGGGTTCCAGCCAGTCTGGTCCCTTGGAGCCTTCAAATGAACAAGGTCAGGTTGCTGAAATTCGGCCTCAGTCCTTGGAGGTTTTTGGAGCAGTTAGAGGATTACATACCCACCATCTGCAACATTCTGATGCATCTCTTGGGGATTCCTCTGCTGTCACCAAGTCTCCAATTTCTTGGGCAGGTTCAACTTATTCAATGCTATTGAACAACCTTGAAACTGCTCTGAAGGACCATAGGATAATCGACGCATGGGAATCATTTACCGACTTCAAAAGATTATATGGTTATCCAACTAAATGTTTGCTGCAAAAATTGTTAGCTGAGCTGTCATATTCATCGGAACCTGCCTGGCTTCGTAAAGCGTATGATTTAGTGCTAGTAATCAAGGAGGAGAAACCAGAAATGCTCTGTTATGACTCACTGATTATGTTGTCTCTCACCCTTTCAAGAGCAGAAATGCCTATTCCTGCGTCTTCCATCTTGAGACTTTTGCTGGAGAAAGGTGCTTTTCCACCAGTCGGCATATGGACTGCAGTTTTCTTGCACTTGGTAAAATCAAAGATTGGAACTTATCTTGCATCAGAGTTGTTGGTTGAGATCAGTGAATGCTTCTTGAAACACAAAAGGAACTTAAACAAAGGCCAAAGTTCATTTCTTAAGTCAGTGACTCCTAACACTGGAGTCTTTAACCTTGTATTGAATGCATGCTTAAAAGCTGGATCTGTACTAAAGGCCCAAGAAATAATTGAACTAATGGCACAAACAGGAGTTGGGGCGGACTTGACCTCAATTGCTATCATGAGCTTAGTTCATGAGAGAAATGGTCAGAGAGATGAACTGAAGAAACTTGAAGCACATGTTAGTGAGGTTTCTGCATACTCACTTCATCATTACCAGTTATTGTATAACAGCTTTCTGAGTTTGCACTTCAAGTTCAGGGATATTGATGCCTCTTTAGCGTTGGTAGTTAACCTCTACAAGCGGCAACAAGGATGTGCTTTCTCTAATGAGAAAAAAGGGGAAGTGAAAGAAAAGTTTAACAGCAGCGTTGTCAATATTGGATCACGAAGATTGCGAACAAGTTTAGCCCTAAAGATTGAACCAAGGCTTTTGCAGAACAATTTTGTAATCGAAATTGAAGGACATCCGGACCTTGTAATCTTGAACAAAGGAAAGCTTGTACCAAGTCATAAAGCTCTTGCAAAGTTAATCATTGGCTGCACGAGGGTTCGTAAGACTGAGAAACTAGCCAAACTTTTTTCCTCGATACAGAAGGAGATGGATGAGGCAGAAGTAGGCAGGATGGTGACTGAAGCTATATGGGCCTGTGTTCACTTGGGTTGGTTGGAGACTGCACATGACATCATTGAAGATCTAATTGCCGAAGGAGTTCACATTAAGGAAGATTCATACTCATCTCTTCTCGTAGCTTATTGCAAAAAAAATCAGTTCAAGGAGGCCGTTGTACTAATTACACAAATGAGAAAGGTTGGCCTGCTAAGAGGAATGTCGAATGAACAAATTTTATCAGATGCTTGTGGAACAGCTACAAGGGCCTTTGGCTGGGCTGAAAAGTCTGAGTTAGCAGAACATTTGGCACATGAATTTGGAAATGAAGATTCAACACACTTGTTGGTTCTTGAAATAAATGCTGCCATCTGCTTTTTCTGTACGGCTAAAATGATTGAGGACGCCCAAAAATCATTTAGGAAGATGAAGAGTATGAGTCTGCAACCGACAGTTCAAACTTTTGGCTATCTTGTGAATACTTATTTTTCTCTAGGTATGTACAGAGAGGTCACCATGATATGGGGGGAGATCAAGGAGTGCATGGTTAGTGGAGTTTTGAAAAGAAACAGAGACTTGCTTGACAGTTTACTATTGAATTTTCTCAGGGGTGGTTATTTTGAGAGAGCCATGGAAATTATTGGCTTGATGAGTGAGCATGGTATGTTCATTGATAAACTCAAGTACAGGAGAGAGTTTCTCAAACTTCATTTAACTCTTTACAGAGGCTTGAAAATTTCAGATGCCAAGAACGAGGTGCAGCGTAAAAGGCTGGAGCACGTTCGTGCATTCCGTAGGTGGGCTGAAATCAAATGAATTTCGCGGAATTACTGCATCCTTTGCTGTAAAGAGTGGATCATGGAATCAGGAGAAGGTTCATTAAGACGGTTCTTACATCATCAAGTTCCTACCTGGATATGGTCGATAGGGCCCTTTCAGGACTCATTTGTCTGTATCAAAACTGCAGGAACTATGTGAACCCAACCCACGATACAACAAGGCGTTTGGTTATTCACAAATGAGCCTGAACTTGAAGAACCATGCCCTCTCTGCAACTGGACCTCAAGGCCTGAGCTGGTGATTGCCCAAACCCAGCCCGTTAGTCATCATATTTCTGTGGCATTTACCATCAAAAGAAGAGTATGATTCATCCGAGTCGTTCTACAGAATTTGGAATCCAGTGAATGGGGTCCGGACATTTGATGAAAGACATCAAAAGATCCCGTTGCCCCATGCTTATGCTCTACAGGCAGAATTTAATAAGGGGTTTTTACCATCTGGATGCTACTTGAAGACAGGTGGTTAAATGATCTATTTATTTGAATGGTCATCGTGTTTTTATGTACAGAACAAGCTTCTGCTCCAATGTGTTTAAACAAACCAAGATAGAGTTATCCGTGTTTAGCAATATTCATGCATGAAAGATTTGTTCGTCTTCTATACAACAATGGCAATCCAAAAGCTAAATTGAGATTACGTTTTGAGTCATCCGAATCTATTACTTTCTTTTAACAGGTCGAAGATTGCGAGGGATTCATTTATATTTCACTAGTACCTTAAAGCTTGTCCAATGTTTTTGAATGTGAAATTGTTGTTCGTAGAGTGCTATAAATATGCTTTGGGAGTCACATCCGACAATTTATACTGCCAAGAGAGCGATCGAGTGCAAATTGAAAAAACTGCAAACGCATGTCATGTTACACAGAGAGAGAGAGAGAGAGAGAGGGAGGGTTCTCTCCTTTGCAGAACATGATGCTTGCATACAACAATAAAATTTTGGGTGGAAGAAGGAATGAAAAGAAGAAGAAAAGGAAATCAAGCAAAAAACAAAAGAAAAAATTATTGCATCTCAAACTTCCTCAATTTCTTGGGGAATTACCAGTTGAGAACCTTCACCGCCTTTCGCTTCTTCCCCTCCTCCCCTGACAGAGTTCAAAAGTGAGCACTCCTCCATGTTTGTGATGGAAGTGCTGCAGAGGCAGCACCCCGAATCACTCCTTGATCATCTGCTTTTTTAAAAGCACCAATTTAACATACTGTTTCATCATCACCATTGTCGTCATCTCTATTGTTTATGCTTATTTAATCATACCTATAATCTATATTAAATTATTTATTTGTCTAGACGCCATTCATTGTCGACATATTGACGTATAAGAACATACTGTCGGCACAATTTTATTCATCTAAATGGAAAACTTTGCACAAAGTTGGTAAAAAAAACACACATATGCTTCGCTTTCATGCACATCTACAGTCTATTACTGACGTGATTGACAGAAATATAAATATAGTTTAGTATTCATGCTTCAAATTTAAGGCTTAGGTTCTCCTTGCTCTTGTTGTTACATAATGTTAAGAATATTCTTCGATGGTGGATTAGGCAAAAAAACTGTTTGGTGATGTGAAGGGTTCGGACTTGTGTCATCAGAATTGAATTTTAGATCGAGTCGGGCACTGTAATCGTGTTTGAATTGGCAGAAAAATTATGTTGTATCTAAGCTGGATGCCATGAAGATGTTCATATGCCACATTGTCTTTTTCCTTCGTAAAGTTTGGATGATAATCGAGACTTCACTCTCGTTTGCTATTGTTATTATTATTGTTGTTGTTCATCATCATTATTATTATTATTAAAAACTTCTCAAAGTCCAGCTGAAATATTCGTTCATGGTGAAAGCTGTCTATCTCAATCGTTGTATTATTAAGAATTTTGTTCCTTCGAAAAATATCAACAAAAGTTTAATTCTTTTTACCAAATTTTCTAAACTGCAAAATTCAATTTCTTATGTGTTTGGATTGCCCACAAATTCCGGTTACGCCCGTATTGGATCCTCTCATGTAATTTGTTTATTTATATGTAGATGGCACTTGTCATTCTCTCATTCATTTTACCATTAATTTAACTCTAATTAATTTTAGTTGAGAAATTTTCCTTCTACTGAAATGATCAGCATAATATGCCAATAAAATGCATGCGACAAGTTGATGCGGGAGTGCCACAAATTCAGAACACATGAAGGCACAAGAAAATTAAGTTTACAAAATTTATTTCTTTTATGATAAAGAATACCAACCGTGTGGGGAAATTTTTCTTAAAAACACAAAATTACATGTAATTAAAAGAAAAAAGCAATACTACGTATTATCATGACAAAATTAATCACGCCAATCGTGCTATAAAAACGAACCATGATTAAAGAAATTAAGCCACCGGACAGTGGTATATCCTTGGTCTTTTGACATTTGGATCAGGTCTGAATTGCCCATGGCTGGTCATGCGTAAAATCATGTTGTAACAGAACATAGTTTTATTAAGCAACACTCTTTAGTATTGAGATTAATGAAGCACATAGCACACCGACTTGTGCAACCGGACTCTTGGACGACTGCACAGGAGAATTGTTACTGAAAACGACTGTATCTGACACAGTTTACGACCAGAAACGCCATTGATCTGCAGCAGCAAGCGCATATAGTCGAACAACTTTGGCTGGTGCGAGGCAAAGTTATCGCCCTGAGTGGTACTGCCTTCTCCAGACCGATTCCCAGCCTCTCTCTCATGTCCAGCATCTCCTGCTGGAGTCCATAAGGCAAAGCCCAGTTGAAGGAAGAAGAAAGGTGTCCAGCATCTCCAATGTGCTCCCGTTCCTGCGGACGACGACAACCAGCTAGGACTGCAACTTGGTCATGGCTGCCGGGTTGCGGACGAGCTCGGATAGCACCCATTCCGCTGCTCTCTGTACCAGCAATAAACATCTTTTGGCATAACATACATCAAAATTAAGTCATCACACTTTAATCAATTGGAAGCACTGCTTTTTCTCATAGCAAATAAATCCAACAGAAAACGATAATGATGATGTCTAGATCAGATTTTATAAGACAAGAAAGCTATGATCCTAATACTTAATATAATCATCAAATCAATCCAATCAATATATTAGACATTGGAAAGTTTAGAATGGAAGAGTAAGACAAAGTGAAGAATGTATGTACCAAGGTAATTGCATAGATGACGACAGCCGGGAACTTAGCTGGTTCATCTGTGCGTTGTCGTCTGAAATTCAGCAGCACATCCAAGTAGTCCTTCTGATCTCCCTTTTCTTCCTCCCCTCTGTTCATCCGTGCCTGGATTCTTTCCTCAGTGAACTACGCCAGTCATTATCTGAAAGACTTTCTCCATATAACACTGGCACTTTCTCTTTATGCCCTGTGGATCGAACCACTTCAGAATGGGTATAAAATCTGCTGCGTCAGGTTCTCCTAGCAGTGCTATGATCTTATTAGCAAGATGAAAGAACTCGTTTCCTTCCTTGTGGGATCAGCTAGGTTCCTAGAGGCACGTTAAAATTGGTGAGGTACCCGAATTTCCGTACGTCGATGGCCTCTTGCCATCTTCACTTTCTTCTCTTATGAACCTAACAGTGGAGTCCACGCACTCCCTTCTGATGCTTTTGGTGGCGTGTAATCGTTTGTTCGAGAAGAATTCGTGAGCGGAGAGGCGACGAACGAGACGCCATGAGGGACCATACTGAGCAGTGATCATGGGCCCTTTTCGAGCACTGATCACAGTTCCTTGGTCGGTCTCTGTGATACAGAGTTTCATGGCTTCATATATTTTATCATATTTGTTTTTCAAATATTTATATATTCAGATTCAAATTTGGAAGAAGAAAAATCTATACCATAATTAGAATTTTCAACTGAATCTACATTATATTATAGTTTGGTTAGATATCAAATCTGAATCGCATATTAACTTAGATAAAAGCATTAAATTCCACAAACCATATGCTAGGATAGGCGTGGGAAATACGTTGGAAGTTGGAACTGATAAGTGCCTAATTTTGACACTGTTGAGGACTGCCGAAGGCATGACCGAGAGTCATAGAGTAGAATGGACCAACGGAGTAGGGTGTAGCTGGGCACGCCGATTACCACCTGACCGGCCTAAACCCTCTTTTTCTAGTGAGGTTAACCTTGGCAGGGATTGCCGACAGGCCGCAGCACTACGCGCGGCCAAGGACGGGCGCAAGCCCAAGAAATGACTCATAGGGTCCGGATTCGTAGAGAGAGCGGGCGCAACTAGATCCAATCCAGGCGCTCATTTTGCCTATGTTTATTTACTCTTTTATACTATCTCGGTTTGAGACGTGTTAGAATCGTTTTACTTTAAGTTCTTTGTACCGTCTCGGGTTAGGAGCTAAGTGAACCGAGATGTATATAAGCTTTGTAATTAGAGTTTTTTGGGATTATGCTTGAATGAAGAATGAATTGATTTTCACTTTAGGCGTCACTCTCTCTCTCTCATCCCATCTTCTTCTCAATCAAGTCTAATCGTCTTCCCGGCGGTGGCCGGATTGATTTCTTCTCACCCTTGACCAGCGATGGCTAGTGTCTTTCTTCGATCTGACGGCGTCAATCCTCCTTCCGTCCTCAATACTCTTTTCTTTTTCTCTCTAATCGGTTGAAGGAACATCTGTCTCCCCTGATTTTGCGATAGAAGGAGAAGCTGTGGCAGATCACAAAGTTAAGACCAATCCACCCTCTTGAGCGTGATCTTGGGTAGCGACAGCGCCTTGGCAGTGAGATCCTATCAAAACCGCGCGCGTTATTGGGATTTTTCTTTGTGAAAAATTCATAAACAAGTGCCCAATTATTGTAGATATTATAAAACCACGCTTAACTTTGAAACAGTCACCGTTGGGCGCCTAAAGTTTGAGTAAATGTCGAGTGGATGCTTTTCTTTACTACGGAACTACGTTTGAAGTCTACATGTCCTTGAAAGCAAAAACCATCTTATCTTCACATAAATTGGAAGATTCAAATCTGTCGGATGCCAAATAATTGCCGGATGGTTCAAAATTAAACATATATTATTGAAAACACCATAAACTTTTGTTAAAAATGCCATAAACAATTGCTACGCTAGAAATTGTCCCTAATGTTCGTGGCAACTGTTTTTTTTAGTGACTTATTATTAATTTTTAGGCAACATATATTGTTGGTCATATATATACATATATGCAAATGAATCACATGTGTGATTTTAGGGATATCAATAGGTCATGTGTGAACCGCATCTACTCTTTTTAACATCTGATTTGATTCACACATTTGGGTTCGAATTCAAATATGAATTAATGAAAAGAATTTAAGTTCCATACATAAGTCTGATTTTTAAATTTACAACATAAATCTGATATGAATCCATCTTTTAGATGGACATTTCAATTCAAATCTAACTTTCAAAATACACAACAGGATCTGGACCACATTATGATACATTAAAAAGTGGCTCTAAAATGTATGTATATTGAATATAGAATATTTATTTAAGCCCGAAGTTGACTCCGAATTAATTGGTTTGGGCATTTATTTAGAAATTGAACCAAATCTGATTGAATTCATAAATGCAAACCAGATTCAACTTCTTAATTGGATGTTAAATATTTTCTTCTCATAAGTCGATTTTTTCAAAATAGTTTAGTCTGATATCCCATCTAAAATCAATTTATTGACATTGCAGTTAACAAAGTCTGCATTGATTAATGCAACTAATTTCACCAATCACATCGACAAAGGAATATAAAAGCAGGAATTGTAATTGCACGATGTTTAATTTTATATTTTGTAGGATGGTAGGCTGAAGCTGATATATATATAAAATACGTATAAAAAGAATTCAAGTAGTGTGAAATCAAAGAATGGGTGGTGGACTGATAAATTAATAAACTCGGCCCTTCTCCCAATAATTACCAGTCTCATTGATATTATTGTCAGCGACTCACCCTTTCCACTTTCTAGTGTTCTTATTTTTAAATTTGAAATTACTCTTTAGAAATGAAAAAATATTATGATCGTTCCGCCAGTATAAGAAAACAGTGTCCTGACCGATACGATGCGTTTGCATCGTCGTTAAGTATTTTCATTTACAAATAATAAATAAATATTTCAAAATATTAATAAAATATAAAAAGGTATGTGAGCAGATTCAGAAAATACTGTTGCTAACAGATTGGAATGGAAGTTGTTCAAAACTTCGCTGCCACAATGCATTCTTTGGTGATTAATTACTCAAATATGACAATGTTCATATCAACTAACCATGTAAAAATTAATTAATTCAAAAATATATGGGCACATGATACAGACTAAGAGACCATGGTAACTCAAATCAAACACTATACAAACATAATCTTTGAAAAAACACTAAAAGGAGAAATGAATTTATGAAACAATTGGGACTCCTTTATTTGGAGATCTGGTAAAGTTCTTACTTCAAGATCCTTTGAAAAAAATCTCATGATCGGCGAGGTAAAGGTATTGCCCTCAATGGTGTGGCTCTTCTTAGAGTGATCCCCAGCTTCTCCCTCATGTCGACGGTGCTAGGATCGACCCCCTCCGGCAACACCCAGTCGAATGAAAGAAGCAAAGCAGCTACAGTGAGAGGAAGAAGCCTATGGGCCAGCGGCATCCCGGGGCACATCCTCCGGCCGGAGCCAAAGGGGAGGTACTCAAAGTGCTGGCCCTTGTACTCAATGGCGGAATCCAGGAACCTCTCTGGCTTGAAGCAGTGCGGGTCTTCCCATGTCTCTGGGTCTCTGCCAATAGCCCATGTGTTGACGAGCACTTGGGTGTGCTTGGGAATTTCATAGCCCATCATGGTGCATGACTCCATAGCTCTGTGAGGAACCATCAGAGGCAGAGGTGGGTGCAGCCTCAGCGTCTCCTTCACCACTGCTCTCAGGTACGGCAAACTCTCTAGATCCGCCTCTTCGATGCCGCGATCCGGGCCGGCGACGCCGGAAAGCTCGTCCAGCAGCTTATTCATTATCTGGGGGTTGTGGAGGAGCTCTGCCAGTGCCCACTCCACCACGCTTGTCGTCGTGTCTGTGCCGGCAATGAACATTTCCTGCAGATCAACATGCAGTATGTACAGTTAAATAACTGAAATCGCTGTCTTTAGCATGAAACCAACCCCCATCACTCGCTAAATTAGTAATCTGCTTTCTCAAGTTCGGAAATGTTTTCCAACAAGCAATTTCTCACTAGCCAATCTTCCTCAAATGCAATAGTTTTCTGGTGGATTCATTATTTTTTATCAGCCAGGGCTGATCTTAGGCTACACCTGTATTGAGGTGAATACATGTTCCACCATTCAAAACGAAAGCCAGTTCTGGGCTCAAAAACTCATATGAAAAGGGAATTATCTCAATAACAAGCAAATTATCTGAGAAGAATCCCAACTTTCACCTAAATTTTTCAGTAGGCTGAAGTACTTTGGACCAAGCTATGCGTAGTGTAACTGAATGCCTACTACTCTAACCTTCAGAAAATTAATTAGATCGTGCTACCTAGAGATATTTCCCACTTGTACCTCCAGTAAAGCATGTGGTGCTTCCTCATTAACATTAATTAAAGAAAGAACAAAAAGCATTGAATTGAAACAGATGGGAATCGATATCATTAAAAAAAACACACAGATCTGATCGAGAATTTATGGACTTTCAAGGACAAGAAGGAAACCGCAAGCGGCTGTTATAATTTACTGAAACAAAAAGCATTCTCAATTGCTATTGAAGTTAATATTGCTGATGAGAACTGTTTTTCTTTCTAATAAAATACTCATGGGATTCCAATGGGAATATAATAGAACATGAAGTACTTAAATGTGGAGAGACGCGAGTAATTTTTAAATAAGCTATACACATGCTGCTTAAGCTATTCATCGTGAAAAAAATAACAAAAGGATGGATTTGCCTAAGAAGATCAAAATCAAACCTAGATTCCTTTACTGCTTAGGAGGGCTTTGATAGCCTCCCACTTGAGATCTATAGGATTTGAAAACCATGGGCCAGACCATTCTCCCTTTGATCTTAAATGACACTCTTTCTCAATGCAAAGGAGTGAAGTAAGGATCTTAAGTGTAGATCTTATGTGTGACCCTGGATCTGTGGTATGATAAATCATGAATTTTACTGTAGATCTTTTACCAAAAAAAGCATACCATTGCAGAACCCCATCAAATCATGGATTTTAAATCCAAACTGATCAAACACCCCTAATGGTAAGGGATGAATTTGAAAAAAGAAGGATGATCTCTAGAAGTTGGGTCCTCATGAGATTACAATATTTAAAATCTACAAATAGAACCGCTCTTTCCTGATTAAATCATTAATAATATATATTTAACAAAACTAACGAGAGGAGAACAAAAATCTACAAGAGTCATAGTTTCAATATCTGAATAAAGGACTGACTAATGGAAAGAAGAACAATATACCAAGGCAAGTGCATTGATGCTTTCAGAAGAGAAGCTGGACAGTTCATCTCCATTGCCATCTTTAAAGTTCAGCAGAACGTCCAGGAAATCCTTCTTTCCCTTCTCTCGCTCCTCCTTGCTCTTGCTTGCTTGGATTCTTGCCCTGGTGAACCCTGCCGTGATCTCAAATGCTTTCTCGGTGTAGTAATGCATTTTTTTCCTAATACGTTGCAGATCAAAGGGCTTCAAGAGCGGTAGGAAGTCGGCAAGATTCGGCTCTGCCACCACCTCCATGATCTTAGCCGCAAGGGCGTAGAATTCGTTTCCTTCTTTGCTCTTAGGATCCACTAGGTTCCTAGAGAACATAAGGTTACCAAGAAGATTGAAGTTCATGAAGAACACAAACTTGGCGACCTCGACATCTTTCTTGCCATGTTCACTTTCTTCTCTTATAAATCTGACCATGTCCTCCATACAGTTGTTTCTGATGGTTTTCATGGCGTTAAGCTGGCCGCTCGTGAAGAACTCGCGGGAGCAGAGTCGACGGAGAAGGCGCCATGAGGGGCCATACTGGGCAGTGATTATGGACCCATTGTTGCTCTGTGCGACGTCAACCTTCATGGCCTCATAGACGGTCCGGCCGGCGAGCGACAAATCGTTAACTTTGAACATTTCGCGAGCGGCGCCGGAGGAAGAGACGACGACGGTCCTCATGCAGCCGAGCCTGAGAGTCATGAGCGGTCCATACTTGGCTGCTAGCTTGGCCAGACCCTGGTGAGACCGAGCCTGCGACCCCAGTTGGAACATGTTGCCGAAGACAGGGAAGCCCCGCGGGCCTGGCGGCAAGCGAGAGCCGGAAGCGAGACGCAGCGACCGGAGACACATGCATATGATGCATACGGCCGCACACAAGAACAGGATAATATCCATGTTCGTGAAGCAAACACTATGGTATGAATGGATCGATCGAGCTCCAAATTGAAGATGGTAGCTGTAAAACCTTCACTAAATTTGTAAAGGTCTAGTGTGTTAGAGTTCTTGCAGCAAGTGATGAACTCTAAGATCAGAGAGAAGGAGAGCTGAGGATGGAAGGAGAATGTGGAGGTGAAGAAGGGTGGAGATGCATGTGAAGTGGAACAGAGTCGAAGCTTAAATAGAGCGGGAGCCCAGAGTTGTTTACTGCCGTTTACATACATAAGGCCCTTAAACACCGGGAAGGCCATTTAAAATTTGTTGCGGTTTTCCGACTGCTCGATCATTGAGAGCAAACCAGTGTATTCATTTCTTTAAGTCCTGCCAGTATGGAAGAATCTTATAAGTCCATTCTTCCCTCCATGAAAGAATACTCTTTCTGATCTCTCTCCCTCTCCGTGACTTCTCTCTCATCTTAATGACTTACTTAGCAGATCGAGGACGCCAATGCCTGTTCAGTCAGAGACGGGTACTCCCAGTGGCGCCTCTCTCTCAGTCTTCATCAGGTGCAGTGCAAGTGGATTGTACAGAAAAAATATCTAACTGGAGAACTCGTGTTAGTTGACACCAGATCCGAGCAAGAACCTATACCTGGTTCCGGTGTCGTCATCACCGGATTCATTCTAAGGCAAAAAAACACCACATAAACCCTAATCTTCGATATACATGTGAATATTGAACAATTAGCAAGAAATTTAATTTGAATGCAGTTCATAACTGCTTTTGAACTCTTTGTTCGGACTAAAATTTTATTCAGAATCAGATTTAGAGCATTGGCAATCGTTTGAATCCCCACTAGGCCGGTGGGTCGTCATCTTCCAAGAAAAAGCAGTAGTACCTAAGCTGCAGCTACCACATTTTCCCATACGTGTCTAATTAGTTCGTACTGTCAATCCACATTTGAGGATCAACAGAGGAGAAAGGAGATTGTTGGCACCTCCAAAATTCTCCACTTTGCGCTGTTCTAGAGTTACACCGTGTCTATTTTTTGTTTTAAATTTCTTTCACGTTGGTGCCGACTGACCTATAGGGCATTTGGCTTATTGATCATTTCTAGCTTACTAACCTACAAATTAAATCCATACCATTTACCGGAGAATTTTTAGCTTAGAGCAACATTGTGGAGCTCCCTTACTCATATAATAGAAACCAATCTGCAAACCGGATTAATGAGATCGTGTGTATGAATTGGTATCTAATGTGGTTCTTAATGGGAATGGGACCTAACTGGGTCATGTTTGAAAACTAGAGGAAGAATTCAGGAGATGTTAAAATTAGAGAAACTGTTCAAGATCTTAAGCTGTAATTACGTAAATCTAAAATTTGTTATATATCGACTACAAGATCAAGAAGTTGGAGAAAAAACAAATGCTCTACCGCAAAGAAAGAAGCAGAGGAATGAGATCAAATACCGTGCAAGTATTACCCAGGGCGTATCTTCATGACTATAATAAGGTACTGGGCATGGTCAAAGTAACGAAAGATTAACGAATATGTCTTCAAAAGGTAAATGGCAGAAACTAATTAAAGCTGTGGTTGTCATATTGAGGCAGTGGTCGCCAGTGAATTGACTTTGTTAGAAACATCAGTTATGGTGTTTCGAATGGCTGAGTGCAGGGCCGTCGTCCCTTGGGGAAAAAAAAAATCGTAAATTTCAGCAGGCATGACTCAAAATTAATAATGGAGTTGCCTGGAGACGGCACATGGCACGCCAATATTTGGAGTCTGTGAGCTGGAGTAGAACCAGGGGCGCCCCTGCCAGCACCTGCCTGAGTTGTATCTAAAAGATAGAAATTCAAAGGCTATATACATATGATTTTTTGTCTAACTGAGAAAACCAACATATACGCACAAAAAAATATTCATAAATCTTCATGTAACTTGTTTGGATCCAGACGACCCGTTTGTGGCCAAGTGACTGCTTTTGTAAATCGATGCAGCGCTCATGCCAAGTCTCTTGTTTGTTGTAATTTTTGTTTTTATGCTCTAAAAAATCTAGACATTTTGGGTAATGAGGATGTTAACAATCCTCCATTGAAAAAATTCTCATTTTGTGTTTGGGGTGCTGGGTTGTATCGGTCACATGGTATATGAGTGTCATTATGTCACCATTTGCAACCCTAGAAGAGTAGCACCTGCATGAATCAAACTCTACATGTTTTTCAGACTTAATTTTACGTTTTAAATCTAACTTGATATAAAACATATAGGAAGTTGTGCGTTTCTTGGTTAAATGTGTCTCTTGAGTAACCAAATAATCAACGATTAATTTATATATATAACAATAAACTTGGTGCCCTAACATGTCTGAGACATACATACACTGGTGAGGGCCAAGAATCCAAAGAACATATAACTTGAGCACTTTTTTTTTTTTAAAAAAATAAAATGATAGCCACACTTGACTTAAGAAAAAGAAAACAAACAAGGAGCCAGGTTGAATCACGTTACACAAACGCAATGTGGCCGGTTTGGTTGCATGATTTGGCGGAAATCATCTCGACCAAATGGGCTAAATACGCTGGTTGATGACGAGGGTACTACGCCCGAACGAGTTACTTTAAAGCTTAAACCCTAAAATTTTAATACAACAATAGTCTAACTGTACTAGAAATGTCAATGATTTAGCATGCACCAATGTTAAGTTGGATAATTTTCTCTTGTTTTTATGATGAAAAAGAGTTACGACATGAATTCTTCAGATGATACACAAAGAAACTAAATTCTATTGAAAGAACTGTCGCGTTGAATCGGCTTATTCAAATTGAATCGCTGGCAAACTGATTCGATTCATTAAATGATTGAATGATCAAGCGAACCTCACTTGTCTCTCTTCCACTCTCTTTTTTTTTAAAGTATATATATAAGTTGGTAAAAACCAGACCAATTGAGAAACAGACAAAAATCAGATCTACTAAAATTAATTATGAATTTTTTTTTTTTTGGCAATCTAGCTTCATCCATATGATCTTAAGAGTGTTCTGGTGAGAAACATAAATTAAGTTAGTCATTTTCTTTCTTAAATCATGTTTTATAAAAACAAAATAATGAACAGTTCTTATTAATAGTAGAAAGATCCATTTTTTCTAAAAATAGTTAAACTAAAGCATGATTCATATTTAATTAGTGTTTATGAACACATTAGAAAGTTCATATTTTGTTTAAAACAACATGAATATAAGAGGTCTGGTTCTTCCTTTATCCAAGTGGTTTGGTATCACTCATGATTCATATTAAATTAGTGTTTATGAACACATTAGAAAGTTCATATTTTGTTGAAAACAACATGAATATAAGAGTTTAGTTCTTCCTTTACCCAAGTGGTTTTGTATATATATATATATATATATATATATATATTGAAAAAAATAAGGATTCGAGTTGTGATTAATCGTTTCATATTTCAGTACATAGGATCATCCTCAAAGTTCCGATGGATAGATTCTTATACCAACCCCTCAACCCCATTCATTGGAACAGCTTCCATTGAGTCTCTGCACCTTTAATTCTGGCTTTCTAGGAAAAGAACACTTTTGCTTTCTGTAAACAGGATTTGGCTCAAGATTGCCCATTTTTAATTTGAGGGTTCCTTTGAATTTGGAAGTTACCACTGAGTGGGTTTCCATACCAAGGCTCAATTCAATCAAGTCCGTAGCGTCTACCAATTTCGCCATATCCCTCTTTCTTTGTTTTGAGGCCCGGACCTTTTATATATATATATATATATAAAATATATGTTCTAAAAAATTATTCGTTAAATATTTAATTGATGAATCGTCTGATTGGATTTCACAAACTTAGATGGGCAGATGATTGCTTAACTTGTACTCTTAGTTTCTTATTCAAATTAATCTGTTCTCTTCTTTTGTCGGCCATTCCTTCTCAAATGTTCTTGGAGCCGCAGTTGACTTTGTTCAACCAGGCGAGAGTTGAAGTTGCAAAATAAGCATTGGATTTTCTTCGAGGCAGGAAGCTTGTTTGCGATCGATCAATGGGGCTGACTCCGGCGATGGCCGGCGGCGATGCACATATTAATATCCCAACTGCCCCTCGCCCGCGAACTGACACGCATTTTCTCGGAAAATTTTGACTTTTGAAACAGTGTAATCTGGCAGCATTGACTCTTGAAGCAATCTTCATTTAAGAAGGCCTTAAATCTAGGAAACAAAAGCATTGATTATCTAAAACAAATGCTTGGGAATCGGGCTCCGCTCGGGGCCAACCCGAGGAGGGGTGGGCGACAATGGTTTCGAAGAAATCAATACCGACGGTTTCAGTAGAATTGCTTCAGTGAATTTCCGTCTTCTTTCAAATTATTCCACAGAACATCATTTTTCCTGGTTCCTCTTCTGCGGTTCTCAGTTTAAAACTTTGTTTAGTCTTAAGTGCTTAGATAGAAAATTCTGGGTGTCTTTTGTTCGATAATGGAGAATGAAACAGCTCTTGGGGATGGACGATCTTGCTCCATTGGTTTATTAATTTCCTGTTAGTGTGGCTACAGTCACCTCCCACAGTACAAGATTTCAAGGTAGTGTTATCTTTTTTTGTGGAAGTCAAAGAATCTTTACCAGGACAAGCACCAAAGTCTCCTGTGTTTAATTAACCAGAGATCAAACTGAAGCGAACTCAAGAAATCCTGCAGTTTCATGATTCTTTAATTACCACCCAAGTAAATCACTTGTTTTTTTTTTCACGAATGGTGACTCCCTCAGTTACTTCCTCTATTGAAGTTTCTCTTTCGTTTTTCAGTCGAGCTTAATTGTAAACTCGAACTTACAATGAGTTGAGTTCGAGTTACTTGAAATCAACTCGATTAAACTGAGTAAACTTGTTTAACTTAGTTTTTTTTTTCTTTTCAAATTTTCAAAAACTTAAGAAAAAGGATCAAGTCAAATGAGTTGTAAACAAGCTTAAATGACTCAGAGTTTGAGTAGAGACTCGGTCTATCAAGCTCGAGCTTGAGCCGAACAATATACGAGTCAAGTAAAGTCTAGCTATCCAAGATCAAGCTCGACTTAGACTCATCTACAGACCTGCCTCCACGGATCATGCAAACATTGATCCATGAGTAACATGGACGGAGGTTTGAAGCATTCGTCTGCAGAAAGTCAAAATATATCTGCGTATCCGTGAGTATGTTCTGATGACAAACAATATACTTATTCTTGAAGAACACTTCGATACAGATGGTGTATAATAGATGGAATGTCATTTATTTCGAGGATAAACTTTTGCAGATCAAGAGCACAGCAACCAGTGACACAATAATCAGAATCAATTCCTCTGTTATGCATCATGTTTTTCTCAAGAAAAGTGAATTCCTCTTTATAAACGGAAATGAACTGACGAAATATAGCAATAATGAATACGAAAAAAAGGATGAGTTCAAATGTAGCAATGTTTAATATGAAAAAAGATGATATCTTCTCAAATATATGAATATTTAGAATTGATTGGAAGAGAATTCTTAAGGTGCCAAAAACCAACAACTTCAACTTCCAAACAAGGATTTGGAAGAATCCCATGGTTCTTTAGTTCCTATCAACCCAATACAGCAATTGACATGATACGAACTCAATTAGAACGACCATCTATCTTAAATTAAGATTTCGAGTATCTTAGTTGGATCGGATCTGATAAGGAAATCATCCAACTGAGATCCGGAAAAGATGTGACCTATGAGAAGTAGGGATGTCAACCGATCTGATTCGGATCGGATACATCTTCAACCATATCCGTTTTTTCGGATATTCATATATTCGGATTCAGATTTGGATTCGAATTCAGATACAGCAAAGTCATATCCGAATCCGAAATCCGATTTTACAATCTGAATCCGATTTTTATATTTATATCTGAATCCGAATCCGAATTTTGAACCGGATTTTGCCATTTTTCAAGTATTAGATAGATGATATTTGTCTAGAATTGAATCCGATCCGAATCCGTATCCGAGTCCGATCCGATATTCATGTATGTTCGAATCTGAATCCAATCGGATGTCATTTATTAAATCCGAATCCGATCCGATTTCTTAATCTGATATTAATTTTTTATCCATAACCGTTTTTTCGGATCGGATCGGTCGGATATCCGATTCAAATCTGATATATTGACATCCCTAATCAGAAGCGAATGCCGGATCATGTCAAATCCTGCAAATTCATTTACAAAAAAACGGGTCCTAATGTGAATCCAAATTCATTTGAGTTCCATTGACTCAAACTTGGATCTGATCCAACTACCCCTGAACTCTTTACACCGCCGGCCGGAACTCGTGAAGCCTTGCAAGAGTTACCTGATTGATTCACAAAAAAATAACCAACTTGAGTGGTTAAGTCATAAGTTTTGGGGGGAGAAAAAATCCACTCCGCATGAGCCTGGAAGGGTTTGACATAACTAGTCAGGTTAGTGACAGGTAGAAAGCCAATCCACGGTTTGATTTTTAAACGATGAATAGAATTAAAGTTATATAGAAACAAAATTCCGCTTCAAACTAGAATTGGAATGAAAATTTCAGTTCTAGTTTCCCGTGTTTGATACTCAAGAATTGTGATTCCAAAATTGAAAATGACGTGTTTGACAAAACAGTAATTTAAGTTCCAAAATTAATGAATTAAAACCTTTACTACACGTGTTCTAGACATAGATGAAAAGAATTTTAAAATTCTGAAATCATAATTGTACCATTAGTAATGCAGAATTACAATTTAGAATTTTGATTAAAAAAGAAGCTTCTAATTATGAAATAAAAAATTTTGGTCTGAAAACTCAATTTTTATTTCATCAAAAGATGAGAATTTAAATGACCTCATCAAACACCGCCTCGTAAAGTCAACGGGAACGAGAAACCATGCCCCCACCGTCTTTCCACGGGGTCCAAGGGTCGTTGGCTGGTGCAACGAGTGTTGCATCATAGGGTAAAATGCCTGTATGTGGTTGTTGCATCAGAAGGTCAAATCCCAAAAGGCGGTCTTGGATTTGTGGCTTGACTCTTAAAGTCACCCTCGCAGTCAGCAGCCCAGAAGAATCGTTAGGTGAAGATGTGGTCTGACTTGACCCACCGCCGCTCGCCATCGCTGATTTGTTTAGAATTTCTCCCATTCAACTCCTCAACTCGTGAGCCGCGAAAGGTGACCAACCTTTAATGCATCAACTAAACACCAGAATCTTACCTTTAAAGTTCAAAAGTTTGGTTTCAAATTACATTAACATATATATATATATATATATGAGAGTTGAATTGAAAAGATATTAAGTTCGAGATCCAAAAGGGAGGAGTTTCAATGACATTGATGCTTAAAGATCAATGCTAACTCAGAAAAATATTGTCCTTTGATTAGATACCATGTTTCAAGTCCCAACTTTGAGATAATTCAGGAAATTATGAGACTTTGAACTGAAATTTCACGGTAATATTTCAGCTTTCCTGTGGGATTTAAGTGATGCAAATCTATATATACAGCTCTGCTAACAATACGTGCTAAAAGTTCAAATCGGGTTTTTGATTTCTGGAGGAGTTCGGACCATTTTGCAGCTCGTTCTTGAAAATTGATCCGCGAGATCCATAAAGATCTGATCCGATCGGATTTCAAATCTCAGGACTGCTGTGACTGGTCAATTTTCGCATTGATTCTTAGTCTCATTGGATCCGATATAATATCTAGGTAGCCGCAGTTTGCCGATGGCTTACATAACATGAATTAATCTAAATTATCGAGGTCACCCTCAAAAAAATTGGATGGTCTAAATGCAAACCTCCTTAAAAGGTGTTACAATATCAGACCCAGATCCAGATCCAGATCCATTTAATCTTAATATCGTAAGAGAAGCCACATCCAAGAGAGAGATTTTGTTTGAACTGCAATTCAATAAAAATTTTCATACGCAAAACCATTACTAATTGAATTCTGATCAAGTCTCGCTTTTCTCGGTTCAGATCCAATCGAATCCAACACTGTCTCCGACGGACACCTCCGTTCAGCAACTGTCTACGTGTCAGAACAACTCAAACTACTTTACCTCTTTCCAGGTGCAGCGTCACGTTCGATGTTCTTCTTCTGAGCCAAGTATCTAATACTGTTTCCAGGTTTTGATAAAACTTTTTACTTCTCAAAGAAACGTAATCTTTTGTGGCAGACAAGAGCTGTTTATGTATTCAAATATGAAGATATATACAAGAAATATAATCTTTTGTGGTAAAAGGGAATTTTTATCTGCATAGAACACAATCGTTGGCCGCCATGAAAGCCAACCCTTTTTTCTTGGATTGTCTGCGAACATCTTCTCGACTCATGTACACAAAGAAGCAAAGTAATGAGATGGAAGAAGAAGAAGAAGAAGATTATTATTATTCTATATCTTTAATTTACAGTATACAATCAACAGCAAGAGGAGGAAAGCGGATTATCAAACTCAGACAACAAAGAAAACTCTCCCTCCAACTCGCTTGCATATACATAGCTACAAAAAAGCAGAGGAAGCACTAAATTACCGTATTAAACCAAAAGAACTATCGAAGTTATCGACCATGGAAGGGCGTGATCTTTATAACCAGGCCAGGGAAAACGTCATCGGGGTCTTGAATATGCGGGTTGTTCTCGACGATGAAAGGGTCGCCGCACTTCTCGCTGATGGTGTGCAGAGTCTCCCCGTCCCCAACCACATATATCTCATCGCACGCCCGCTCCTGCTCCCCGCCATGCCCGTTCTGCTGGTGCCCGTCCATCATCGCCATCATCATCATCTTCTCCCCTCTCAACCCTCTCTGCTCGGACCCCACGCAGCAGAGCATCATAAAAGCCAGAACCGCCGCTGAGAAACACCAGGAAAGAGACGCCGGCGCCGCTGCCGATTTCGCCATGGTCATCTTCTTTGTTCTTGGCGTCGATTCTTTTCTGGTGGGGATTTTGGTGAGACCCCTTCTCTATATACATATATATATATAAGAGGGTCGGGGGAGGCGTTGGGGAGTTGAGGAGGGGGAGGGATTTAAGGGTGGTTCTGTTTGAGAGGGACGCCTGGGACGGAGGGGAGGAATCGATGGCGTGTTGGGTTCTCCTTTCTCTCTTCCTTCTGGTTGTTGTCTGGTTCGGTGGGTGCGGTTACCCGTTGAGGCGGGGAAGTTGGGAGGGCGGGAGAGAGAAGGAAACGACGCCACCCTGCGTACGTAGCAGGTGAACCAGTGAATGTGTCCCTTGACTTTCTTCCCTTCCTTTCTTTTTAATTCTCAACTCGCTCTCTCTTCTTTTAATCCTCCTGCTTTCTCATTCTTACGTTGAAGATTGAGACAGAAGCTAAGCTTTGGTTGGTCGATCTTTTGACATCTCGTTTTTGCTTTCAAACTCGTTCTTCTTCTTGCTTTATTGTTGTTGACGAATTTATGAAGCCCGTATGAAGCTATCAACTTAAAAGGAAAACGATATTTTTTAATAGAATAAACGAAGTGCGAGCCCATTCAATGAGAATTTATGTGTCGATGGCTTTAACATATGTAATCTCCTGCCTTTTTTGAGAAATCTGATTTAGTACGTGATAAGAATGAGCGTGCTTAATGGACCCTCTTATCACACGAAGCACTCCAACTTTAAGCTTCAAATCGATGAGTCGTGTATATGACAGCGGCTTGTCCTAAAAGAGGAGGTCGTCCTTCTATCGGGGTCCACGTGTTCCTTGGCCATAAGCAAGTACACGTGGGCTTCAGGAACGGGCCCACGTAGAGGGATAAGGAGCCGCCTCCTTCTCTTGGAAGGCATGAGTTGGCACGAGGAGAGACAGCAACTCGACTCTATGCTCGGACCGATACCTTCCTTTAGATTTCTTCCGTTTTCTGGTTATTTAATCGATTTAAATAGGTTTTTTATTTTCAGAAAACGTAATTAATAAAAAAACTTATCTCGAATTTATCAATCAAATATTTGCGGTCCACAAATATATAATACTAACGATCATATTTTCACCGACTTATTATGCCCCTCAGAGCTAATGAGCTGCATAGATAATATTTTGCATATATAATATTGTGTGTCAAGTATGAATAAATCATATTTTTCATGCAAGCATTTTGAAATATTGGCTGTCCTTGTCCCTGTTTCATCTTGGTTGTTGATTTGGTTGATTGTCTATAAAATTGGGTACTGCAGCTTTTTGGATCTATCTACAAAAGTTTCCGGCTAACTATAGATATATAATCCAACCACTACCTTGTTTGATTATATATAAGATTATGTTGCTTGTATGTCCAAGCAAATGAGCTAATGCCAGCTTCTTGCTCTGCTTAATTATGAATTGTTTGTTAATGTTATTGTTTATTTGAATGATGAGCTCATTAGTACGACCTAATCGAACCTGAGCCCAGTTTGAAGCGCATGGCGACCCTCTTGATGGAGTCTTGCTAGGCCGCAAATTTATTTTTTAAATCTATGATCTGTTTGATTGAAAATAGCAAGTACTCTATTGCTGCTGTGGGCTTCAAAAAGGAATCTAACAGGATTGAATTCAATCTGCTGGCATCGGACTTGCATAAATTAGACGTAGCCTCTTATATGACACCAAGTCTCTCAGGGCCATTTTTCTGTTAAAATTTTGAAACTATAATTCGACTTAATAAAAAATTCATAGCTCCACCCTACATGACTTGTCATATAAATAAGAAATCACAGCTAGTTGATGGCAGGTTGAGGCCCGCAGACTGAGCATGCACTTGTTGCTAGGGGCAGAACCAAGGTAGGCCCATATGGACGCTGGCCCCACCTTAATTTTTTTTTAATACATGTAAATTTTTAAAAAATCACTTGTTTTATATGAAAATTTTGAAAAATGATATTTCGGTCCTAATCAAAATTTAAAAAACTGATGAAATTTTCTTTTGCTCCACTACTATTGTTACCGATAGAGCATTATCCTTGCGGAGTGCACTGCTGGTCAACAAAATAAAGTGGCGGTTTAAAAGCAACTGCGGCTATTACTTACCCGCATAATATTGTAGCGCAGTTCGGATGTCTGCGTCACCCACCTACTGCACAGAATTAGGGTTAGCATGAGCTACCTACTGCTCAAATACAGTTCAACTCCTCTACCCAAAAAAAATGGAAAAATTTCATGCAAAAGAGAGGAACAAAGTAGTTTCTGTAGATCATATTTGGATCAACTAAGCTCATGAAATACATCAACATATACATATGTATTGATGAGTTAGAGAAAGAAAAAAGAAATGTGCGACAGTGCGATTATTTGAAAGGGACAGATTGATTAGATAAGGAAGAAGGCAACAGAGGAATGGCCTGTTGTTTTGGTGTTTGATGATAACCCAGAATGGCACGTCTTTGTGCCGGCGACGCATCGTTCAAATTTCCTTCAAACAGTAAGATAATGGTAGCGATGGGCCTGCCTGAGGGAGAGAATTAGATAGACAGGTGAGATTACGACTGTTGTCAAATATATATAAGCGGTTCTCTGAACCGAATCAGCTGCTTGGAAAAGTTGAAACAGGGGCTGGGAAAGCTGAGGAGTCAGGAAAGATGACTGCCATCCAACTTTTTGAAAAGTTGATTCATGCATGCATGTTCTTTCCAAGTCATCTAAGCAACATATGATGTTCGAGTTGTAGATTTGAGGTCTCTCCTATTAACTTTAACATGTGGGGGCATTTTTTTTTCTTCTTTTGTTCGTTGATAGGTGATTTTTGTCATGCCCTGAGAATGTGGGGTAGCTGGTCTCATTCACCTATCCGTGAAAGTTTAGTCGTTAGTTTGTTTTCAGAGATGTAGTTTTTATTTTGTTTAATAGTATTGCCATCCTCATAAAAAAAAAAATTAACTTTTTTACTCTTCTAATTTCCTCTCATATGGTTTCTTTTTGTTTCTTTTCTTTTTTTTTTTTTTTTCGGTTCACGGCATTTTCATATTTTAGCCATACCTGTGGATTATATAATGGTCGAGCAGTGGACGGGACCAGAGGACAGTCGATTTTTCAAAATGAATTTTAGCCTTTTATCTTTCAGAGTGACCGTCTCTCTTGAAACTTTGATTTGAAAAAGCAACAGTTCTACACAAAAGTTTCCATTTTCTCAGGCAATCTAAACCTTTTTTTTTTCTTTTTTGTGCATAAATAAAGGGGAATCAAATAGCCCAACACCCAGAAATTGGTGGGCTGAGGAGTTGGAAAGATTTGGTGGCGCTCGATCATAAAAAGGGAAAAAAAATGGTAATTTACGAAAGGTAGTGGTCTAATTTTAACATTTCTCCGTTATTATATTAAAATAGCTGCTTATTGTACAAGTAATATTTCAGATTCGTAGATCCTGAAATCTGCCCTTCTGACTTTTATTGGATAAAATAAAAATATAGTATCGACTAGTTGTGATTTGTCGGATGAATGATTGTTTGGCGGAAAGTAAGGGGAGTTGCTCAATGAAGGAATAAGAATACAATTTATATTCGTCTCTTCGTTTCTTAAGTTAATTCAAATAAAGAAGGCGGACAAGTGTGACAATACAAGTTTTGCTGGTTCCTTGTATATCACGATATGGGTAGAGCCAGAAATATATATATATATATATATATATATATCTATATATATATATATATATATATATATGAATACAATTTATATTCGTCTCTTCGTTTCTTAAGTTAATTCAAATAAAGAAGGCGGACAAGTGTGACAATACAAGTTTTGCTGGTTCCTTGTATATCACGATATGGGTAGAGCCAGAAATATATATATATATATATATATATATATTACAGGAATTGAATAATAGTCTTCAAAATTTTTATAAAGGCAAATTACTTGAAAAGTTTTAAAATTTTAACAGGTTTTTTCAGTTTTTTTTTTCAAAATTTCATGGACATGGGACCAGATGGCCCCTGTATTACGATCAGAAATTCTAAGGAGCCATTGTTGTCGTACAGAGACTCTTTGGCATGATCCCAAGCCAACCAATTTTGAAGCGGAGCAGCTTATATGTTCTAATTTGAACTGCACACCATACCAAACTGTTTCCAAAAAATCATCTATAAAAAAAAAAGCATTAATGTCCCATTAAGAAATTGGATCTGATTTGTTATTTAAGAAAAGACATCTTATCGGATTCAGATGTACACAACTATTCGATCGGATTTAGGTCAGAGTTAGTTTCAAACAATATCATATATCCAATGCCCTCTCATTCTAAAAATACGCATAATTTAGTCAAAATTTAGATTCAAACTCAGATGTGAATGTAAAAACCAGATACAAATCAAATTCGGATTGCAATATCAGATTTAGATCGTATTTAAGTTTGAATTTGAATCCAAAGATGTGAACATAAAAAAAAATGTGATGGAGAATACATCCTATTCAAATGGAAACCATTGACATCCATACCTTAATGAGTAAAATATTGTCGCCCTCTTAAATCTTCATCTTCGTAAGACATGCACTGTCATGGTTGTACCTGTACTGATGACCTTTAAATATGCCAACTGGTTGTAACTTTGCTACATTTATGTGAAATAAGTGGGCTTATTACTTGATGTCTGACTTAAACGTTTAAAAGAAAAAGTCGGTCTACTCCCATGACATCAGATGATTTGTAATATAGTTGCAGAAAATACTGTGCAAGTTACGCTTTAGAAATGAAGCTTTTTAGCTTTTTCGTTTTTGTGAAAGTGAAGCCTCGAATGTGATGCTTGTAGTTGAGAACATGGAAATCCGTTCTTCGTGTGTTCTAGAAAGGGAGAAGGGAGAGATATATATATTTTATATCTTACTGAATATATATTTTATGTGCAGTCCTACTTATTTTTCTAATTGGAGTTTTGAGAACGAACTTCGAGTTTGAATATGATATCGATGGAGTTTTGCGAAAGAGTGAATATGATATAGATGGAGCTTCGAGAACTCGTTATTCAATAAATTCAATAGTTACGCTCTTATCCTGTGCAATTCAAAAGAAGAACTCGTTATTGTCCAAGTGAGACTGAAAAAGTTTGTAGAAAAATTATTATTGAGAAACCTTGGCTCTCAGAGTTGAAAATAGACTTTGTCTGTTGGATCATTAATTGGAAGGGAAAAGAAAAGATTCAATCGATCAATAATAAGTTACGGACAAAGCTAAAGTTAAGCTAGAATGTGAATTCCATTCATTCTTCAGTTTGTTTTTCCTTTTTCCTGTGGGAAACTGTCTTCTATTTGGCTGCTCCTTCATATGTTTAAAAGTTCCGACACTTTCCTTCTTAGACAATGAAAGCAGGAAGGGGAATAGTTAATGGAAAAAATATCAAATTCCAACTTTTATGTATTTTCAAACGGAAAACGTAGTTGTTGGAATTTAGAAATGCAGCGTGAAAATGGAAGAAAATATCAGAAAACTATAAACAGGTCTCTGTGGTTGGTAGTACCAAAATTAGTTGAGGTTCTGCTACCAGTACACCCTGATCTTGTGCAACCTAAGAAGGTGTTCAGATGATGCGTTGAAGAAATGGGCAGTCTCCAGAAGAACTAAAGAGCACCATGATCAGAATTTGCCTAAATCACCCACTTTTTCTGCCTCAATTAGTTCTCCCAGCATGCAGATAACATTTCAAGGTTGCGGACGAGGTGCTAAGCCATCAACACAAGCTAGATTTCAGTTTGATTGAACTGCATGCCAAGATTTGCATGAGAGAACAGCCCAAAATCTCTCTCCGGAACCTCAGAAATCAATACAGGTTTACACAAAAGGCCCTCTCCCTCTCTCCCTAAGGATGGCGAAGGCACAGATGCCATTCTTGCTGTGGCGTTGATGGTGGACGGACAGACGACGCCCAACCCAATCATCTTCAGTGGTTGAAGAACACGGGTGTTTGATGCTGATGGGTACTCGTCAACGTTTATGGGTCGAACCAACTACATTCTGAATGAACTGATATGATCGAATAAGAGAGTCTGCACATGATCGGACCTGCTCCCCTCCAAATGATAGTTCGACAATCTCATAAAATCAGCTTCTTTAATTTTTTTTCATTAATAATAGTCATCCAAACAAATATACTCGAAATATATATGCTCGCTTGCGGTGCCAGCAATACTGAAGCAAGTAAACGGAGTTGTGAAAACGATTCAGAAGTAAAAGATGAAGATCAAAGTGGTTTATTGCATAATACTATTTATATATTGTGTGAAGGCTACCCTTTAACCTTTAGAAGGAGCCAGATAGCATTTTCGAAATTTATATAGGCGCCAAAACAATATTTTTCAGTATTTATAAGCCAAGTAAAATTTTTAAAAAAAATATGAACATTTTTTTTATCAAAATATGAGGAAGGCCATGGCCCCTGCAAGCCCCACTCTCAATCCACCCTTGAATAAGTAATCAACTAAAGTATCATTCCACCCCTTAATACAGTTGATAACTCATCATCAATTAGAGAATGACGATCTCACCTTTTACGTAACTGCGCCACATGCCCTCCAAGGCAAAGATGCACCCATGATAATTGTCAAAACTTACATAATTAATTCAAGGGGTTCGGGGCTCGTTATTGTTCTATAAACAGATTAATACTTTGGGCCAAAGTATTAATCTGCCAAAGTCTTTGGCAGATTTTGCAGAATGAGACCGAGTGGTTGTCCAACTTAATCTTATAAAATTTGCCTACAAACACCCATGATAATTGCTTTTCAAAGTTAAACATGCATTTCTTTGGAAAAAAGGAGGGCAAAAAATCACGCAAATTTTAAACAACAAATTTAAATTTTCATATATATATATATATATATATATATATATATATATATATATATATATATATATATATATATACCATACGTCAGAAATTTACTTAATTCAGCGAGTAATCCTAACTTGGTGGTCGGACTTTGTTATTACTTGGAAAACAGGAATGCTGATGCCGCACCAAGTCTTTGAACCCTTGACCTTTCTGAAATCGTGAGTGGTCGAGATAAAAGCTTTGATGGGAAACTAGGCACATAAAAATTTCTAGTTTTCAAGAACTCATTCTGTATATGCAGAAAAATTATAAACATTTTCATAGTTTAACAAGAAACTATTATGAAAAGCTTCTTAATATTAGCCATCTCAACCCTTTATTTTCTTTCAATATATTTGGGGTACTTTTTTAAATTTTTTACACTCGTCAACTCACAAACAACTAGCTTCTTATTATATTCTTAGATTTTTGGTAGATTTGCATACCACATGTACCAGATTTTCATGCAATCTTATGTTTTTTTCATAGTATTTTTCGCATGAATAAAATTATAAATACAAACTACAACAGGTTGATATTAAGAGCACTCAAAGAAATCCAGGTTATTTTGGACACTTCAAGAAAATAAACTTCCACTTTTTCAACTTAAGGTAATCTGGTCTTCTATAATGCATCGTTGTATATAAAAAAATGTCAATCAGCAGGCAAAACAAAGGATTTTATCACTTGAAGAGATGAAAGCTATGATATTTTAAGCTTTACTCAATAAACACGAAAACTAATGATATTTTAAGCTTTACTCAATAAACAGTACCATGTGTAAAGTAATGTTTTGGAAAAGATGAATGAAAGTTCATAATTTGATTTTGGAAAACTAACTTTGCACGTAACACCTTGTGAGCAATCAATCAAAACCCCAGGCTACAAAGCAAATACCAATCTCTACCAAAAGATCAAAAGAATAGAAAAGTCTTGACATTAAAAGGAGAAACTAGTATAGGTGCACTTTTTAGCTACAGTACGTAAGTTTTCATGGCAGGGAAAAAAGGGTCAAACATTGTTACCGAGCTTAGACCATCGTAAAGTCCCTTGTGCTTTTTTATCTAAAAAGAGATGCCCCTCATAGGACCTCAATCAAGTCCCTTTGTCAAATTGTACATTGTATATTCTTAATGCCACTTTCGAACAGATGGTATGCAACTCATAATATTAATCTCTACTGTAAAAAAAGGGTGACCTTCCAAGGTCCTACTAATGGCGCAAGAATAACTGAAGATGTCAAATTTAGTTCCCACGAAAGAAGGTATAAATCTCTGCAAGAACAAACTTTCCGGCTGGAACTCTCGGCGAGACTAGCTTGATACCAACCCACTGTGTTGATCGGTTCTTTGTCACTATAACTCCAGCGTAACAAGGCTGTGCATCATAGATAGTAAACTTTGTGCCGAAGAAGTTTGAGCTATCAACATAAATAGACAAACCATGTTGTTACAGTCTAGGGTTCGGATCGGGAATCAGGTCTATTGGACTGACCCAAAAGATTAATATAAATAAGCGAAATGTGGGGGTCATTAGGGTTATTGATGAAACAGGGATTTTCCTCTAGTGAGGGTCGCTCTAACTGGGTTAGGACAGTGCATGTGGGTGTGTGTTTTCTTGTAACAGTAGCAGCCGACACTGTTTCATCAATAACCCTAATGACCTGAGTATCAAAAGAATCGGCCTGCCTCAAGGGTGACATTTCCTTTCCTGTAATCGACGACGCAGAGGGCTTATTCCCTCCATAGTATCAAGAAGGAAAAGGAAGAAACCGCCAGAAATCAAGAGACCCCTTTAAATCAAGATGAAAAGGATGGAGCGTGGTGTGGGGTGCTTTCCGACTACGTAATATGGAAGGAGGTGGACCCAACGCAAATCCACCTTTACATGTGGCGAGACGCCCTCCGGTTCACCGGTGGGCGGTGAAGCCCGTCGATGCCAAGCCAAGAAAATGCCTTTGTTTCTTACACAATATGTTGTTTTTAGAAGCTGTTAGACAGACACCAGAGGAGAAAAATTGAATTTGATTTGAGTAATGGGAAGGAACGCCGCAACGTCCAACTCATCTCGTCCGCTTGACTCTGCTTTGTGGGTGTGTTTGATTAGGCATGAACGTAAAATCCAGATGCACATCAAATTTGGCTTGTGAAATCGGACTTGGGATTTAGATTCAGCTACGACTTTCTTTCGTTCATGTTTGAGTTTGGATTTTAATGAGTAAAATGTTTGCACCCTCTTAGCATGTGGTTTTACTTGCATTGATGACCGTTAAATTTGTCGGTTTATCATAATTTTGCTACATTTGTGTGAAATAATTAGGGTTATTAAAAAGTTTGCAAAAAGCTAGTTCAAAAATTTATTATTGAGCAACCTTGGCTCTCAGAGTTGAAAATAGGCTTCGGTTGCCAGATCATTAATTGGAAGGGGTGAAAAAGTTTCGATCGATCAATAATAAGTTACGGATGAAGAGAAAGTTGAGCTAAAAGCGAATTCTTCATTCTTCAGTTTGTTTTTGCCTTTTCCTGTGGGTCACATTGATTCAGGAAACTGTTCCTTCACGGCAATTTTCTCGTGTGCAACAAACACATAAGTTTGTTTTTAAGAAAAAACATCCAGGCCATCAAGGATTTGGAAAAATCTCAAACTTACTCGTCGTATACTTTTCTTGATTTTTTTTTTTTCATGAAAAGTTTACCACTCAAAAATTTACTGTGCCATCAAAAGAGAGACTAAGATCACAAGTCAAGCGGTTTAAAGAAGCAGTGAGAAAAAACGGAAAATGGGTGCTGAGAAACCTGTCTCGAAGCTATTACTAGTTGAAACAAAAACTGGCCGCCTACCAGCCTTACTGCTACTGTTACGTCAACCCTATGAAAGGGGATCACTGGTTCATAAGTAAGTGAAATGAACCTCAATTCATGCCAAAATTCCCTCATATAGAAAGAATTTAGTATTTTTGATCTGAAGAATGGATCCATAATTACCAACGTTTGTTTAAACTAAATCAAACCTGAGATTGATGTCCCCACTTGGCTCAATGTGAACCCTAATTTGAATCAGATCCCCATTGGGTGGTACTTGGTAGCGCATAGTTTCGACCCGAGCGACCTAGTGTGGTACTTGAGTGCAATCAAATTCAATGCAAGCTGTCAGGTTGCTGTTCATGGCAGATTATGTGGATCCAATTTAATTCCTGGTATACAAACTGAACTGTATCATGCACGATGCCGCCCAGGCATGTGAAGTCTGCGGTTCTGATTGATCTTGGATTCAAGGTGTATCGAAAAGCTTCAAATTTTTTTCACCCTTGGGATCCAAAATGCTAATTTGCTATGATATTGTTCAAGTTTTGCCCTGTTCTACACAACCAAGTCTTTATAGCGATACTACTCCAAAGAGGTTGAAGTGTCTCTCCTCTTCACCCTACTGGCGGGGTTCATGATCAAGGGGGGAGCTAAAAATTTGTTATGAGGTGGGCCAAATTAAAGTTTATAAGTTTTAACTATGGCCAAAATATCATTTTTTCAATTATATAAAATAAGTGAAATTTTTAAAAATTTACATGTAAATTTTTAAAAATTAAAGTGAAATCAGGACCCATGTGGGCTCTACCTTGGCATGACTACTTCAAGACCTAAATGAATTTAGGGTTCCTTCATGTTATGCACCGTTCTACACACCAAAGTCATGCGGTTGAACCGATGACATGCGGTTAGCATGTCGCCTACCTAACTAGCTAGCTATGTAAACCCTTTTGAAGCGGCCATAAGACACCGAAAGCCTAATAATTTTTTACCTGTTTTGGGTAACATGACTGAGGTGCACTCCTATGCAAATAAGGAAATCGCTATAGGGCGTTAATACCTAACAAAAAATTTATATAGGTCATGATTGAATGAGATCTCTTCCAAGATAGAGTTTGCAGATAATCGGATCCGCTCTCCTCCAAACCTTCCCCAAATGATAGTTCGAAAATCTCATAAATCGGCTTCTTTAATTTTCTTATTAATAATACAATTACTCAAGCAACCATGCTCGAATATATATATACGTTCTTTTGCTGGTGGCAGCGTTTACCGAACCAAGTAAACGGACTTCTGATCTTTTTCAAAAAGCAAAAGATAAAGATCAAAGTGGTTTATTGCAGAATAGTATTTATATATTGGTGTTGTAGCATATATGCTTTTTGTGATGAGTGCCATTAATTCTTAGGGCTGTTCCCTTTCTCACTTTTATTTTTCTGGACTTGATCGTGTGCTGTATACCATTCGAGGAAACCTTGAAAGCCCCTCATTCTTCCTGTTTTGGGCTGCATAGAGACCGGTGTGAGAAGTTATAAACTTTTTTTAAAAAAAAACTGAATATTATTTTTTATAAAATTTGTGTAGGTGCCAAAACTATATTTTTGAAAATACATATACATAGTAAAAAATTTTCAAAAATACAAACATATTTCAACTAGAGTGTCACACTTACCACTGTTTGTAACTTAAATAATTTAACTGAAATTCTAACCTCAACTCTTAAATCATCACACATTGAAGATTACTTGTAAAGATGTTACCTTGAATGTCTTTCTGTTTCTTTTCCAATTTAAGCCATGCTTACGTGTGCTTCTGTTTATATAGGACATATACGAGCTGGCAAATTAACTTCCTAATCACTTGCAAAATGAGAACTCCTTGAATGAAATCTTGAAAACAAAAGCCTAGGGCCCGGAGATAGAATCTGTTACAACTTTACGCTTTTCAAGTTTACTTATAAAATTGGTCTTACAACTTTAAGAATGAACGACTTATAAAATTGATTTACGAGCGAACGACTATTGCTTTATCAAAATCGCGGGGGAAGAAGTTAAAACGTGTTGTTCTTAATATACATAATCCTAACTTTTCAAGATTACTTGTAAAGATGTTACCTTGCATGTCTTTCTGTTTCTTTTCCAATTTAAGCCATGCTTACGTGTGCTTCTGTTTATATAGTGGATAACTTCAGTAACCACACATACTGAAAGTTAAGAAGCACACGTAAGCATGGCTTATAGTGGATAACTTCAGTAACCACACATACTGAAAGTTAAGAAGCACACGTAAGCATGGCTTAAATTGGAAAAGAAACAGAAAGACATGCAAGGTAACATCTTTACAAGTAATCTTGAAAAGTTAGGATTATGTATATTAAGAACAACACGTTTTAACTTCTTCCCCCGCGATTTTGATAAAGCAATAGTCGTTCGCTCGTAAATCAATTTTATAAGTCGTTCATTCTTAAAGTTGTAAGACCAATTTTATAAGTAAACGTGAAAAGCGTAAAGTTGTAACAGATTCTAGCACCAGGCCCTAGACTTTTGTTTTTAATGGCTTTAAAAGCGCAGTGCGTGTTTTATTTACCTCATGGCTCACTCCCCAATACAATATTGTGCCGATGGAGATATTGAATGTGTGATGATTCAAGAGTTGAGGTTAGAATCTCAGTTAAAGTTACAAACAGTGGTAAGTGTGACACTCTAGTCAAGAGAAGTTTAATAAGATTATCACTTTAAGAGTTTTATGCTGGAAAAGAAAATAGTTTCTGCTAAGTAAACATTAGCCATAATATGCTATTAAAGAGTATCTTACCAGCCACGGCAGAATCGATTGCCCATTTCTGTAATGTATTAGAAACAGTTCTTGTCATTATCTAGAAAATAGCAAAAATAAATGTTCCTTTCTCGGTTCTGTTTCTTTTGGAAAGGATTTATTATTGGGTATACCTTGCGTTATTAAGTGGGAAAAAAAAATACATGCACCATCTGCAGGTGGATTGAAGAGCCCACCAACCATGCACTGTTCTTGCAAAAGAACTGCAGTTACAGCAGAACAGTATTCTCGGTTGAACCAGTAAATTCTCTGTTAAAAAAGAAACAGCAACCTTATCACTAGATGTAATTTCTTATCACTAGACAAGAAAAGGGGTCGTTTTCTTCCAGAACATGATGAAATTTTGCATTTTTTTCACTTCATTGTTATGTAGAACGTGCACATGCAGGGGAATGACGTGCACTTCATTGTTTATACTGTGATGTAACCGCATTAAAAATCAAGGATTCTTTATGATAAATTACAACTAGGTACTTACAGAGCAACCAATGGAAAGGAAGCCCATTATAAGGTTCAAAAGTTCTAGTGATAAGGTTCCTGTTTCTTTTTAACAAAGCGGTTAATGACAGTATCAACAAGCCGAGGACATTCCATGATAGCACGCGCACATGCAGGGGAATGACGTGCAAAAGCAATAAGGACAAGTAGAAGGCATTCCTCAGCAGCAACATTGTGATCCATCTGAAAAACAAAGACCACAAGCATGAGAAAACAGAAACAGCATTATGTGCTTCAAAATCACAACAGGGTAGATACAACTAATGACTATCAAAAACTATTGCACATTCATTGATGACCACATGAGTGGTATACATGGATACTGCTTGGATGCAGCAAGCTAAGTTACTTGTACTTTGCTTTTTTGTTATTTGCAGAATAACTAAATACTAAACTTAGTACCTACACACACACACACACATATCAATGCCATAAAATGTTTGATATGCTTCATTCTTTTTAACTTTTTTTAACCAATATATTTACAATTATTATTTTTTTAACAACACTGATACATTAAATTGTCCCTAAGATAAGAGATATTATTTATATCCACATGCACAAGAAAACCTACAATTTTTCAACCTTTTATTGTTCAGTAAAATGTTCAAGATTTTCCTGATGTGTTCCACCAAAAACCAGACCTTGGGAAACGACTCCTAAAAAATTGCAGAGAACATATTGACCAATATGTGTGCAAGAAGGAGGTCACAGCAAGTTCCCTAATTACACAGTTGAATTAAGCAGACAGGAAGAAACAACAAAAATCTAAAAGCAAAGCATCTTCTTTTCATTTTCATTTGTGGTGTTCATAGATGTTAACATCATTAAATTGATCAAACTGACTTCTCTTTTCCTGAAAAACCAAAAAGACCAAGACAGTGAAAGGAAAGGAAAGAAAAAGGAAAAAAAAAAGGACACCAGGGAAAGACTATAAGGAGTTAAAACAAAATTAGCACATGGAACAGAGAAAGTTCAATGAGAAAAATTATGCTAACCTCCATGATGTAGCGGATTCTTGGGAGTACCCCCATCCTCATCAATCCTGCTGCAATGTCCTGCGCTGCTACAACAAAATCATCCTTTATGGTGTGTTCTTCATCATTCTCGTCATCCATAGGCTGATCCTTGAAGGGAATGATATTTCATGGTTTTGCACTATATTTCCAAAACCCACCATTAAGGAAGCCTGAACTAATTTCTCCCTTAACCCAAAAAAACAGCAGTATATATGCACTTCAAGTGAAGACCCACTAGCTGTCATTTGAAAGTAAAAAGTCATAATATCTTCATCTACATTCTCATACATAATAAAACAAAAAGCACCATGCCAAACTAGTAATAGATTACAAAGTATGTCTTGAGGATTTACCTCTGACAAGAGGAAGTAATACTCGTTCAGGTTGCAACACAAAATGCAATGAATAACCTTTGTACATGCCATAAGTACAGATGCATGATTGTCATCAAGGGCCATTCTGTTGAGAAAATCAGACTCGCAAAATATTACAAGTTAGGAATTTCCAAACAATTAAGAAGTTACATGATCTGGAAGAAATATCATTCATGAGCCACAGCTCATAAAGATATAAATAAGCACTGAGAAAAAAAAAATAACATGCAAATCATTGAAATACCATAGCCAGCATTTTCACCTACATATTGAACAAATTAGTTGCAATACCACGTTGTCGATCATCCTAGCAACCTCTGATCAGTCTAAGACTCTAAGCACATGAATGTTCAGGGCAAAAAAAGAAGGTTCTTCACAACTTCTGGGGTATGGACCAAGAGTTTCAAAGTTCTTCTGTAAATAATTGTTGAGGTTTTCGGGATTATGAGAGAGACAAAGTATAATTAAATGCTTCTCAATTTGCACAATCAGTAAGTAAAGGAATCATAGTACGTGAAACAGAAAAATAAAGATAACAGTAAAAGAAAAGTATAAATGGTTTGCTTCATCAAGAATTTCAATATTTCAAAATATTGAAAGACATCTTCTCCAATCAATAAAAATATCATTGTTCCAGCCATCCAACATCTATTGTACTTAACAAAGCAACTAACAATAGAAACATATACAATACACAGACATAATTCCTTTTTATAATTTAGAAAATATGAATTAACTGTGGCATAATGAAGCACGTTTACATTGCATATCTACAAAGGACATAAGGCACCTACAAGAAGACAAGCTTGGGAGGTTTGCTGTAAGCCCATATAGCTTGTCAGACAATAGATATGTCAAGCGAAAGACAACCAGAAAGTTAGCATACCCTTTATACACTGTTGAACATTTATTTTTCCTTCTTCGAGAGAATGGTAACAAAGGATGCTAAAAGAAAATCCAGTGAAACAAATCCACCAAGTTCACAGATTATTTGTACATGGCACCACATCTACTTTTGTTTCTTCCAGAGCTTCTTATGATAACCAAAAAGACTAAAGAAAACTCTGTGAAGCAAATATTTATGTGTAGATATAATGAGACATCTACCTTAAAGATAAATCAGTTCTGGTTCTGGACCAATAGCGTAAGCCCAAAGAGCTTGACAGCCGAAAGTTGCAAAGCAAGAGCTCGCTGTCCTGGAATCTTGTCAAATGCAAATACAACAATAGAATCATAACTTTAGTAGACCATTGGTGACTATAACAGAACAGCTATAGAAGCAAACAGAATATCAGGGCTCTTGCTATGATACATGATCTGGTGCTCACCATGCTTCTAACCAGAGATACTGCCTCCTTGATTGTATATCCAGCAGCTCCAGGGTCGCATGGCTACATATGTGCATATCATTTTCTAATATCAAAAGCAAGAAAAAGTTTTGAAGTTGTACATAGAAATAACCAACAAATGTTTACAAGATTAAACAAATGACTCTGTCAATTGATAACTCACTTAACGACATTAAACTCTAGAACAAGCCAAGTTTAATGTGCATATATTGAGTGTTTAATGTGCATATATTGAGTGGCAAGCACTTATCATTAGCAGACTGCTGAATATGGTGAGCTGAAGCAACACCAGCAGGTACAAAACAAGATAACCTTCTCAAAATACATCATCAATGCAACATGGTTCAACAAAAAACTAGAAAAAACTTGCAGCATAAAAAGGGGCTATGCCACAAAGCAGCAGCAGAGAGAAAGAGAGGGAGAGCGAGGGGAACGGAGGAGGTAGTAAACAGTCCCTCAAGAGTAGTGAATGCGAGCATTGATGGCGTCTGAGGCAACATCAGCGAGAGAAGGCAGCAACGGCGATTTCTGGTGGGTTTCATTTGGACAAAATCAATTGGAAGGAGGAGGAAAAAGAAAAACAATAAGGAGAAGAAAAAAGGAAAGCCGAAGAGGTACTTGTTGCGAAGGCGGGAGCATGAGCTACAGCAAGAGCGAGAGGGGCAACCGATGCTACTGAGGCAGCTGCAGCAGTGATTTCTGGTGGGTTTTATTTGGGCAAAATCAGTTGGGAGGAGGAGGAAGAAGAACAACAACAAGCAAAAGAAAAAAGGAAGGTCGAAGGCGTACCTGGCGTGAAGGCGGAAGCAGCAAAACAAAGAAGGCAGCAACAGCAGCAGCGGCAGCGGCAGCGAGAGAAGGCAGCAGTGGTGGGCCAGTGGCGGCGAGAGAAGGCAGCAACAATGGAAGAGAGAGAGCAGTTGGAAGACAACAACTCAGCAAGACAGCAAGTGCCCTCAGCCTCAGGTTTGGTCTGGTTGTCGTGGTCGAAGGAAGAAGGAAGACAGCAAGAGAGCAGACGGGAAGAGTGAAACGGGAAGAAGGAAGAGTGAAGACCGAAGGGCGAAGATGGAAGACCGAAGGCGAAAGGTGATCTGTGGTCGACGAAAGAGCAAAGACGGGAAGAGAGATAGCAAACGAGAAGAAAGAGAGTCAGCGCCGCAGAGAGAAGTCGGGAAGACGGAGGAAGAGTAAACTATAAGAGGAGACCTCAGTAAAACCCTAAACCGGTGAATCGCTTTTACGAACCGGTTTATATAATTCAACTCGTTATATAACGAGTCGATTCGAGTTTAAACGAGTCGAGTTCTTTAAACTCGAACTCGACTCGTTTATGGTTTCGAGTTTAACTATGAGCTCGAACTCGACTCATTTATAAATGAGTCAAGCTCGAGCCGAGCTTTTTCGAGCGAGTTCAAGTCGAGCCCGAGTTGGCTCGACTCGTTGTGCAGCCCTAATCACGGGGATCTCCTGAACACAAAGCAATACTATTTTCATTTGTGCACTAATAAAGACAGTCCGATCTATCGAATCGACGGCGTCAGTCTACGTTCCTTTTCTAGATGGCGTGGAACCGAACGCGTGGACAATACAACGGCTCAGATGGCAAGGCAGGGAAAGCAGGTAGGAAGGACACGGAGGGCAGTATTGGCCGAGGTATATTGTCAGTTGGGCAATTTCACCCTTCTTTGTTTTTAACAACACCTTTCCTACCACCATGAGATTTCATTTTACATGAAAATTCAATTTCATGATTTTTTTTGTTTTTTTGAGACTGAAACATGAAAAAGATATGAAAAGGAAACCCTTTTTTTTCAAAACAGGGAAAAAACGACCCCCCTTACCCAAACGAAAGCCATTTACACTCGAAAAGCGAAAAAGCTTTCGAAGAAGGTGGCAGCGGTTTGTAAAGCTGAGAGAGCGCGACAGGGAGGTAATTGCAAAACTGTACATCGGATTACATCCAGCATCCAGGCTTTTAAATATCAACCGATTTCCTGCAGTGTCAAACAAAAGGAAGAGCAGTTATAGTTTTTCCTAAAATGAGAAACTATCTTCTGTAATAAAATGAGAAACTATCTTCTGTAATTAGGCCGCCTTTCTGAAATTTGTAAATGACTTTTAAAGTTAGAAAAGGCCCCATAACTAAGATGCCACGGAAGCAATGTTTCCTAGTCAATATAATCAAAATTTAATAATAAAAAAAGTGGAGCTCAATGTTATTATACGATAATTTTTCTTGGTAGCTGCTATTTTAACGACACCTTTCCTAAAACCATGAGATTTTATTTTACATGAAAATTCAATTTCATGATTTTTTTTCCTTTTTTGAGAATGAAACATGAAAAAGTTATGAAAAGGAAGCAAAATCATATTCATGTATGCGTTTGATTCCTCGTCTCAAATCCCTCGGGTTTGAAACAATGATAACTGAAATCAGTACACTCCCAACGTTTCGAAGACACGGCCTAATAATAACAACAGGATCAGATCTTCCCATGTTCAGACTCCGCCAAGCCAGCTTGATCAGAGGTCTCATCTAATCCAGCTTGGGATGTTGGAGTTGGGATTTCGACCAAATGTTAGGATTAAAGGTCTCATCTAATCCGGCCTAAGATGTTGGATTCGGATTCTGAACAAGCAGCTAAGATCTTATCTAGTCTAGGATGTTGGATTTCAAGCTTGTATTTATGACATGGATTAGAGGCCTTATGTCACGACCCAATTTTTGACACCAAAAATTTTCTTTCCATTTCTATAATAGTGGAAGCAATATTGAGTCATGACCAGAACATAAAGAAATCAGACATTGTTTTATTTCAATAATAAAATACTTGGACCCAAACAAAAATAAACACAAGTCCCCAAAACCGACGCAATGCCCAGAATGCCAATGCCCGTCCATCACAAGACTGAGGTCGTCGCTCCAAAGCCAAAATCTATCAAGGACTACCTGTAGAGATAGAAAGAAGGGTCAGAATTCCTCTGAGTATGAGAAAATTCAGCCATGAAGGGAACATGACCCAAAATAATATTTAGTTTCGTAAAACAATTCAAAAAGGCCTTATGAACTACAACCATAAGTTTTCCAAAACTTAACACATATCAGAGTTACATCACATCATAAATGACAGAACGAGGTGTGCACAACCTCCAAAATTTCGTAGGCTTCCAACCGTGGTTCTCTGACAATGTCATGGTCATCGTGTCGAGCAACAGAAATCCCCGTGGGCACAACTCACGGGCAGAACAGAACATATCATCACCAGACGATCCAACGGATCGAGGGTACCTGAAGTGAAGCCTCCTGAGATATCCCAGATCGCCGCTGCAGCAGCATGGCCCCTCTAGGAACCCGGTTTGAGGGACCAGGAGATGTCTCTCTCCCAACACGGCAGCAGTACCCCGGGCCCTTGTGCCGCCCAATACCCTGTGGGCCCTCCAGTACAGCTAGAGGAGTGTGCGTCAACAGTGAGCCACGCGCACCACTACCTCCCGGGACGAAACCAAACACTGGGCAGAACAAAAAGCTCGCACTCGCATAAACCATCGCACAAAGTCCACGTTTCGCCTTCAAATTTCAAAAGTGAGGGTTTGCCAATGCTAAACATCGTCTAGTACCTCTCACAGAAACCGCCCTTAGCATCCGGTTTGGGATGTTGGAATCAGATTTTGAACAAGCAGCTAAGATCATATCTGGTCTAGGCTGTTAGATTTCAAGCTTGTATCTATGACATGGATTAGAGGCCCGATCTAATCCAGTTTGGGTTGATGGATTTGGGATCTCGACGAAAGGTCAGGATCAGAGGTCTCATCTAATCCGGTTTGGGATGTTGCATGCGGGATTTCGACCAAAGTTCAGGATCAGAGGTCTCATCTAATCCGGTTTGGGATGTTGGCTTTGGATTTCGACCAAAGGTTAGGATCAGAGATCTCATCTAATCCGGTCTAGATTGTTGGAATCAGATTTTGAACAAGCAGCTAAGATCATATCTCGTCTAGGATGTTGGATTTCAAGCTTGTATCTATGACATGGATTAGATGCCTGATATAATCCAGTTTGGGATGTTGGATTTGGGATCTCGACGAAAGGTCAGGATCAGAGGTCTCACCAAATCCGGTTTGGGATGTTGCATGCGGAATTTCGACCAAAGTTCAGGATCAACGGTCTCATCTAATCCGGTTTGGGATGTTGCATTTGAGATTTCGACCACAAGTCAAGATCAGAAGTCTCATCTAATCCGGCAAGGGATGTTGGATTCGGATTTTGAACAAGCAGTTAATATTTAAATTTGTTCTAGGATGTTGAATTTCAAGAGTGCATCTATGAAATGGATTAGAGGTCTGATCTAATCCAGTTCCGGATGTTGGATTTGGGATTTCAACCAAAAGTCAGGATCAGAGGTCTCATCTAGTCCAATTTGAGATGTTGCATGCGGAATTTTTCGACCAAAGTTCAGGATCAGAGGTCTCATCTAATCCGGTCTAAGATGTTGGATTCGGATTTTGAACAAGCAGCTAAGATCTTATCTGGTCAAGGATGTTGGATTTCAAGCTTGTATCTATGACATGGATTAGAGGTCTGATCTAATCCAGTTTGGGATGTTGGATTTGGGATTTCGAACAAAGGTTAGGATCAGAGGTCTCATCTAATCCAATTTGGGATGTTGCATACAGGATTTAGAAGAAAGCTTAGGATCAGAGGCATCATCTAATCCGGTTTGGGATGTTGCATGCGGGATTTCGACCAAAGTTCAGGATCAGAGGTCTCATCTAATCCGGTTTGGGATGTTGGCTTTGGATTTCGACCAAAGGTTAGGATCAGAGATCTCATCTAATCCGGTCTAGATTGTTGGAATCAGATTTTGAACAAGCAGCTAAGATCATATCTCGTCTAGGATGTTGGATTTCAAGCTTGTATCTATGACATGGATTAGAGGCCTGATATAATCCAGTTTGGGATGTTGGATTTGGGATCTCGACGAAAGGTCAGGATCAGAGGTCTCACCAAATCCGGTTTGGGATGTTGCATGCGGAATTTCGACCAAAGTTCAGGATCAACGGTCTCATCTAATCCGGTTTGGGATGTTGCATTTGAGATTTCGACCACAGGTCAAGATCAGAGGTCTCATCTAATCCGGTCTAGATTGTTGGAATCAGATTTTGAACAAGAAGCTAAGATCATATCTGGTCTAGGATGTTGGATTTCAAGGTTGTATCTATGACATGGATTAGAGGCCTGATCTAATCCAGATTGGGATGTTGGATTTGGGATCTCGACGAAAGGTCAGGATCAGAGGTCTCATCTAATCCAGTTTGGGATGTTGCATGCGGGATTTCGACCAAAGTTCAGGATCAACGGTCTCATCTAATCCGGTTTGGGATGTTATATTTGGGATTTCGACCACAGGTCAGGATCAGAGGTCTCATCTAATCCGGCCAGGGATGTTGGATTCGGATTTTGAACAAGCAGCTAAGATCTAATCTGTTCTAGGATGTTGCATTTCAAGCTTGCATCTATGAAATGGATTAGAGGTCTAATCTAATCCAGTTCCGGATGTTGGATTTGGGATTTCAACCAAGAGTCAGGATCAGAGGTCTCATCTAATCCAGTTTGAGAAGTTGCATGCGGTATTTTTCGACCAAAGGATCAGAGGTCTCATCAAATCCGGTCTAAGATGTTGGATTCGGATTTTGAACAAGCAGCTAAGATCTTATCTGGTCTAGGATGTTGGATTTCAAGCTTGTATCTATGACATGGATTAGAGGTCTGATCTAATCCAATTTGGGATGTTGGATTTGGGATTTCGAACAAAGGTTAGGATCAGAGGTCTCATCTAATCCAATTTGGGATGTTGCACGCAGGATTTAGAAGAAAGCTTAGGATCAGAGGCATCATCTAATCCGGTTTGAGATGTTGCATGCGGGATTTCGACCAAAGTTCAGGATCAGAGGTCTCATCTAATCCGGTTTAGGATGTGGCATCCAGGATTTAGAAGAAAGCTTAGGATCAGAGGCATCAACTAATCCGGTTTGGGATGTTGCATGCGGGATTTCGACCAAAGTTCAGGATCAAATGTCTCATCTAATCCGGTTTGGGATGTTGCATGCAGGATTTAGAAGAAAGCTTAGGATCAAAGGCATCATCTAATTCAGTTTGGGATGTTGCATGCGGGATTTCGACCAAAGTTCAGGATCAGAGGTCTCATCTAATCCGGTTTGGGATGTTGCATTCGACCACAGGTCAGGATCAGAGGTCTCATCTAATCCGGCCAGGGATGTTGGATTCGGATTTTGAACAAGCAGCTAAGATCTTATGTGTTCTAGGATGTTGAAATTCAATCTTGCATCTATGAAATGGATTAGAGGTCTGATCTAATCCAATTCCGGATGTTGGATTTGGGATTTCAACCAAAAGTCAGGATCAGAGGTCTCATTTAATCCAGTTTGAGATGTTGCATGCGGAATTTTTCGACCAAAGTTCAGGATCAGAGGTCTCATCTAATCCAGTCTAAGATGATGGATTCGGATTTTGAACAAGCAGCTAAGATCTTATCTTGTCTAGGATGTTGGATTTCAAGCATGTATCTATGACATGGATTAGAGGTCTGATCTAATCCAGTTTGGGATGTTGGATTTGGGATTTCGAACAAAGGTTAGGATCAGAGGTCTCATCTAATCCAATTTGGGATGTTGCATACAGGATTTAGAAGAAAGCTTAGGATCAGAGGCATCATCTAATCCGGTTTGGGATGTTGCATGCGGGATTTCGACCAAAGTTCAGGATCAGAGGTCTCATCTAATCCGGTTTGGGATGTTGGCTTTGGATTTCGACCAAAGGTTAGGATCAGAGATCTCATCTAATCCGGTCTAGGATGTTGGAATCAGATTTTGAACAAGCAGCTAAGATAAGATCATATCTGGTCTAGGATGTTGGATTTCAAGCATGTATCTATGACATGGATTAAAGGCCAGATCTAATCCAGTTTGGGATGTTAGATTTGGGATCTCGACAAAAGGTCAAGATCAAAGGTCTCATCTAATCCGGTTTGGGATGTTGCATGCAGGATTTCGACCAAAGTTCAGGATCAGAGGTCTCATCTAATCCGGTTTGGGATGTTGGCTTTGGGATTTCGACCAAAGGTTAGGATCAGAGATCTCATCTAATCCGGTCTAGATTGTTGGAATCAGATTTTGAACAAGCAGCTAAGATCATATCTGGTCTAGGATGTTGGATTTCAAGCTTGTATCTATGACATGGACTAGAGACCTGATCTAATCCAGTTTGGGTTGTTGGATTTGGGATCTCGACGAAAGGTCAGGATCAGAGGTCTCATCTAATCCGGTTTGGGATGTTGCATGCGGGATTTCGACCAAAGTTTAGGATCAGAGGTCTCATCTAATCCGGTTTGGGATGTTGCCTTTGGGATTTCAACCAAAGGTTAGGATCAGAGATCTCATCTAATCCGGTCTAGATTGTTGGAATCAGATTTTGAACAAGCAACTAAGATCATATCTGGTCTAGGATGTTGGATTTCAAGCCTGTATCTATGACATGGATTAGAGGCCTGATCTAATCCAGTTTGGGATGTTGGATTTGGGATCTCGACGAAAGGTCAGGATCAAAGGTCTCATCTAATCCGGTTTGGGATGTTGCATGCGGGATTTCGACCAAAGTTCAGGATAAACGGTCTCATCTAATCCGGTTTGGGATGTTGCATTTGGGATTTCAACCAAAGTTCAGGATCAGAGGTCTCATCTAATCCGGTTTGGGATGTTGCCTTTGGGATTTCGACCAAAGGTTAGGATCAGAGATCTCATCTAATCCGGTCTAGATTGTTGGAAGCAGATTTTGAACAAGCAGCTAAGATCATATCTGGTCTAAGATGTTGGATTTCAAGCTTGTATCTATGACATGGATTAGAGGCCTGATCTATTCCAGTTTGGGATGTTGGATTTGGGATCTCGACGAAAGGTCAGGATCAAAGGTCTCATCTAATCCGGTTTGGGATGTAGCATGCGGGATTTCGACCAAAGTTCAGGATAAACGGTCTCATCTAATCCGGTTTGGGATGTTGCATTTGGGATTTCAACCAAAGTTCAGGATCAGAGGTCTCATCTAATCCGGTTTGGGATGTTGGTTTTGGGATTTCGACCAAAGGTTAGGATCAGAGATCTCATCTAATCCGGTCTAGATTGTTGGAATCAGATTTTGAACAAGCAGCTAAGATCATATCTGGTTTAGGATGTTGGATTTCAAGCTTGTATCTATGACATGGATTAGAGGCCTGATCTAATCCAGTTTGGGATGTTGGATTTGGGATCTCGACGAAAGGTCAGGATCAGAGGTCTCATCTAATCCTGTTTGGGATGTTGCATGCGGGATTTCGACCAAAGTTCAGGATCAGAGGTCTCATCTAATCCGTTTTGGGATGTTGGCTTTGGGATTTCAACCAAAGGTTAGGATCAGAGATCTCAGCTAATCCGGTCTAGATTGTTGGAATCAGATTTTGAACAAGCAACTAAAATCATATCTGGTCTACGATGTTGGATTTCAAGCTTGTATCTATGACATGGATTAGAGGCCTGCTCTAATCCAGTTTGGGATGTTGGATTTGGGATCTCGACGAAAGGTCAGGATCAGAGGTCTCATCTAATCCGGTTTGGAAAGTTGCATGCGGGATTTCGACAAAAGTTCAGGATCAACGGTCTCATCTAATCCGGTTTGGATTTCAAGCTTGTATCTATGACATGGATTAGAGGCCTGATCTAATCCAGTTTGGGTTGTTGGATTTGGGATCTCGACGAAAGGTCAGGATCAGAGGTCTCATCAAATCCAATTTGGGATGTTGCATGCAGGATTTAGAAGAAAGCTTAGGATCAAAGGCATCATCTAATCCGGTTGGGATGTGGCATGCGGGATTTCGACCAAAGTTCAGAATCAGAGGTCTCATCTAATCTGGTTTGGGATGTTGGCTTTGGGATTTCGACCAAAGGTTAGGAACAAAGGTCTCATCTAATCCGGTCTAGGATGTTGGAATCAGATTTTGAACAAGCAGCTAAGATCATATCTGGTCTAGGATGTTGGATTTCAAGCTTGTATCTATGACATGGATTAGAGGCCTGATCTAATCCAGTTTGGGTTGTTGGATTTGGGATCTCGACGAAAGGTCAGGATCAGAGGTCTCATCTAATCCGGTTTGGGATGTTGCATGCGGGATTTCGACCAAAGTTCAGGATCAGAGGTCTCATCTAATCCGGTTTGGGATGTTGGCTTTGGTATTTCGACCAAAGGTTAGGATCAGAGGTCTCATATAATCCGGTTTGGGATGTTGCCTTTGGGATTTCGACCAAAGGTTAGGATCAGAGATCTCATCTAATCCGGTCTAGATTGTTGGAATCAGATTTTGAACAAGCAGCTAAGATCATATCTGGTCTAGGATGTTCGATTTCAAGCTTGTATCTATGACATGGATTAGAGGCCTGATCTAATCCAGTTTGGGATGTTGGATTTCGGATCTCGACGAAAGGTCAGGATCAGAGGTCCCATCTAATCCGGTTTGGGATGTTGCATGCGGGATTTCGACCAAAGTTCAGGATCAACGGTCTCATCTAATCCGGTTTGGGATGTTGCATATGGGATTTCAACCAAAGTTCAGGATCCGAGGTCTCATCTAATCCGGTTTGGGATGTTGGCTTTGGGATTTCGACCAAAGGTTAGGATCAGAGATCTCATCTAATCCGGTCTAGATTGTTGGAATCAGATTTGGAACAAGCAGCTAAGATCATATCTGGTCTAGGATGTTGGATTTCAAGCTTGTATATATGACATGGATTAGAGCCCTGATCTAATCCAGTTTGGGATGTTGGATTTGGGATCTCGACGAAAGGTCAGGATCAGAAGTCTCATCTAATCCGGTTTGGGATGTTGCATGCGGGATGTCGACCAAAGTTCAGGATCAGAGGTCTCATCTAATCCGGTTTGGGATGTTGCCTTTGGGATTTCGACCAAAGGTTAGGATCAAAGATCTCATCTAATCCGGTCTAGATTGTTGGAATCAGATTTTGAACAAGCAGCTAAGATCATATCTGGTCTAGGATGTTGGATTTCAAGCTTGTATCTATGACATGGATTAGAGGCCTGATCTAATCCAGTTTGGGATGTTGGATTTCGGATCTCGACGAAAGGTCAGGATCAGAGGTCCCATCTAATCCGGTTTGGGATGTTGCATGCGGGATTTCGACCAAAGTTCAGGATCAACGGTCTCATCTAATCCGGTTTGGGATGTTGCATTTGGGATTTCAACCAAAGTTCAGGATCAGAGGTCTCATCTAATCCGGTTTGGGATGTTGGCTTTGGGATTTCGACCAAAGGTTAGGATCAGAGATCTCATCTAGTCCGGTCTAGATTGTTGGAATCAGATTTTGAACAAGCAGCTAAGATCAAATCTGGTCTAGGATGTTGGATTTCAAGCTTGTATCTATGACATGGATTAGAGGCCTGATCTAATCCAGTTTGGGATGTTGGATTTGGGATCTCGACGAAAGGTCAGGATCAGAGGTCTCATCTAATCCTGTTTGGGATGTTGCATGCGGGATTTCGACCAAAGTTCAGGATCAGAGGTCTCATCTAATCCGGTTTGGGATGTTGGCTTTGGGATTTCAACCAAAGGTTAGGATCAGAGATCTCATCTAATCCAGTCTAGATTGTTGGAATCACAAGCAGCTAAAATCATATCTGGTCTAGGATGTTGGATTTCAAGCTTGTATCTATGACATCGATTAGAGGCCTGATCTAATCCAGTTTGGGATGTTGGATTTGGGATCTCGACGAAAGGTCAGGATCAGAGGTCTCATCTAATCCGGTTTGGAATGTTGCATGCGGGATTTCGACCAAAGTTCAGGATCAACGGTCTCATCTAATCCGGTTTGGATTTCAAGCTTGTATTTATGATAAGGATTAGAGGCCTGATCTAATCCAGTTTGGGTTGTTGGATTTGGGATATCGACGAAAGGTCAGGATCAGAGGTCTCATCTAATCCGGTTTGGGATGTTGCATGCAGGATTTAGAAGAAAGCTTAGGATCAAAGGCATCATCTAATTCAGTTTGGGATGTTGCATGCGGGATTTCGACCAAAGTTCAGGATCAGAGGTCTCATCTAATCCGGTTTGGGATGTTGCATTTGAGATTTCGACTACAGGTCAAGATGAGAGGTCTCATCTAATCCGGCCAGGGATGTTGGATTCGGATTTTGAACAAGCAGCTAAGATCTTATCTGTTTTAGGACGTTGAATTTCAAGCTTGCATCTATGAAATGGATTAGAGGTATGATCTAATCCAATTCCGGATGTTGGATTTAGGATTTCTACCAAAAGTCAGGATCAGAGGTCTCATCTAATCCAGTTTGAGATGTTGCATTTGGAATTTCAACCAAAGTTCAGGATCAGAGGTCTCATCTAATCCGGTTTGGGATGTTGCATGCGGGATTTCGACCAAAGTTTAGGATCAGAGGTCTCATCTAATCCGGTTTGGCATGTTGGCTTTGGGATTTCGACCAAAGGTTAGGATCAGAGGTCTCATCTAATCCGGTTTGGGATGTTGGCTTTGGGATTTCGACCAAAGGTTAGGATCAGAGATCTCATCTAATCCGGTCTAGATTGTTGGAATCAGATTTTGAACAAGCAGCTAAGATCATATCTGGTCTAGGATGTTGGATTTCAAGCTTGCATCTATGATATGGATTAGAGGCCTGATCTAATCCAGTTTGGGTTGTTGGATTTGGGATCTCGACGAAAGGTCAGGATCAGAGGTCTCATCTAATCCGGTTTGGGATGTTGCATGCGGGATTTTGACCAAAGTTCAGGATCAGAGGTATCATCTAATCCGGTTTGGGATGTTGCCTTTGGGATTTCCCCAAAAGGTTAGGATCAGAGATCTCATCTAATCCGGTCTAGATTGTTGGAATCAGATTTTGAACAAGCAACTAAGATCATATCTGGTCTAGGATGTTGGATTTCAAGCTTGTATCTATGACATGGATTAGAGGCCTGATCTAATCCAGTTTGGGATGTTGGATTTGGGATTTCGAGCAAAGGTTAGGATCAGAGATCTCATCTAATCCGGTTTGGGATGTTGCATGCGGGATTTCGACCAAAGTTCAGGATCAGAGGTCTCATCTAATCCGGTTTGGGATGTTGCATGCGGGGATTTCGACCAAAGTTTAGGATCAGAGGTCTCATCTAATCCGGTTTGGGATGTTGCATGCGGGATTTCGACCAAAGTTCAGGATCAGAGGTCTCATCTAATCCAATTTGGGATGTTGCATGCGGGATTCCGACCAAAGTTCAGGATCTGAGGTCTCATTTAATCCGGTTTGGGATGTTCCATTTGGGATTTCGACCACAGGTCAGGATCAGAGATCTCATCTAATCCGGTCTAGATTGTTGGAATCAGATTTTGAACAAGCAGCTAAGATCATATCTGGTCTAGGATGTCGGATTTCAAGCTTGTATCTATGACATGGATTAGGGCCCTGATCTAATCCAGTTTGGGATGTTGGATTTGGGATCTCGACGAAAGGTCAGGATCAGAGGTCTCATCTAATCCGGTTTGGGATGTTGCATGCGGGATGTCGACCAAAGTTCAGGATCAGAGGTCTCACCTAATCCGGTTTGGGATGTTGCCTTTGGGATTTCGACCAAAGGTTAGGATCAAAGATCTCATCTAATCCGGTCTAGATTGTTGGAATCAGATTTTGAACAAGCAGCTAAGATCATATCTGGTCTAGGATGTTGGATTTCAAGCTTGTATCTATGACATGGATTAGAGGCCTGATCTAATCCAGTTTGGGATGTTGGATTTCGGATCTCGACGAAAGGTCAGGATCAGAGGTCCCATCTAATCCGGTTTGGGATGTTGCATGCGGGATTTCGACCAAAGTTCAGGATCAACGGTCTCATCTAATCCGGTTTGGGATGTTGCATTTGGGATTTCAACCAAAGTTCAGGATCAGAGGTCTCATCTAATCCGGTTTGGGATGTTGGCTTTGGGATTTCGACCAAAGGTTAGGATCAAAGATCTCATCTAGTCCGGTCTAGATTGTTGGAATCAGATTTTGAACAAGCAGCTAAGATCATATCTGGTCTAGGATGTTGGATTTCAAGCTTGTATCTATGACATGGATTAGAGGCCTGATCTAATCCAGTTTGGGATGTTGGATTTGGGATCTCGACGAAAGGTCAGGATCAGAGGTCTCATCTAATCCGGTTTGGGATGTTGCATGCGGGATTTCGACCAAAGTTCAGGATCAGAGGTCTCATCTAATCCGGTTTGGGATGTTGGCTTTGGGATTTCAACCAAAGGTTAGGATCAGAGATCTCATCTAATACAGTCTAGATTGTTGGAATCACAAGCAGCTAAAATCATATCTGGACTAGGATGTTGGATTTCAAGCTTGTATATATGACATCGATTAGAGGCCTGATCTAATCCAGTTTGGGATGTTGGATTTGGGATCTCGACGAAAGGTCAGGATCAGAGGTCTCATCTAATCCGGTTTGGAATGTTGCATGCGGGATTTCGACCAAAGTTCAGGATCAACGGTCTCATCTAATCCGGTTTGGATTTCAAGCTTGTATTTATGACATGGATTAGAGGCCTGATCTAATCCAGTTTGGGTTGTTGGATTTGGGATCTCGACGAAAGGTCAGGATCAGAGGTCTCATCTAATCCGGTTTGGGATGTTGCATAAAGGATTTAGAAGAAAGCTTAGGATCAAAGGCATCATCTAATTCAGTTTGGGATGTTGCATGCGGGATTTCGACCAAAGTTCAGGATCAGAGGTCTCATCTAATCCGGTTTGGGATGTTGCATTTGAGATTTCGACTACAGGTCAGGATGAGAGGTCTCATCTAATCCGGCCAGGGATGTTGGATTCGGATTTTGAACAAGCAGCTAAGATCTTATCTGTTCTAGGACGTTGAATTTCAAGCTTGCATCTATGAAATGGATTAGAGGTATGATCTAATCCAATTCCGGATGTTGGATTTGGGATTTCTACCAAAAGTCAGGTCCAGTTTGAGATGTTGCATTTGGGATTTCAACCAAAGTTCAGGATCAGAGGTCTCACCTAATCCGGTTTGGGATGTTGCCTTTGGGATTTCGACCAAAGGTTAGGATCAAAGATCTCATCTAATCCGGTCTAGATTGTTGGAATCAGATTTTGAACAAGCAGCTAAGATCATATCTGGTCTAGGATGTTGGATTTCAAGCTTGTATCTATGACATGGATTAGAGGCCTGATCTAATCCAGTTTGGGATGTTGGATTTCGGATCTCGACGAAAGGTCAGGATCAGAGGTCCCATCTAATCCGGTTTGGGATGTTGCATGCGGGATTTCGACCAAAGTTCAGGATCAACGGTCTCATCTAATCCGGTTTGGGATGTTGCATTTGGGATTTCAACCAAAGTTCAGGATCAGAGGTCTCATCTAATCCGGTTTGGGATGTTGGCTTTGGGATTTCGACCAAAGGTTAGGATCAGAGATCTCATCTAGTCCGGTCTAGAATGTTGGAATCAGATTTTGAACAAGCAGCTAAGATCATATCTGGTCTAGGATGTTGGATTTCAAGCTTGTATCTGTGACATGGATTAGAGGCCTGATCTAATCCAGTTTGGGATGTTGGATTTGGGATCTCGACGAAAGGTCAGGATCAGAGGTCTCATCTAATCCTGTTTGGGATGTTGCATGCGGGATTTCGACCAAAGTTCAGGATCAGAGGTCTCATCTAATCCGGTTTGGGATGTTGGCTTTGGGATTTCAACCAAAGGTTAGGATCAGAGATCTCATCTAATCCAGTCTAGATTGTTGGAATCACAAGCAGCTAAAATCATATCTGGTCTAGGATGTTGGATTTCAAGCTTGTATCTATGACATCGATTAATCCAGTTTGGGATGTTGGATTTGGGATCTCGACGAAACGTCAGGATCAGAGGTCTCATCTATAATCCGGTTTGGAATGTTGCATGCGGGATTTCGACCAAAGTTCAGGATCAACGGTCTCATCTAATCCGGTTTGGATTTCAAGCTTGTATTTATGACATGGATTAGAGGCCTGATCTAATCCAGTTTGGGTTGTTGGATTTGGGATCTCGACGAAAGGTCAGGATCAGAGGTCTCATCTAATCCGGTTTGGGATGTTGCATGCAGGATTTAGAAGAAAGCTTAGGATCAAAGGCATCATCTAATTCAGTTTGGGATGTTGCATGCGGGATATCGACCAAAGTTCAGGATCAGAGGTCTCATCTAATCCGGTTTGGGATGTTGCATTTGAGATTTCGACTACAGGTCAGGATGAGAGGTCTCATCTAATCCGGCCAGGGATGTTGGATTCGGATTTTGAACAAGCAGCTAAGATCTTATCTGTTCTAGGACGTTGAATTTCAAGCTTGCATCTATGAAATGGATTAGAGGTATGATCTAATCCAATTCCGGATGTTGGATTTAGGATTTCTACCAAAAGTCAGGATCAGAGGTCTCATCTAATCCAGTTTGAGATGTTGCATTTGGAATTTCAACCAAAGTTCAGGATGAGAGGTCTCATCCAATCCGGTTTGGGATGTTGCATGCGGGATTTCGACCAAAGTTTAGGATCAGAGGTCTCATCTAATCCGGTTTGGCATGTTGGCTTTGGGATTTCGACCAAAGGTTAGGATCAGAGGTCTCATCTAATCCGGTTTGGGATGTTGGCTTTGGGATTTCGACCAAAGGTTAGGATCAGATATCTCATCTAATCCGGTCTAGATTGTTGGAATCAGATTTTGAACAAGCAGCTAAGATCATATCTGGTCTAGGATGTTGGATTTCAAGCTTGCATCTATGATATGGATTAGAGGCCTGATCTAATCCAGTTTGGGTTGTTGGATTTGGGATCTCGACGGAAGGTCAGGATCAGAGGTCTCATCTAATCCGGTTTGGGATGTTGCTTGCGGGATTTTGACCAAAGTTCAGGATCAGAGGTCTCATCTAATCCGGTTTGGGATGTTGCCTTTGGGATTTCCCCAAAATGTTAGGATCAGAGATCTCATCTAATCCGGTCTAGATTGTTGGAATCAGATTTTGAACAAGCAACTAAGATCATATCTGGTCTAGGATGTTGGATTTCAAGCTTGTATCTATGACATGGATTAGAGGCCTGATCTAATCCAGTTTGGGATGTTGGATTTGGGATTTCGAGCAAAGGTTAGGATCAGAGATCTCATCTAATCCGGTTTGGGATGTTGCATGCGGGATTTCGACCAAAGTTCAGGATCAGAGGTCTCATCTAATCCGGTTTGGGATGTTGCATGCGGGATTTCGACCAAAGTTTAGGATCAGAGGTCTCATCTAATCCGGTTTGGGATGTTGCATGCGGGATTTTGACCAAAGTTCAGGATCAGAGGTCTCATCTAATCCGGTTTGGGATGTTGCCTTTGGGATTTCCCCAAAAGGTTAGGATCAGAGATCTCATCTAATCCGGTCTAGATTGTTGGAATCAGATTTTGAACAAGCAACTAAGATCATATCTGGTCTAGGATGTTGGATTTCAAGCTTGTATCTATGACATGGATTAGAGGCCTGATCTAATCCAGTTTGGGATGTTGGATTTGGGATTTCGAGCAAAGGTTAGGATCAGAGATCTCATCTAATCCGGTTTGGGATGTTGCATGCGGGATTTCGACCAAAGTTCAGGATCAGAGGTCTCATCTAATCCGGTTTGGGATGTTGCATGCGGGGATTTCGACCAAAGTTTAGGATCAGAGGTCTCATCTAATCCGGTTTGGGATGTTGCATGCGGGATTTCGACCAAAGTTCAGCATCAGAGGTCTCATCTAATCCAATTTGGGATGTTGCATGCGGGATTCCGACCAAAGTTCAGGATCTGAGGTCTCATTTAATCCGGTTTGGGATGTTCCATTTGGGATTTCGACCACAGGTCAGGATCAGAGATCTCATCTAATCCGGTCTCGATTGTTGGAATCAGATTTTGAACAAGCAGCTAAGATCATATCTGGTCTAGGATGTTGGATTTCAAGCTTGTATCTATGACATGGATTAGGGCCCTGATCTAATCCAGTTTGGGATGTTGGATTTGGGATCTCGACGAAAGGTTAGGATCAGAGGTCTCATTTAATCCGGTTTGGGATGTTGCATGCGGGATGTCGACCAAAGTTCAGGATCAGAGGTCTCACCTAATCCGGTTTGGGATGTTGCCTTTGGGATTTCGACCAAAGGTTAGGATCAAAGATCTCATCTAATCCGGTCTAGATTGTTGGAATCAGATTTTGAACAAGCAGCTAAGATCATATCTGGTCTAGGATGTTGGATTTCAAGCTTGTATCTATGACATGGATTAGAGGCCTGATCTAATCCAGTTTGGGATGTTGGATTTCGGATCTCGACGAAAGGTCAGGATCAGAGGTCCCATCTAATCCGGTTTGGGATGTTGCATGCGGGATTTCGACCAAAGTTCAGGATCAACGGTCTCATCTAATCCGGTTTGGGATGTTGCATTTGGGATTTCAACCAAAGTTCAGGATCAGAGGTCTCATCTAATCCGGTTTGGGATGTTGGCTTTGGGATTTCGACCAAAGGTTAGGATCAAAGATCTCATCTAGTCCGGTCTAGATTGTTGGAATCAGATTTTGAACAAGCAGCTAAGATCATATCTGGTCTAGGATGTTGGATTTCAAGCTTGTATCTATGACATGGATTAGAGGCCTGATCTAATCCAGTTTGGGATGTTGGATTTGGGATCTCGACGAAAGGTCAGGATCAGAGGTCTCATCTAATCCGGTTTGGGATGTTGCATGCGGGATTTCGACCAAAGTTCAGGATCAGAGGTCTCATCTAATCCGGTTTGGGATGTTGGCTTTGGGATTTCAACCAAAGGTTAGGATCAGAGATCTCATCTAATACAGTCTAGATTGTTGGAATCACAAGCAGCTAAAATCATATCTGGACTAGGATGTTGGATTTCAAGCTTGTATATATGACATCGATTAGAGGCCTGATCTAATCCAGTTTGGGATGTTGGATTTGGGATCTCGACGAAAGGTCAGGATCAGAGGTCTCATCTAATCCGGTTTGGAATGTTGCATGCGGGATTTCGACCAAAGTTCAGGATCAACGGTCTCATCTAATCCGGTTTGGATTTCAAGCTTGTATTTATGACATGGATTAGAGGCCTGATCTAATCCAGTTTGGGTTGTTGGATTTGGGATCTCGACGAAAGGTCAGGATCAGAGGTCTCATCTAATCCGGTTTGGGATGTTGCATGCAGGATTTAGAAGAAAGCTTAGGATCAAAGGCATCATCTAATTCAGTTTGGGATGTTGCATGCGGGATTTCGACCAAAGTTCAGGATCAGAGGTCTCATCTAATCCGGTTTGGGATGTTGCATTTGAGATTTCGACTACAGGTCAGGATGAGAGGTCTCATCTAATCCGGCCAGGGATGTTGGATTCGGATTTTGAACAAGCAGCTAAGATCTTATCTGTTCTAGGACGTTGAATTTCAAGCTTGCATCTATGAAATGGATTAGAGGTATGATCTAATCCAATTCCGGATGTTGGATTTAGGATTTCTACCAAAAGTCAGGATCAGAGGTCTCATCTAATCCAGTTTGAGATGTTGCATTTGGGATTTCAACCAAAGTTCAGGATCAGACGTCTCACCTAATCCGGTTTGGGATGTTGCCTTTGGGATTTCGACCAAAGGTTAGGATCAAAGATCTCATCTAATCCGGTCTAGATTGTTGGAATCAGATTTTGAACAAGCAGCTAAGATCATATCTGGTCTAGGATGTTGGATTTCAAGCTTGTATCTATGACATGGATTAGAGGCCTGATCTAATCCAGTTTGGGATGTTGGATTTCGGATCTCGACGAAAGGTCAGGATCAGAGGTCCCATCTAATCCAGTTTGGGATGTAGCATGCGGGATTTCGACCAAAGTTCAGGATCAACGGTCTCATCTAATCCGGTTTGGGATGTTGCATTTGGGATTTCAACCAAAGTTCAGGATCAGAGGTCTCATCTAATCCGGTTTGGGATGTTGGCTTTGGGATTTCGACCAAAGGTTAGGATCAGAGATCTCATCTAGTCCGGTCTAGAATGTTGGAATCAGATTTGGAACAAGCAGCTAAGATCATATCTGGTCTAGGATGTTGGATTTCAAGCTTGTACCTGTGACATGGATTAGAGGCCTGATCTAATCCAGTTTGGGATGTTGGATTTGGGATCTCGACGAAAGGTCAGGATCAGAGGTCTCATCTAATCCTGTTTGGGATGTTGCATGCGGGATTTCGACCAAAGTTCAGGATCAGAGGTCTCATCTAATCCGGTTTGGGATGTTGGCTTTGGGATTTCAACCAAAGGTTAGGATCAGAGATCTCATCTAATCCAGTCTAGATTGTTGGAATCACAAGCAGCTAAAATCATATCTGGTCTAGGATGTTGGATTTCAAGCTTGTATCTATGACATCGATTAGAGGCCTGATCTAATCCAGTTTGGGATGTTGGATTTGGGATCTCGACGAAAGGTCAGGATCAGAGGTCTCATCTAATCCGGTTTGGAATGTTGCATGCGGGATTTCGACCAAAGTTCAGGATCAACGGTCTCATCTAATCCGGTTTGGATTTCAAGCTTGTATTTATGACATGGATTAGAGGCCTGATCTAATCCAGTTTGGGTTGTTGGATTTGGGATATCGACGAAAGGTCAGGATCAGAGGTCTCATCTAATCCGGTTTGGGATGTTGCATGCAGGATTTAGAAGAAAGCTTAGGATCAAAGGCATCATCTAATTCAGTTTGGGATGTTGCATGCGGGATTTCGACCAAAGTTCAGGATCAGAGGTCTCATCTAATCCGGTTTGGGATGTTGCATTTGAGATTTCGACTACAGGTCAAGATGAGAGGTCTCATCTAATCCGGCCAGGGATGTTGGATTCGGATTTTGAACAAGCAGCTAAGATCTTATCTGTTTTAGGACGTTGAATTTCAAGCTTGCATCTATGAAATGGATTAGAGGTATGATCTAATCCAATTCCGGATGTTGGATTTAGGATTTCTACCAAAAGTCAGGATCAGAGGTCTCATCTAATCCAGTTTGAGATGTTGCATTTGGAATTTCAACCAAAGTTCAGGATCAGAGGTCTCATCTAATCCGGTTTGGGATGTTGCATGCGGGATTTCGACCAAAGTTTAGGATCAGAGGTCTCATCTAATCCGGTTTGGCATGTTGGCTTTGGGATTTCGACCAAAGGTTAGGATCAGAGGTCTCATCTAATCCGGTTTGGGATGTTGGCTTTGGGATTTCGTCCAAAGGTTAGGATCAGAGATCTCATCTAATCCGGTCTAGATTGTTGGAATCAGATTTTGAACAAGCAGCTAAGATCATATCTGGTCTAGGATGTTGGATTTCAAGCTTGCATCTATGACATGGATTAGAGGCCTGATCTAATCCAGTTTGGGTTGTTGGATTTGGGATATCGACGAAAGGTCACGATCAGAGGTCTCATCTAATCCGGTTTGGGATGTTGCATGCGGGATTTTGACCAAAGTTCAGGATCAGAGGTCTCATCTAATCCGGTTTGGGATGTTGCCTTTGGGATTTCCCCAAAAGGTTAGGATCAGAGATCTCATCTAATCCGGTCTAGATTGTTGGAATCAGATTTTGAACAAGCAACTAAGATCATATCTGGTCTAGGATGTTGGATTTCAAGCTTGTATCTATGACATGGATTAGAGGCCTGATCTAATCCAGTTTGGGATGTTGGATTTGGGATTTCGAGCAAAGGTTAGGATCAGAGATCTCATCTAATCCGGTTTGGGATGTTGCATGCGGGATTTCGACCAAAGTTCAGGATCAGAGGTCTCATCTAATCCGGTTTGGGATGTTGCATGCGGGATTTCGACCAAAGTTTAGGATCAGAGGTCTCATCTAATCCGGTTTGGGATGTTGCATGCGGGATTTCGACCAAAGTTCAGGAATAGAGGTCTCATCTAATCCAATTTGGGATGTTGCATGCGGGATTCCGACCAAAGTTCAGGATCTGAGGTCTCATTTAATCCGGTTTGGGATGTTCCATTTGGGATTTCGACCACAGGTCAGGATCAGAGATCTCATCTAATCCGGTCTAGATTGTTGGAATCAGATTTTGAACAAGCAGCTAAGATCATATCTGGTCTAGGATGTTGGATTTCAAGCTTGTATCTATGACATGGATTAGGGCCCTGATCTAATCCAGTTTGGGATGTTGGATTTGGGATCTCGACGAAAGGTCAGGATCAGAGGTCTCATCTAATCCGGTTTGGGATGTTGCATGCGGGATGTCGACCAAAGTTCAGGATCAGAGGTCTCACCTAATCCGGTTTGGGATGTTGCCTTTGGGATTTCGACCAAAGGTTAGGATCAAAGATCTCATCTAATCCGGTCTAGATTGTTGGAATCAGATTTTGAACAAGCAGCTAAGATCATATCTGGTCTAGGATGTTGGATTTCAAGCTTGTATCTATGACATGGATTAGAGGCCTGATCTAATCCAGTTTGGGATGTTGGATTTCGGATCTCGACGAAAGGTCAGGATCAGAGGTCCCATCTAATCCGGTTTGGGATGTTGCATGCGGGATTTCGACCAAAGTTCAGGATCAACGGTCTCATCTAATCCGGTTTGGGATGTTGCATTTGGGATTTCAACCAAAGTTCAGGATCAGAGGTCTCATCTAATCCGGTTTGGGATGTTGGCTTTGGGATTTCGACCAAAGGTTAGGATCAAAGATCTCATCTAGTCCGGTCTAGATTGTTGGAATCAGATTTTGAACAAGCAGCTAAGATCATATTTGGTCTAGGATGTTGGATTTCAAGCTTGTATCTATGACATGGATTAGAGGCCTGATCTAATCCAGTTTGGGATGTTGGATTTGGGATCTCGACGAAAGGTCAGGATCAGAGGTCTCATCTAATCCGGTTTGGGATGTTGCATGCGGGATTTCGACCAAAGTTCAGGATCAGAGGTCTCATCTAATCCGGTTTGGGATGTTGGCTTTGGGATTTCAACCAAAGGTTAGGATCAGAGATCTCATCTAATACAGTCTAGATTGTTGGAATCACAAGCAGCTAAAATCATATCTGGACTAGGATGTTGGATTTCAAGCTTGTATCTATGACATCGATTAGAGGCCTGATCTAATCCAGTTTGGGATGTTGGATTTGGGATCTCGACGAAAGGTCAGGATCAGAGGTCTCATCTAATCCGGTTTGGAATGTTGCATGCGGGATTTCGACCAAAGTTCAGGATCAACGGTCTCATCTAATCTGGTTTGAATTTCAACTTTGTATTTATGACATGGATTAGAGGCCTGATCTAATCCAGTTTGGTTTGTTGGATTTGGGATCTCGACGAAAGGTCAGGATCAGAGGTCTCATCTAATCCGGTTTGGGATGTTGCATGCAGGATTTAGAAGAAAGCTTAGGATCAAAGGCATCATCTAATTCAGTTTGGGATGTTGCATGCGGGATTTCGACCAAAGTTCAGGATCAGAGGTCTCATCTAATCCGGTTTGGGAAGTTGGCTTTGGGATTTCGACCAAAGGTTAGGATGAGAGATCTCATCTAATCCGGCCAGGGATGTTGGATTCGGATTTTGAACAAGCAGCTAAGATCTTATCCGTTCTAGGATGTTGAATTTCAAGCTTGTATCTATGAAATGGATTAGAGGTCTGATCTAATCTAGTTCCGGATGTTGGATTTGGGATTTCAACCAAAGGTCGGGATCAGAGGCCTCAACTAATCCGGTTTGAAATGTTGCATTCGAAATTTTACCAAAGTTCAAGATCAGAAGTCTCATCTAATCCGACTTGGGATGTTGGAGTTGGGATTTCGACCAAATGTTAGGATTAGAGGTCTCGTCTAATCCGGTCTAAGATGTTGGACTCGGATTATGAACAAGCAGCTAAGATCATAACTGGTCTCGGATGTTGGATTTCAAGCTTGTATATATGACATGGATTAGAGGCCTGATCTAATCCAGTTTGGGATGTTGGATTTGGGATTTCGAGCAAAGGTTAGGATCAGAGGCTCATCTAATCCAGTTTGGGATGTTGCATGCGGGATTTCGACCAAAGTTCATGATTAGAGGTCTCATCTAATCCGGTTTGGTATGTTGCATGTGGGATTTCGACCAAAGTTCAGGATCAGAGGTCTCATCTAATCCGGTTTGGGATGTTGCATGTAGGATTTAGAAGAAAGCTTAGGATCAGAGGCATCATCTAATCCAGTTTGGGATGTTGCATGCGGGATTTCGACCAAAGTTCAGGATCAAAGGTCTCATCTAATCCGGTTTGGGATGTTGCATGCAGGATTTAGAAGAAAGCTTAGGATCTGAGGCATCATCTAATCCGGTTTGGGATGTTGCATGCGGGATTTCGACCAAAGTTCAGGATCAGAGGTCTCATCTAATCCGGTTTGGGAAGTTGCATTTGAGATTTCGACCACAGGTCAGGATCAGACGTCTCATCTAATCCGGTCAGGGATGTTGGATTCGGATTTTGAACAAGCAGCTAAGATCTTATCTGTTCTAGGATGTTGAATTTCAAGCTTGCATCTATGAAATGGATTAGAGGTCTGATCTAATCCAGTTCCGGATGTTGGATTTGGGATTTCAAACAAAAGTCAGGATCAGATGTCTCATCTAATCCAATTTGAGATGTTGCATGCGGAATTTTTCGACCAAAGTTTAGCATCAGAGGTCTCATCTCATCCGGTCTAAGATGTTGGATTCGGATTTTGAACAAGCAGCTAAGGACTTATCTGGTCTAGGATGTTGGATTTCAAGCTTGTATCTATGACATGGATTAGAGGTCTGATCTAATCCGGTTTGGGATGTTGGATTTGGGATTTCGAACAAAGGTTAGGATCAGAGGTCTCATCTAATCCAATTTGGGATGTTGCATGCAGGATTTAGAACAAAGCTTAGGATCAGAGGCATCATCTAATCCGGTATGGGATGTTGCATGCGGGATTTCGACCAAAGTTCAGGATCAGAGGTCTCATCTAATCTGGTTTGGGATGTTGGCTTTGGGATTTCGACCAAAGGTTAGGAACAAAGGTCTCATCTAGTCCGGTCTAGGATGTTGGAATCAGATCTTGAACAAGCAGCTAAGATCATATCTGGTCTAGGATGTTGGATTTCAAGCTTGTGTCTATGACATGGATTAGAGGCCTGATCTAATCCAGTTTGGGATGTTGGATTTGGGATCTCGATGAAAGGTCAGGATCAGAGGTCTCATCTAATCCAATTTGGGATGTTGCATGCGGGATTTCGACCAAAGTTCAGGATCTGAGGTCTCATCTAATCCGGTTTGGGATGTTCCATTTGGGATTTCGACCACAGGTCAGGATCAGAGATCTCATCTAATCCGGTCTAGATTGTTGGAATCAGATTTTGAACAAGCAGCTAAGATCATATCTGGTCTAGGATGTTGGATTTCAAGCTTGTATCTATGACATGGATTAGAGGCCTGATCTAATCCAGTTTGGGATGTTGGATTTGAGGTCTCGACGAAAGGTCAGGATCAAAGGTCTCATCTAATCCAGTTTGGGATGTTGCATGCAGGATTTCGACCAAAGTTCAGGATCAAAGGTCTCATCTAATCCGGTTTGGGAAGTTGGCTTTGGGATTTCGACCAAAGGTTAGGATCAGAGATCTCATCTAATCCGGCAAGGGATGTTGGATTCGGATTTTGAACAAGCAGCTAAGATCTTATCCGTTCTAGGATGTTGAATTTCAAGCTTGTATCTATGAAATGGATTAGAGGTCTGATCTAATCCAGTTTCGGATGTTGGATTTGGGATTTCAACCAAAGGTCGGGATCAGAGGCCTCAACTAATCCGGTTTGAAATGTTGCATGCGAAATTTTACCAAAGTTCAAGATCAGAAGTCTCATCTAATCCGGCTTGGGATGTTGGAGTTGGGATTTCGACCAAATGTTAGGATTAGATGTCTCGTCTAATCCGGTCTAAGATGTTGGACTCGGATTTTGAACAAGCAGCTAAGATCATAACTGGTCTACGATGTTGGATTTCAAGCTTGTATATATGACATGGATTAGAGGCCTGATCTAATCCAGTTTGGGATGTTGGATTTGGGATTTCGAGCAAAGGTTAGGATCAGAGGCTCATCTAATCCAGTTTGGGATGTTGCATGCGGGATTTCGACCAAAGTTCATGATTAGAGGTCTCATCTAATCCGGTTTGGGATGTTGCATGCGGGATTTCGACCAAAGTTCAGGATCAGAGGTCTCATCTAATCCGGTTTGGGATGTTGCATGTAGGATTTAGAAGAAAGCTTAGGATCAGAGGCATCATCTAATCCGGTTTGGGATGTTGCATGCGGGATTTCAACCAAAGTTCAGGATCAAAGGTCTCATCTAATCCGGTTTGGGATGTTGCATGCAGGATTTAGAAGAAAGCTTAGGATCAAAGGCATCATCTAATCCGGTTTGGGATGTTGCATGCGGGATTTCGACCAAAGTTCAGGATCAGAGGTCTCATCTAATCCGGTTTGGGATGTTGCATTTGAGATTTCGACCAGAGGTCAGGATCAGAGGTCTCATCTAATCCGGTCAGGGATGTTGGATTCGGATTTTGAACAAGCAGCTAAGATCTTATCTGTTCTAGGATGTTGAATTTCAAGCTTGCATCTATGAAATGGATTAGAGGTCTGATCTAATCCAGTTCCAGATGTTGGATTTGGGATTTCAAACAAAAGTCAGGATGAGAGGTCTCATCTAATCCAGTTTGAGATGTTGCATGCGAAATTTTTCGACCAAAGTTCAGCATCAGAGATCTCATCTAATCCGGTCTAAGATGATGGATTCGGATTTTGAACAAGCAGCTAAGATCTTATCTGGTCTAGGATGTTGGATTTCAAGCTTGTATCTATGACATGGATTAGAGGTCTCATCTAATCCAGTTTTGGATGTTGGATTTGGGATTTCGAACAAAGGTTAGGATCAGAGGTCTCATCTAATCCAATTTGGGATGTTGCATGCAGGATTTAGAAGAAAGCTTAGGATCAGAGGCATCATCTAATCCGGTTTGGGATGTTGGATGCGGGATTTTGACCAAAGTTCAGGATCAGAGGTCTCATCTAATTTGGTTTGGGATGTTGGCTTTGGGATTTCGACCAAAGGTTAGGAACAAGGGTCTCATCTAATCCGGTTTAGGATGTTGGAATCAGATTTTGAACAAGCAGCTAAGATCATATCTGGTCTAGGATGTTGGATTTCAAGCTTGTATCTATGACATGGATTAGAGGCCTGATCTAATGCAGTTTGGGTTGTTGGATTTGGGATCTCGACGAAAGGTCAGGATCAGAGGTCTCATCTAATCCGGTTTAGGATGTTGCATTAGGGATTTCGACCAAAGTTCAGGATCAGAGGTCTTATCTAATCCGGTTTGGAATGTTGGCTTTGGGATTTCGACCAAAGGTTAGGCTCAGAGATCTCATCTAATCCGGTCTAGATTGTTGGAATCAGATTTTGAACAAGCAGCTAAGATCATATCTGGTCTAGGATGTTGGATTTCAAGCTTGTATCTATGACATGGATTAGAGGCCTGATCTAATCCAGTTTGGGATGTTGGATTTGGGATCTCGACGAAAGGTTAGGATCAGAGGTCTCATCTAATCCAGTTTGGGATATTGCATGCGGGATTTCGACCAAAGTTCAGGATCAAAGGTCTCATCTAATCCGATTTGGGATGTTGCATTTGAGATTTCGACCACAGGTCAGGATCAGAGGTCTCATCTAATCCGGCCAGGGATGTTGGATTCGGATTTTGAACAAGCAGCTAAGATCTTATCTGTTCTAGGATGTTGAATTTCAAGCTTGCATCTATAAAATGGATTAGAGGTCTGATCTAATCCAGTTCCGGATGTTAGATTTGGGATTTCAACCAAAAGTCAGGATCAGAGGTCTCATCTAATCAAGTTTGAGATGTTGCATGCGGAATTTTTCGACCAAAGTTCAAGATCAGAGGTCTCATCTAATCCGGTCTAAGATGTTGGATTCGGATTTTGAACAAGCAGCTAAGATCTTATCTGGTCTAGGATGTTGGATTTCAAGCTTATATCTATGACATGGATTAGAGGTCTGATCTAATCCAGTTTGGGATGTTGGATTTGGGATTTCGAACAAAGGTTAGGATCAGAGGTCTCATCTAATCCAATTTGGGATGTTGCATGCAGGATTTAGAAGAAAGCTTAGGATCAGAGGCATCATCTAATCCGGTTTGGGATGTTGCATGCGGGATTTCAACCAAAGTTCAGGATCAGAGGTCTCATCTAATCCGGTTTGGGATGTTGGGTTGGGGATCTCGACCAAAGGTTAGGATCAGAGGTCTCGATAACAAATATATTTATAATTATATTATATAACTTAATACAATATATGTTATATTATATATATAGATAACATATTACATACTATGACATATATATATATTATAACATATATATGTTATATGTTAAATGTTATACATGTATACGTAATACATATAGTGTATAGAATATATTATAATAACACATATATTATGTGTTACATAACACAAGCGTGTGTTATATTACATGTGTTATATATGTTATTATATGATAAATAATTACAATATATAGATACATTTGTATGTAACATATACTAATGTATTATATTATTATAATACATATTAAAACAATATAGTTATGATATAATATATGTCATATATGTTATATATCACATATTTATCCCATATATGTTGTAACTATCATATGTTATTACATATTGGATTTCAAGCTTGTATCTATGACATGGATTAGAGGCCAGATCTAATCTAGTTTGGGATGTTGGATTTGGGATCTCGACGAAAGGTGAGGATGAGAGGTCTCATCTAATCCGGTTTGGGATGTTGCATGCGGGATTTCGACCAAAGTTCAGGATCAGAGGTCTCATCTAATCCGGTTTGGGATGTTTCATTTGGAATTTCGACCAGGTCAGGATCAGAGGTCTCATCTAATCCGGTCTAGGATGTTGGATTCGGATTTTGAACAAGCAGCTAAGATCTTAACTGGTCAAGGATGTTGGATTTCAAGCTTGTATCTATGATATCGATTAGAGGTCTGATCTAATCCAGTTTGGGATGTTGGATTTGGGATTGCGACCAAAGGTCGAGATTAGAAGTCTCATCTAATCTGGTTAGAGATGTGGCATGCAGGATTTAGACAAAAGCTCAAGATCAGAGGTATCATCTATTCCAGTTTGGGATGTTGCATGCGGGGTTTCTACCAAAGTTTAGGATCAAAGGTCTCATCTAATCCGGTTTGGGATGTTGGATTCGGATTTTGAACAAGCAGCTAAGATCTTTTCTGGTCTAGGATGTTGGATTTCAAGCTTGTATCTATGACATGGATTAGAGGTCTAATCTAATCCAGTTTGGGATGTTGGATTTGGGATTTTGACCAAAGGTCGGGATCAGAGGTCTCATCTAATCCAGTTTGGGAAGTAGCATTTGGGATCTCTACCAAAGTTCAAGATCAAAGGTCTAATCTAATTCGGTTTAGGATGTTGGATTTGAGATTTCGACCAAAGGTCAGGATTAGAGGTCTCATCTAATCCAGTATAGGATGTTGGATTCGGATTTTGAATAAGCCGCTAGAACATAGATATCATCATCTTATCCCGTAGGAAATAGATCAAAGGTCTAATCTTATCCAGTATGGGGTGTGTTGAATTAGGGGTGTTGAATTAGGAGTTCATACCTATGGAGTGTTGAATTAGGGAGTTCATACCTAAGGTTTGGATCAAAGGTCAGCACTGATCCAGTCTAGGATGTCGTATGCGAGATTTAGACCAAAGCTCAAGATTAGAAGGTCTAATCTTATAGAGTTTAAGAAGTTGGATTGGACCTTGAATGTAGATTTTGAATTTTAAAATTCCAACCTCTACCTTATCCCATGCTTTAAATCCTTTAAAAATATTAACCCTAGTCTAGACTATGTTTAAAACAACATTTAATTTCATTTTCTAGCTGAATGAAAAACAAAAAACCATAAAAGAGGCCATGCTTCATACCGTCTTCCTCATCCAACGACAGAATAAATTCTATAACCAAATATCCAAAATCAAGCTCTAAGATTAGAGATACCAAGTAGCTACAGAGTGAGCATCCATATAATGAACAAGCAGGCATTCAGAAAAAACAGACTACCAAGAAACTGGGAACCCAAGTGTTGAAAACCTTAGGTCAGGAGTCATTATGAAAAAAAAATGACAATATAAGAAATGAATGTATGATTATTTCTTTTACTAAAGAACGATAAATTATAAGCATTAATTGGAACAGATAAAAGATAAGCAAACACTTATTTCGTCCTTGTTGACAATATCTCATTATAAAGTCAGTATGATAAACACCAACGACAACATACCATTCCTCAAATATATTAATGCAATGAGTGTCAATAACCTTAGAAAATGCACAATTCTGAACAGAAGTTGAATATATATTAAAAATTTCTAGGAATGAGAATAAAAGCCTTTAAGGATGTGAATCAACCAATCTGTATCCATTAGCTTACAGAGAAACACAAACTGCACATGCAAAAAATGTACTTTTAGTGGAACCACTACAGGTCTTTGAGGGCAATCCCTTCATGGTTTTGTTTCAATCTTCATGGATATTCCAAGGTAAAATAGTATTCCATCCGCTTTAGCAACTTAGTTTCACAAAATGGTCTAACCTCGCTTTTGTGACTCAATGTTCAAATATGTTTTACAGCATATAGTTTGAACAGCATGCAAATTTCATCAGCTTTTTTTTGGCTTTAAATGAAACAAGTTTACTAATTTCCTGCATAACTTCTCCACCCAAATATCTACTTTATTCAAGACTTACTAAACATGAGATATACATGTCCAACAGTAAGCGACATCTACATCTATGTCCAGAGTTAGACAGGAAGCAACATATTACACTGTGCCTGTAAGCTGAAGTCAAATGCAACAAGCATCTAAACGAGAAAACAATAACCCCATAATAGATTCAAACAACAAATAGAAATATAGCATATAATCGTATAGAAAAGAAACTACATGCAGAAGATAGAACATAGCACTTTAGGATAAAAAAACGCTGACCTGGTTGGCACTAGCATGCAGTGAGTCCGCCAACAAACCAAAAAGAAATGAAGCAGTAAATCGTAAGTATCAAGCACGTTGGAGAATGCCCGGCAGCTTAAGTGCCCACCTTCTTCATCCATGAGCAATTTAATGTTCAAAGCTGATATTGCAAACACATAGATAAAAAGCATTGTCATTCAAGAAGGAAACAAGAAGAACCCAGCAGCCAAATCATGATCGGAAGAGACCCAATGGCAATACCTGACAAAACACCCAACCTCTCTGGAGGGGCTGGTTGGAATTTGAATAGCCGCACGCCAAATGCGATGAATGCACAACAATAGTCATAGCACCCAGTAGTGATTGCGAGGGTGACAACCCAGCAACAAACCTGAAGATGATAATGGTGACCTAGCAGCAAACTGAAGTAGTAGTCACGACTCAACAGCAACATCAACCAAGCGGCAGCAGCGGCCCAAGCGGCAGACCCAACAGCAACCTAAGGGATGAAGTAAGGCGGTAGACCCAATAAGAACGACAACAACGACCTAAGTGGCAACCCACAACAGAACCAACAGGGACCGAAGTGGTGGACTAACAAAAGCGATAGCGGCGACCCAAGTGGCGACCAAGGCATCCAACCCAATGGCAAACCAGATGTCAGAAACCAGCAACAACCTCAACGGAAGAACCCAACTAAAACCTCAAAGAAAACCCGAACGCAGAGCCTAAATGAAAGACATTAGCCTGAAATGAAAAACCCAACGGATTATAGAGAAACCCCAATAGGAAACCACAAACGGAAACAACTGAAGGGCGGAGAGGGCTGCCAACAACCATCACACACCGGCAAACCAAAAGTTATAGATCTAGACAATATATCCAAATACAATCGATTGGATTTTTATGAGGACATAAAATCAACAGAGGGAAGCAATCCTTTCAACAAATTTGCAATGTATTATCCAAATTTATTGCAAAGTACTGTAGGGGTGATAAACTATAAAAATTTCTTGGTACTTCAGAGACTTAAATGAAATATACATCCATGTAATTCCACATGCTTAAACATACAAATTTCTTAGTACAAGGATGCGTTATCACACAATGATCTTCAAGATCTATGCATTATGAGGGAGAAAGGCATCCACTATGGGAGCTTCTTCTCTGCTGCTGCTGCTTTCCCCATTGTTGGTGGCAGCAGAGTTGGGAGTGCCATTGTGGTTACTCAGATGAACTTACTAGCTGGAGTAGCAGAAGCAAGTGCTTCTTTGAGAAACATGGACCTTATTCTTTAGAACCTCACTATAGTTAAAAGAGTGCATGATGAAGAGCCTATCTGGATGAATTTAAATAGTGAAAGGAATATATGAACAACCAGATAGAAGCGAATGCAAGCAGGGTAAAGTTCCTGCAGAAAGCTTCTGAAACTGAAAATCCTACATGAAGTAATCTCAATAATGGAACATGGTATCAGAGAAGCTGCACAAAAGCATGCCCCTGACGTGAAGTCTAGCATATGGCAAATCCACCTCCATCCTACCACAGCAATTATCTTTCAAAATTTAACAACATAGAAGAAGATTCACCAAAAATCGCTGGAAAATAATATACAAACTATTGTGGTAAACAACGGAAAGAGGGGAAACTTCATCGCTTATTTCTCGGTGAAGGCATTTCCCCTATATGAAAAATATAATTTTAAAGAACAAGAAACCTCTTAAAACAGATGCCCCCAGAGAGGGGGAGAGATTAGATCAAATATAGAACATCATACGGCTAAAATCTAGAGCTTCAGCCTACACAACATGATCCTTCCAATACAGGACTTAACCATCCAAATACACGGCAGAAATTCTCCAAGACAAAAAAACTGGAAGCACGCAATTAGCAACCTTCTTTAAAGCTACAAAGAACCACCAGCTTAAATATCAGGAAGAATTTAACTTCTTGACAAAAAAACAGTTGCGTTGGGCAAAAAAAGCCACAAGCCCAAATACCGTATGGAAGAAAGAGAGAGATGGCATTTCAAACTTTCAGCCAGACGGCACAGATATATACCCAAGCGAAAATGAAACCCAAAACAAGCATATTGAATATGGCAAACCTCACGGAAGAAATCATTCCCAAATAGTGCCCATGAATGATCGTCCAAGAGAGAGAAAGACGGGTACCAGTAAAATGCGAAGGTGTTGAGCTCCGAGATGGTATTTCAGCTGTTGCTGCTGCACATGTACGCGGTCAGATTGAAGACGTGGTGCCGAGAGAGAGAAAGCTATGAGCATCAACGCAGCCCTAACGGACGCCCTTAAAGCGAGATTGATAAAGATGTATCAAGAACCTTAAGAACCAGAGCAAACAAGAGCAGGGAGTGAGTGTATCTTGCCTGCCGAGTGAGAATCGAGATAGCGGACAGGCCTTCTTATCGCTTGCAGCAGAAGAATCGGCTGGGTGACATTTCCTTTTCTGTAATCGACGGGACGACCCAGAGGGCTTATCTCCTTTTAGGCGCCATAGTATCAAGAAGAAGGAAGAAACGCCATAGTATCAAGAAGAAGGAAGAAACGCCATAAATCAAGAAACCGGGAAGGAGAGGATGGACACGCCCTCCGGTTCCGTCGATGCCAAGCCAAGAAAATGCCTTTTGTTTCGTACACAATGTTGCTTTTAGAAGTTGGTAACTTTCAGAAATTTGAATTTGATTTGAGTAAAAAGAAGTGCATCAGTCAGCGTGAACTCGCCGCCATTTTCTCGACGGCCGAACTGATCTCGTCGGTTTGACTCTGCTTTGTGGGTAGAGTTTGATCGGGCATGAATTTAAAATCCAGATACACATCAAATTTGGCTTGTGAAATCGGACTTGGGATTTACATTCAGCCACGACTTTTTTTCATTCATGTTTGAGTTTAGATTTTAATACGAACATGTGAACATAAAAAATATGTATATTAAGAGTTTATCATATTCAATCCATTGCAATCATTATATATATATATATATATATGTTCGCTTGCAGGTGGCAGCAGTACTGAATCAAGTAAACGGACTTCTGAATCTCTGATCGTTTTCAAAAGCAAAAAATAAATATCAAAGTGGTTTATTGCAGAATAGTATTTATATGTTGGTGTTGTAGCATATATGTTCCCTTTCTCACGTTTATTTTTCTGGATTTGAGCGTGTGCTGTATACCATCCCAGGAAAACCTTGAAAGCCCCTCATTGACCCCGTTTCCAGAGTTTTGCAAAGTTATAAACTTTTCTTAAAAAAGGGCTGAATAGTATTTTTAAAATTTGTGTAGGTGCCAAAACAATATTTTTCAAAATGCATATACCAATTAAAAAACTTTCAAAAATATAAACATAAATGTTTTCTTTCCAAAATATGAGAGGGCTATGGCAATCAACTAACATTACTGAAAAATAATACCCACAAAAACAGAAAAGTGAAAAGCCTCCCCTTATCGAGGCACCGAAGAAAAGCTAAAATTCGAATTTTGAACAATCTTTCCGTCCAATTCATATCATAACCCTTCCGACCGGAAAAGTGTGCGTGCAGTTGTCAAGTGGTCGGATGATACAAATCTGATTAAATAAGATCCAATTAAATGGAATGACAAAATTCCTTCTGATTCTTAATCAAACATGGATCTCGCTTGTGGTTTTACAACTTAGAAGAGAACTTGACTCCCAGTTCGAACAAGGATCCTGTAAAAAAAAAAGGACCAATTCAGTTATGTATAAGCATATGAACTTATGCTAGCTGGATCTGGATTCGATTTTAAAATAAGATCTGAATCTGCGTCCGGCTAAACGAGAGTCGATTAGTTGGGTAAAAGCCTGACTCTGGCTGTCCTTTTTAGTTCTTTTCAATCGGACTTCTTCTCGTGGTATTAACAGCTAATTTTCCAAAAGAAAAGCAGCAGAACCAATATCGAGTAACTTACCATTTGTGGCCAAATCAGAACTTACTAGAAATTAAATTATGGACAAAATAAAATAGACAACCTCTCTCTCTCTCTCTCTATATATATATATATATATATATATATATATGCATCCTCCAGTTTGATTTCCCTTTTAGAAGAAGATCCTTTGTTCACAACATTGGCTCATATCAACCTCAAATTCCTTCCAACCTTATTAACCAATGTAAACAAAGTCAGCCTGGTCTTCCTTCCAATGTTGACAAGTCAACCTGGTCTTACTTAGCTTACTCACTGCTGATATGCTTTCCTGACTCGGCAAAGGCTCTAGCCGGGCTAGGACCTTGGTCAGGTCAGGTGGGACACACAAACCACATTGGTTACTTGAAACGGCACATTCTGATTCTAAAGAGTCCCTTAAAATAGTGAAGCAAGACCGTTTTCCCATCATAAGACATGCGCATCCATCTTACATTAGGGTTTCCCTGCTTGTTCAAGGTGGAAACAGAAGTCCAAGAGCTTAAAAAAGCAAAATGTACGAGTTGGGTGCTGTTCCTTGTTGTGGGTCATCAAGGATGGAAGCATCATAGCCATGCTTGTCCTGGATAGATAAGAGGTGAAATTTCTTAGTCTCTATTTTATTGATTTCTCTTCTACAAGCTTAGTGAGTGGTGTGGGCTTCCTGTTTTCAGATCATTGCTTTTCGTATCTTTGTCCACTAGAGTGTGACAATAGTTTGCCTTTTTCAATCCTGACTCACCCTTTTCCTGATTCCCTATGTTTTCCCAACTGGTATATGTTACTAACTTTTCCTCTGTTTTCCCAACTTGGTATGTGTTTCTAACCTTACAGAACTAACTTTGCGTTTCAGATTTCTTCTGCATTGATTTAATTCTTTTGTACTTCAATACCCATCTAGGGTTTTCCCCTTGCTAAACCTTTAAGAGGTGCTTGTGGCAAGTGGGCCGTTTCTCTATGGTATTGAAAACTTTTTAGCGCCCATCTTTCCAGTGCTTTCATTACCACCGCTCCACCAGCATAGCGATTTTCTTTTTTGCTTTTTTAGGTCATTTACCCCCTTTTTTGCACTGTTGACTCTTTTAGTTGTTCCATAGGTAGATCTGTCGAAGATTGCAATCTTAGGCTTCCAGATCAATTACAGAAGAGGGCTTCTGCCAAGACGTTGCTTTTCATTGAATTTGGAAATCTTAGGGCAACCAAGAAAAGGAAAAACGGTCTCTGTTGAGTGGGGGAGGTAAAAGAAAGGTGGGAGTCTGAAGTACAGAGAGAGAGAGAGAGAGAGAGATGATTACCGAGAAGCCAGGATGGGTGAGGCACGGCGGCTTGCAGATATTCTCCATAGATATTCAACCTGGTGGTCAACGTTTCGCGACCGCTGGAGGAGATCATAAGGTGAATCTATCTCCTCTTTTTTTTTTTTCATTTTCGCAAATATGGATGTCAGCTGCTTGTCTAATCCTTCGTTGAAAGCCTTCCTTTCTACTTTTTCTGGAAATGATGATGCCTCCTTTTGTTCTAGTGAGCTGCTTAGTGTATTGTTGCAGGAAAGGAGAATGATCATCTCTCTCTCTTTTTCCCCCTCCCTCCTAGTTTCTTCTATCCCTTGGTTCTTAGATTATCTCGAACTCCTTTCACTTTAGTTCTGGTTGTTTCGAGTTTGCCTCTAACAAATTGTTGTGCATCTCGACACGGCTGTATTGACTGGGTTGGCATATCAAGTAGGAATGTTATCACCAGCTAAGATATGATTCGCCAATTTCTATTTGTTTAAGTTGCTGATGAAAAACATGCATTTGTAACTTCCATTGTGTGAATTGCTGCTCCCCTAGCAATTTTGCTTCTGAGAAGGGTTCTTTGTTGCGCCTCATCTTCAGGCCAGCGAGGTAAGCAACGAGACAACATTGTAGAGAAGAATGAATCTTTGGGTTGGATCAATTCGAGTAATCTCCTCAGTTTTGAAGCCGAGGAGACAGCTGATCCGAAGCTGTATTACCCTTGTGGCTAAATGGTCTCTTCAACTTCTAAATCTTCATGAATATCAACTCTTTAATGGGTTATCTGTTTGGAAGGCTATCGGACCTATGCATTTGGATGTAGTTCAATGTTCTTACATTTTTGGCTTTGTAAGGTAAAACACTACAACAAGATTATGTTGAGATGTTGTGGAACATGTCAACGTAACTGGGGCGTTTCGAAACCTGTAGAGACATTTCAATCCTTGTCTGACGTAACATGTTTTAAAATTCTGTGAAGTGCAGTGTTCTTTTAATAATGCAACTAAGTGACTTTTTTGGTTTTTGCTTTCCTTATTGGCATTAAAAAACTTGATTTTTTGTGGGATGAGTTTATTTTTCAAGTTCAGATAAAAGTGGTTAAGCTAGAAATTTCAGTACCTTATCATCTGGACCACTTTATTCCATACCACAATGACTGAACCATTTTGTTCCATACCATGGCTAGAAGGTCATCACGTAGTTTTTTCTCATCTAAAACAAAGATGAAATAATGGCTGATGCATGACATGTTTTACTGAACAGAGCTGCTGAATTGAAGCAGCTATCTCCTAAAATTACATTAAGCTTTTGAAGAACAGGTAGAAAGTGCTGAAACATGATGAGGGTTTCTTATTGTAGAATGAAGTTAATTGTTTCGGTTCCTCTTTCTTACGCATGTTTTTTCTGGTAAATTAGAAAGAAGTGTGATTTGGAGGTTTTAATTTATGGGAGAATACCAACCAAATATAATGAAGTACTTTACTTTAAGTTTCTGACAAAAAGTTATGTGATGATACTTTCCAATTTTCTGTAGCGTTTTAAGTCTATTTAGAATGTGACATTTTCAATAGGCTTTGGAGTCTCTGCAGTAAGCTTTTTCTCTAAACTAACTACTTTCCATAACAATCCATCTTTTATGAAGGTTCGGATATGGAATATGAAATCTGCATCTAAAGAGGTGGAACCAGATCAGTCCACACATGCTTTGCTGGCTACACTTCGTGAACATTTTGGATCTGTTAATTGCGTAAGGTGGGCTAAGCATGGGCGTTTTGTGGCATCTGGTTCTGATGATCAGCTGATTCTTATTCATGAGAGAAAACCTGGGACTGGCACTACTGAGTTTGGCAGTGGGGAGCCTCCGGATGTAGAAAACTGGAAAGTCGTGATGACCTTGCGTGGACATACCTCTGATGTGGTAATTTGCTTTTGTCTTTTAGTTGAGAATTTCTTTCCATAAACATTGTCATTTTGCTATGATTTTGATTCCCAGTACCCTTTCTAACGTATTTCCTTCTATGTGCTTGAAGTAGGTGGATCTTAACTGGTCTCCAGATGATACAATATTAGCTAGTTGTAGTTTAGATAATACAGTTCACATATGGAATATGAGCAATGGCATCTGCACTTCTGTTTTAAGAGGACATTCAAGCCTGGTCAAGGGAATTGCATGGGATCCCATAGGTTCCTTTCTTGCAAGTCAATCAGATGATAAGACTGTCATCATCTGGCGAACAAGTGACTGGAGCATTGAGCATAGGACAGAAGGACACTGGGGAAAATCTGTATGTCATGATTGATTTGTTTATTCTTTTTGACATGCTTCTATTCTTTTTCTTGTTTATGCTTTACTCTGTTATTTTTTTCCCTCCTCCGTGACTGTTTGTAGATTGTATCAACAGGTTGGTTCAACATTCTTCAGACGGCTTGGATGGTCACCTTGTGGCCATTTTATCACTACTACACACGGATTTCAGAAGCCCAGGCACTCTGCACCAGTACTGGAGAGAGGTGACTGGTCTGCAACCTTTGATTTTCTGGGGCACAATGCTCCTGTTGTTGCTGTGAAGTTTAACCATTCTATGTTCCGGAAGACTTATGCTAATGGTTCAGATCCAAGAGTTGATTCAATTGGTTGGTCCAACGGTGCCTCCAAATCTACAGAAAGAGAACAAACATCAAAGACCACATCTAAAGAATCAGTACCTTATAACGTGATTGCTATTGGGAGTCAGGATTGCACCATTACTGTTTGGACTACAGCAAGTCCTCGACCACTTTTTGTTGCCAAACATTATTTTACTCAAAGTGTTGTTGACTTATCCTGGTAAGGAAATTTCATAAATCTACAATAAATACAACAAAGTGTAATGCATTCTAATTTTTCTAAGATTTTTTCTGAAATTGGTTGGAGAACATGGTCTTTGGCCTGCTCTCACGGAAAGCAGATATCTTCTTGAAAAATGTGACTATGAAATGCAATATGCAAGATGAAGTCTTGCTAGGATGACCCACAACAATGATTTGTTTAAAAGAAGTGCCTCTTTACCAGAGCAACATACCATGCTGCCAAATCAGCTACTGTCTATTGTTAGATTAAATGTGTGTTTCATATTTAGATGTATTTAATATGTAAACAACAGATTTATTTGCTATATAAGCAGTAGATACAGTCCCACTTTGTTCTTTGTTATATTATTTCTTTGAGCATTTCATTTTGTCTGTGTTCCAATGGTAGGTTACTAGCCGAAGGATATTTGAAGGGCTAAATCTACTAGCCATTCCATCATTCAACGCCTAACTTGTTAGAATATTTTATCTTGCTGGCTTTGCTCCAGTTATAGAGATGTACACTTTATTCATGTGAGAAAATAAAATCCTGTTAATTTTATGCACTTTCAATGAGCATTGTGTGTGATTCACATACTCTTTAAAGTTTTATTGTCAGTGATCTTGTGGTCATTGGTGATATGATCCGGAAACTTGCATTTTGTCCAAAGTTTGTGAGATCATTCTCTTGAGATTTGTGCCTTTTCATCGTTAGAGCGTACAGGACTTGCTACACATTTTACAGAAACATATTAAGTTAACATCTTATCCTTTATGCTGAATCATTTGTTAAGTGCTCTCCTTTTGGTTGATTGGAAATGACGATCCATTTGCTTGTTTTCATCTGGTGGAATACTTTTCAGTCCATTTTCTTCTTTATTCCCTGACTCAGGCTTTTCTTTGAAATAGGAGTCCAGATGGTTATGCACTTTTTGCATGTTCTTTGGATGGGACTATAGCCACATTCCATTTTGAGGTTAAGGAACTTGGTCATCGATTGACAGATGCTGAATTGGATAAGTTGAAAAGGAGTAGATATGGTGATGTCAGGGGGAGACAGACAAACTTAGCAGAAAGCCCTGCGCAGTTGTTGCTAGAGGCAGCATCTGCTGAACAATCTGCTAGCAAAAAGGGAACTACACTTTCTCATCAAAATCAAGTGCCTGGCAAAGCTTCCGTGGACATTGATAACACAATTATTGTTCAAACACAGTCAGAGGTTCCTGATACACCCACTGAAGATGAAAAGAAAATTGAAATCTCTGGTGGTGCTACCGTTGGCTGTGTCAGTGGTGGTGGGCTTAACAAAGCTGCTACAAGGATTTCTAGTCCAGTAAAACAGAGAGAATATAGGCGACCCGATGGTAGAAAAAGGATTATTCCTGAAGCAGTCGGTGTGCCAGCACAACAGGAGAATATCTCAGGGGTTGCCCAAGGGGCTTCACTAGTTGTGGCCCTCTCAGTCTCAGATCCAAAGAAGGATGATAATGGGGCTATCTATGCAGATGCTGGAGCTAAGGAAGCTCCTGTTAAGAGACCGTCTGGTGGCGGCTCTGGAACAAGTGATCTTGCTGGAGGATGCTGCCATTATGGTGGCAAAGAGCGAAGTGGGGTAACTGCAAGAGCCAGCATTACTGAAAGCTTAGTTCTTGAAAAAGTTCCTGCCTCTGCTACCAATGATGGAAAAACAAATTTAGAGCGTGCTGGTCTTATGAGCATGTCAGGTGGACAGGTGTCTACAGACATCCTTTCTATCTGTGTCTTTGATAAGAAGGAAGGTGAAAGCACTGCGTTCTGCTTGGAGGCCAAGCCTATAGAGCGGGTTTTAAATGAAATGTATGGAGTTGGGAGTGCACCCATGCCAAGAGAGACTGAAATTACATGTTCCAAAGGAGGTTCTGTGCTCTGGTCTGATAGGTTGTTAGGAAAAGTGACTGTCTTAGCTGGAAATATTAATTTCTGGGCAGTTGGCACAGAAGATGGCTGCTTGCAGGTTTGTAATCCATGATGAAACTTATTTTTCCAAAATCTGATCCTTTAGTCATCTGAATTTTGGATTTTAATCATGGATAGTTATTGTCTAAAAGAAGAAACTTCAATGTAGTTGAGAAATATCAAGCTTGCTATGCTAGGCTAGATTTATTAAATCAGTGGAAGTAATAGGGTTATAGACTTTCCAAATTTACGCTGATCTTGTTGCAGAACCTTCATGTGTAAGCGGGATTTGTTACTTCTGCCTTATTGCACTGTGTTGCTTTTACATCATAATAATTTAGATAAGCCCGTAAGAATTGCAAATGCTAGAATTTAGGTCCTTGTTGTACATATTATTTTGTCGGTTTATTCTTATTAAGTTGTTTTATTTCTGCATTAACTCTGAAGGTTTACACCAAATGTGGGAGAAGGGCAATGCCAACTATAATGATGGGGTCTGCAGCAATTTTTATTGATTGTGATGAGGGCTGGAAGTTGTTGCTGGTCACAAAAAGGGGATTACTTTATGTTTGGAATCTTTTCAATAGTACCTGCCTTGTGCATGATTCCCTACTCTCCCTCTTCACATGCAGGCATGATTCCTCTTCAAAGGATACAGGTATTAGGTTTTGTGCATTTTTGCTAGTTTGAACAAGTTAATGTGGGGCATTCATATTCTTATTTGTTTGAAGTATTCTTCTGAGGTCTTTCTTATCATAATTATGTAAATATGATGATTTGGTATACCAGTATTATTTCAAACTTGTGGGCTTCATTACTTATGTCATTTTTTATTCAGGTTCTATCAAAGTCATTTCTGCAAGATTCTCAAGATCAGGATCGCCTCTTGTTGTCTTAGCCACCCGTCGAGCTTTTCTATTTGATTTGAGCCTTTGTTGTTGGTTGAGGATCGCTGATGATTGCTTTCCTGGATCAAACTTTTCAAGTTCCTGGAACCTAGGGCAAGTTGGTGAACTTGCTGCTTTGCAGGTTGATGTTGGAAAATTCTTGGCAAGAAAGCCTGGTTGGAGCAGGTATGCATGTCTGAATTCACTTTAAGCAACTTTCTCAACATTGTTTACATTTAAACTGTTCATCTTCAATCCTGCTTGTTGGAGAACTGTAAGCACTTCTCAGGTGTATTAGTATTTATAATCTCATCATTTACCTTGGGATGATTTTACATTCTCCTCTTACATAAATTTGGATGGTTCACATTTCTTTGTTTAGGCAAATATCTCTCTGGAGTATATCTTGCAACTTCAGCAATTTAGCTCTTCAAAGTTCAAGTATTGTTTTTTATGTTCCTTCTATATTCCTGTAGCCTGCTAATTAGTTAATGTCGTTGATTAATGGCTTTGTCTCTATGGTGATCTTGGTAGCACTTTGTGTACAATGTAGATAGTCTATACTCCCTACTTAACAAAATCAGATGCAAATTCTGATATCTATATGATATGAAATGATTGTTACAGGACTTTGACTGATGATGGTGTGCAGACCAGGGCACATCTGGAAGCACAGCTTGCATCTTCCTTAGCTTTGAAATCACCTAATGAATATCGCCAATGCCTCCTCTCCTATATCCGATTTCTTGCCAGGTTATTACTTTGTTATCCATTTTTATATTTTTGAATGTTTCTTTTCATGTAAAGGTAAATCTTTTTTCCTGCATTAGATCATCTGGTTGTTGTTCTTGTTATCCTTTCCTAGTCACTCTTACCAAATTAGTACTCTCAAATTTCTTTATAACTACCACAGGATATTATCGATGCTTCTAGCTATCTTTGCTGATATCTTACTGCAGGATTAGAATGAATTTCATCTTGACAAAGCTACTTGTGTCCTGGTCCCCTTCGCATGTTCATGCTTCTTATTTTTTAAAAAAGAAAAATAGATTGCTGGAGGACAAGTGGTTGGATGCTTGTTTTTCTCAAGGGACATGATTATATTTTCTAAGATCAGAGCATAATTATTTGTTGCTCACAAGATGGTAATGAAAGAATATGGTGTGGCTTGGTTAGCTTTATATTTTTTTAATGACAGTTCTGCATACTGCAAACTCTGGAAGTCTGGCGTGGGTTGTGACCTTACAAGGAGAAGGTGCAATCACTGTTATATCTCTGTTGCATTGGCAGTGATTTGCTGGTATCTGCAAAGGATGGCAGGCTCTTTTACCAGTGCAGATCATTCAATAGTCAATACGTGTTTTCTGTATCTTGGACCTCTCTTGTGCAATGCTCTGCTTTAGTTGTGGATGTATTCCCCCCATCAGATGTTTTCTATTAGTTCTCTAAGTGGAGAAACTGGTTTGCATTGTGTGTCCTTCCTGCCTCCTTTTTTAACCTTCATCTTTTGATATCTTACAGGTGGATGTGTGTGAAAGGCCTAAAGGTGCCTATGTTTTATAGAACTTTTACTTGCTTAGCTTCATTTCATCTTGATTTTGTTACAAGAGAATTGCTTTTCTAACAGAAAGAGGAAAAGTTTGGGGAACGTTCTGCTGTTCTTTTGTTTATGTTACTTTTTGTTTTCAAACAGGGAAGCAGATGAGTCACGCTTGAGAGAAGTATGTGAGACATTTCTTGGTCCTCCCACTGGCATGGTTGTTTCTGCTGCTTCTACACTGCAAAACCCTGCATGGGATCCTTTTGTGCTTGTAAGACATCATTCACCAATATTCCTGTTTATGTGTCTCCTGTCAAACATGTTCATGCATGTGCACACATGGTAAGGCACACACAGACACATATAGGCACACATGAACAGGTGCAGACATGCACATGCATGCGACAGGATGCAAGTTTTATAACACTACAGCCTATCGCTTGTTTTGATGCTTTTGCTGTTGTGAATGAAGGGAATGAAAAAGCACAAACTCCTTAGAGAAGACATCCTTCCAGCAATGGCATCAAGCAGGAAAGTGCAGCGACTTCTCAATGAGTTCATGGATCTGCTGTCCGAGTACGAAAACAATGCGAATGAGACAAACACTGAGCAGGGAGATTTGGTGCTTTCTAAGCATGACACCTGATCATGGCCTTAAAGGAACTCAAAAGGCCCTCTATTTAAATTTGGGCAATGTGTATGATAGCCATCCTTTCCCAGCAATGCTTGCTAGTCTCTCACCTAGATCTCAGTTTTTGGTAATTGTACAGGGCTAACACCAGTCTTATTCTTGATGTCACATAGGGTCGTGCTTAGGGCATTTCTGTATTTCATCTACCTTGATTTGTATCCGTTTAATCTCAATTAAATTGTATAAGCAAGTTTTTGCACATTTTGGTGTTGTCTTGATTTTCTCCATCTATGCCCAGCCCTAGCGTCTATGGGTTCACGGTTAAGTACGCCGCTTCATCCTTGGTTTGTCAAGGGCAAGCTTTCTGCCCGTTTTTTGTACCCGTTTGGGAGACGGAGATGATTGGTTGAGTTGATTTGGCAATCATGTCATCCACATCAAGTAATTTGTGCCCATGACGAAGTTTCACATGTGGATTAAAAATCGACGATATTTTGGACAAAGCCCAGATGATTTGGATGTGATTTTTTTTCTTCAAAATTATTGTGATATCTACCATTCTATTGCTTATCGTCGAGGAGAACTGTGAGACTTGCATTCTTTTTTCGTTTGGGAAAAATAGTTTCCTTTTTTGCTTTTGTTTTACAGATAGTTTATTAATCAATGTAAGAAAAAACATTTTTTTTTTAATTTGTCCGCGAAAATTTGGCCGCCAATTGCGCGACTGGGTGATTGGGTACTAATAGGTTTCATAACAAATGGAGAAAAGTGTAGTGGTTGATGTGTTTACATATGATCAGGAATGGATGTTCTTTTATGCTTGATTCTGAACAAAGTCCAAGCCATTGGCAACCATATGGATCAGTGCTGATGAGATTCAATAAGGGCGAGTCATGTCCTTCGCTGAATAAAAACTTGAAATTCAAGCGACATGTTATGCGCGGTTATGGAATCGAATTTTCTTCCAGAAAGAGTTAGCCAGACGCGTAATACCACTTTATCGATACAAAACGTAATTCTTGAGAAAATCGGAAAAGCAAAAAAGTGTTAAGAAATTAAGGATAAGTTGCATAATGGTTCGTAAAGGTTAATCAATTGAAAAAACTTCAATAATTTCAATGATAAGAGAAACAGAGAATACTTAAATAATGGTAACCTGAGTCCACCCACCAACTGCATCCTTAAATAATGTTGACCTGAGTCGATCCACCAACCGCATCGTTTTTTCTCTTTTCAAAAGTTTGAATTGTATTTATATCAGCAGATACAGGCCCATGCAAACTGATTTTTAGCGACACATTCGAAGACAAATTGTTCCTTTCTGATACATTGTGCTTCTAGGCTGAATTTCGTGGCTTTACACCGGAACTGCGATCGCCATGACCAGCGCACAAGGAAGAACTAGCATGATCCCATGCCAAGTAGTCCAAAAGGACGCTTTGCTTCCTCATATCTGATGACGATTCCATTTTCTGCAACATAGAACTGATCCATGGTGGTTCGCTACATTCTCCATCGACCGACCACGATGAGAAAACTCCAACTGCATCTTTCCCTTCACCATCTGCAACCGCGGGGCTCAGCGATGGTTCATTGTTCCACAATTACGTTCCCGGCAAACAAAATGTTCGACAATATGACTCCGGAAGCTCACCCTCCTTGGAACCACATTCTCTTCGAATACTCTCGGCGAAATCTGTTTCAAGAAGTGCTGAGTCTCTTCTTCCACATGCGTAGGTCGGATGTTTCTCCTGATTCGTTGTGTCTCTCTTCTGTATTGAAGGCATGCTCGAGTCTGTCGGACCCCATTGCCGGTGGCCAAGTGCACAGTTACTGCGTGAAGTCCGGGCATGATTCTGGTGTGAGCGTGGGCACTGCACTTGTGGACATGTATATGAAATGTGGGAGTGTAAATGATGCGCAACAGGCATTTCATGATATGCCCGAAACGAACGTGGTGACATGGACGACGTTGCTTGCTGGATACGTTCAGAATGGCTGTCCAGAAATAGCGTTGGAATTCTTCATTCGAATGCATGAGGAGGACTTGAAGCCCAATCATTTCACCTTTGCAACTGTCTTAGCGGCTTGCGCAGACCTTGGTGCAGTGCAAGCTGGGAGTAACATACATTCCCTGGTACTGAAACTTGGGTTCAGTACGACTCTGTTTGTGGGCAACTCTTTGCTGAACATGTACTCAAAATGTGGTCTAATTTCTGCAGCACAAATGGTTTTTGATGGACTGTCGAACAGGAGTTCTATTTCTTGGAATGCTATGCTCACTGGACTCGTACAGAATGGGTTTCATGCGGAAGCTCTGGAGATTTTCCATCAGATGAGAATGGACGGTGTACAGCTCACTCAGGCAACATTCACAACGCTCATAAAAGCTTGCGCTGACAACAGAGAATTAGGTTTCACAAGACAGCTGCATTCATGTGCACTTAAAACTGGATTTGCTTCAGATACCAGCACTTTAACTGGACTCGTGATTGCTTATGCAAAGTGCAAGCAAATGGAGGTTGCCCATGGATTGTTCTCCCTGGTGCCTGAAGTACAAACTGTGGTTTCATGGACTGCAATGGTTGGTGGCTATTTGGAAAATGGCATGACTGAGCAAGCACTACATGGCTTCAGAAAGATGTGGAGAGAAGATATCAAGCCAAATGAGTTCACATTCTCCACGATTCTTACTGCTGCCCCTCTTTTGACACCTTCTCAGTTTCATGCGCAAGCCATCAAAGCCGGTTATGAGAGCTCGCCAAAAGTGGGGACTGCGTTATTGACTGCGTATGTTAAGCTAAGTTGCATGGAGGAGGCAGCAAAAATTTTCAGTTTAATGGATGAAAAGGATACAGTTTCTTGGTCAGCAATGATTACGGGTTATGCACAAATAGGGGATTCAGAAGGTGCTGCAAGGCTTTTCCGCAGAATGACCCAACAAGGAGTAGAACCAAATGAGTTCACGTTTTCCGGCGTGCTTAATGCATGTAGCAGCCCAACTGCAGCAGTGGAACAGGGGAAACAGCTTCATGGACTTGTGATCAAATCCTGCCTTGATAATGCCATTTGCGTGAGCAGTGCCTTAGTTACCATGTATGCAAGACGTGGGGACATTGACCATGCCTACAAGTTGTTCGTGAGGCAAACTGAAAGGGACATAGTTTCGTGGAATTCAATGATTTCATGTTATGCTCAACATGGCCGCGGTAAGAAAGCCCTTGAGGTCTTCTCTGAATTAGAGAATGAAGGCTTGCAGTTGGATGGAATCACCTTTGTTGGCGTCCTCACTGCATGTAATCATGCAGGTCTTGTAGACGAAGGCTGTCGTTATTTCAAGTCCATGACTAGCATCTACCATGTCCATCCAACAATGGAACATTATGCTTGCATGGTCGACCTGTACAGTCGAGCAGGTCAACTTGAAAGTGCCATGAATCTTATAAATGAAATGCCTTTCCCAGCAGGTCCTACTGTTTGGCGGACACTCTTAGGCGGCTGCAGAATACATCGTAATCTGAAACTAGGAGAACTAGCAGCCGATAAACTCATGTCACTTGAGCCTCATGACTCGGCCGCATATGTCCTGTTATCGAACATGTATGCTGCAGCAGGAAGATGGGAAGAAAGAGCCAAGGTCAGATGTCTAATGGAAGAGAGAGCAGTTAAGAAAGAGGTAGGTTATAGCTGGATCGAGGTGCAACATCAGATCCATGCATTCACAGCCTCTGAAAGATTTCATCCCATGAAAGATCAGATATATAAGAAGCTAGATGAACTTGGTTCTCAGTTAAAGCGTGAAGGATATTGTCCTGATACAAATTTCGTACTTCATGATCTAGAAGATGAACAAAAGGAGCAAATTTTGGCTCACCACAGTGAAAGACTTGCGATAGCGTTCGGACTTATAAGCACCCCCCTAGAAACTCCTCTACAAATCGTTAAAAATCTTCGGGTATGTGGTGACTGCCACACTGTTATCAAGATGATATCAAGGATAACTGGCAGAAAAATTACATTGAGGGACTGGAACCGCTTTCACCATTTCAGTGATGGCTCCTGCTCCTGTGGAGATTACTGGTAATCACACTATCAAGTGGTTGAGAACCAGATCAACTGCATTGCAAACTGCATTGCAAGGTTCCAGCAACGAGAAGGTGACCGCAATTAGCAACAAGAATGGTTAGAACTTGCTTCCTTGCACTGAAAAAGAACGATTATTGTAAGTGGGTCAAAAGCCTCGTTGATGAGGTCAAGACAAGCTGAATTCCTTATCAAAGACTGCATTGCAGAGCAAGGTTTCCACGATCCACTGTAAACAAATGGAAAGACCTATAGATTGTCTTTGAAAATTCTGCATCAAATGGAAGTTGAGGGCAAGCCTCAAGGAGCATAGCACAACCAAGTGTAAGGTAGCTCACACTAGAGGGGTCTGAGGTTTGAAGACCGTCAACACTGTCATGGTCTAGTGTAAAGCTTATGAGCTGCAAACAATGGCAAGCATAACACCAGAATTGAAGCATGTACCATAGGTCTACCCAGCCCCCGTAAACAAACCAGAACTTTGGATGCATGATGGTGGCTTTGGGGTTTTTATGTGGAAGGAAGTTTCCTATAAGTAAACATTTAAAAATGTATACAAAAGTTGAGTGCACAAAGTTTCTTCTGAAAATGAGGAGATATGTGGAAGCAGAATCAGGGTGATTGTGCTGAGGGATAAGGTTTTTTCGGCACCAAAGTTGTCAGTAGCTGTGGCACCAAGTACTGCAAGGTAGCAAATTTATGAGCAAATCAGACATCGGCATGCACAAACTGAGTTTGTAATGTACGAGCTCGTCAATGTTAATGGCCTCAATCTGCGTGACGAGAAAAGTATTTTTTACAATGACAAAGGAAAACACATTAAGTAGCCAGATCTGTTGCATCACAGCTCGACCATTTTTTTTAGTGAATAGAACTCTTCACGCTAAGGCTCAGCACAATCAATGAGCAAGTGAAGAAGTGTATAAAACCAAATAAATTTGGTAGAAAAATCCAACAATGTGTATCAATTGTCCACGCCACGAATCTTCTGAGACTTTATGATTTCATCAGGTGGGTTTTGATATATTGCAGTACACCATGTGTATCAACTGTCCACGCAACTGACACTGGAGAAATGCCTGTCCAGGGATTATTGGAATACCACCTACGCCAAGAAAGCAACAAAATTATAATCAAGGAGTAATAGGATGGGATCTAAAGACTGCAAAAACATTCAGTACTTCTTTAGCCCTTGGTCCATTAGTGTATGGCCCACGCAGACGCCCTGTGTTTCAACCCTTACAGCTCCTCTTTTGAATGTGAAAAGGTCAGGCCGAACCAACGCAACAAAACTCACGGGATCATGTAAAAAAATTCCTGCCAATGAGAAATAGTGAAACAATCAAGCAACTTTGCAAATAAACACATTAGGAACCAAAACAATAGCCATAGAAAACAAAAGTTACCACGAAGCCCATCGGATTTTAGATGCCAGTTCCTGTAGAACTGACAAATGTCGTATAGATATTGAGCATGTTTTCCTCCAGAACCCTTCATTTCTGCAAGATCATCATCTGAAATAAAAGACATGGAATGAGCACCACAACCAGAACCGCTGATCATCCTTTACCCATCAATATTAGTTTTAGCACTAACCCAAAAGAAACTAAACCTGTTAGTATGACTTGTGTAGTGATGTTGATCCCAACAACCACGATATCTGCTCCACAAGTAAATACCACATCAGCAGCTTCAGGATCGCCATATATCTGCAGCGGCTTGCATTAGAACCATTAATGAAGGGCCAATAATCTGACTCTCGATTGGGTAACTGCAGTTCTTACTTAAAATGGAGAGAACCAAACCACACATATGAAAACAGGTGGGCATATGAAAAGTGATCAGAAGATTTAAATGTCACCTCTGGAAGGTGCAAGTTGTATGATAAAATAGCCAAATATATATGGAGTCTGATTCCAATGGAAATGCCTCAGTACCAATGGTAACAAAGATGATGAAAAGGTAAAACGATGAGAAAACGAGTAAACAAAAGTATCATCTATTTTTTCAGGTGGAAAAAAATGAACAGGGGGGGGAAAATACTTGATGGAAGAAAAGTGGGGAACGGTGCCCTTAATAAGTTACAGCAGTACAGTACAGTACAGTTAAAATACATTAACAACAAGATAAAGGCATTCTGTAATCCATAATGGACGAAGAACAGAACAGGATACCCTGTTCAAGCTGCCATCTCGTTGGCAACTCATTATGCATTTGTTTCTTCCAAAGTTTTTTAATCATTACAAGTTAAGAAAGCACAGAAGGAAGGAAAGAAAAACGGCTCCATGAACTTTCATTCTAAGTTTACACTAATTCAATTAGGAGCACATGGCCGATGTGCACAATTTCCAAAACAAGGGGGAGTTCGAAGCGCAAAAATTTTGCATAGCTTCGCATGTTGCCTCAAATCAATGTTGAACATATGATACTTCAGGTGAACTTGATTGTATGCAACACAAATAACTGAAAAACTATAAAAGAGAGAAAACTGAAAAAGAAAGAAAGCATGCATTTCTAGAAGAAGGGTAAGAATCTCTATACATTTGCTTCAGCAGCAGGGTTGACATTTCCAGACGCAAAAAACGATCCACCAAGTACGACTATTTTCTTCACCTTTCTTGCAAAGGATGAGTCGCTCTTGATAGCCTATTAAAAAGAAAAACAATTAAGCGATTGGATGCCGTTTACCAAAGGAAACCCTGTACATAGAATGCAAATAAGAGTGAATTTTACCAATGCCAAATTAGTCAGTGGCCCCAACGCAAGAATGGACACTTCACCAGGGAATTCAGTGACCTTGTCAACTAAAAACTGACATGCACGTCTGTCAATTTTCTTTCCCTTGGGAGATGGAGGAGATGTGTCCCCGAGGCCATCAGCGCCATGAATAAAGTCAGCAATTCGAGGCCTACATCGCTGTCCAAGAAACAACAATGCTAAATCACATTAGTACACTTACTAGAATTAGAGTAAAATAAATAAACAAATTACCCTCGTCTAAGAAAAGAGCCAGATAAACTCTTGAGGACAACCTGCTTGGTGATTATAAGCTGGCCAAGTAATAGCAATTGGGTGGCTGAGAAGATTATTGGACATAATTGGCTGGTCTGGGACTATCATGGAAGTTCGGAAAGAAGCAAAGATTTTGCCTTCGAACTGAAAAACAGCTGGTTTCTTCTCGTATGTCGGTCATGAATCAAACAAGTTGGTTTGGAAAAACTCGTATATATAAAATAGGACCCAATTTAAAATGTCATGGACTCATCCAAAAAGAAGCTATCTGGATCACATAAATTTGATGGTTTTCTTGACTGCACCAGTGGGCAACAGTCATGAAATATTTTCCCCAGATATCTGGTGTATGTCCACATAATGGCATAAACTCGAAAAAAGGGAATAAGAAACGACGACGACCACAAATAGAAAACATGCCCTTTGCAGTTATCCAACTCAGGAACATAAGAAAATCCAAAAGCCAAAAGTTAGACAAACGAAAGCGACTACCTCCAAAAACCAAAAGTTAGACAAGGAATCAACTACCTTTAAAGGTTCTTCGCTGCCCTCGGCCACCGGAGTCTCCGGAAACCCTGCGATCTCACACTGTCCTTTTATACAGTAAGAACAATCATGATTTTTTTGATGAACAACATTCCCAAACCAGCAAAGAAATCATTGCATGCGTTCACAAGAAGGCGAAAGCGTAGAAGGTAAAAAAAAAAATGGGTTGTGCTCCCAAATACAAACCGAAAACAGCGAAAGCCCACTTACCAGATGAAGCGCGTTCTTAGTAGCACCTTTAGTGTCAATGTTGCCGAAGATCGTTGTCAACCCCAAAACCTCCAAATCAGGGGATTGAAACGCCATTAGAATCGCCATTGCGTCGTCTGCAATTCAACAACACGACCCAAACAAGAAAATGAGAAAATAGACGTAATTCACTTACAAACAGAAGAAAACTAAACACATCATTCATCTTCTCGAAGAATCAAGCCAGAGCAGGGCAAAAAGCAAAGCCCATCAATCCTGCCAAGTTAAAAACTTCAGAAAACCACATATCACGTGAAGAAACGCCTTTCGGAGGTGATGGTGACGGTCATCATTAAACAACGCAGCGTTAATCCGCAAAAATTCAGGAAAAGACGGCCTAAAACAGAAAAAAGAAGAAGGTTAAGGAAGCGCCTTACCGATACCGGGATCGGTGTCTATAATGAGCTTCTGACGAGCCTGAGATGAAATCTGACCGTTCATCTTCTTCTTCGTGGCAGGTTCCTGTTAGGAAGAGAAAGAGAGGGAATACAAGGAAGCAAGAGGAAGGAAACAAGGACGAGGGAAAGAGGAGAGCAAGATAAGCGAAAGAGAGACGCTTCCTCTTCGCTTCTCCTTCTTCCCTTCCCTTCTGCAGTAAATAGATGACAGGCACTCTCCCTCTCTCCCTTTCCGCCCTGTGCTGTGATATATATAGCACTTCGCGGTTGGCATCGCACCATTATCTTTTTTTTTTATTTTTTTTCCCAACTCATCCAATCCCAAGACGCCACGTAATTCACACGTAGGCCGCCGCCTTGCGGGCCCCAACATTTCCGGCGAAAAGCTCTCGACAAGGCCGATCTCCGCTGGCGACGTGGTGCAGTCAATCTGTTGACGCCAACCTCCTACTTGGACCGGGTCGGGACCCGCAATCCCTCGTCGTGTCGGGTACGAAGGCGCCCCCGATCCACGATCCGGTTGGCCACATCCACAGGTGGACATTTGGATTTGGGACATCTTCTCGGATCCAATATCTAGAGTAATCTACGACCCGATTTATGAATGAGCAATTTTTTCATTTAAATCATTCAAATCTGAGTCAATTCCAAGGGGTACTGCGCACTCGGTTTGAATCGAGCCCATTCAAATCTGAGCATGGGATGTGCTTAAAATATTGGGAATTCGTCCAAATCAGCATGCATGCACTTTTGGTTTTCGATGGGCCATTCTTTCAAACGGGCTGATACGTATAAGAATAATATGTACATTACTTTATTAAAAAAATCTTTTTTTTTTGTACATAAATTTTATACTAAAAAAGAAAAAAATATCTAATATTGGAGCAGATAACAATTTTAAAAATAACTGATGAATGTTTTACTTTTGAGGAAAAAGATCCCAACTGATTTTTCTCATAAAGTCAAAAATATCTTTTGTGGGGCAAGGGGCGAGCGGTTCTTTTATAAAAATTAATGTACTATGTGCGCTTTAAGAGATTTCTGTCATAACTTAAACATTTATTTGTCAACTTTAAACGATGATTTATTGTTTAAGCAAAACATTAGGCACCTGTTTGTATTAATGCATATGTGAATGTTGGTTTCTTCCTCACATGGATGGGTCCAAAGGTGGAGCATAAAGAATGGGGAAGTGGACAAAGCCAAAGGAGAGGAGCCGACAGGGATCCAACACCATGATGCTCTGTCTCCACATTTAATTATAATTCATACTTTTGAAACTAAAGGACCTGTTAGGTCCAAATGTTAAGTGGTCACCTTGATGATGTAATAAGCGCTTACCTAACTTTTTTCCTTTCATGTTACCCGAGAGCGACAAACTATGTTACGGGAGGTTATAACTTTTCGAGTGAGCAAAGGAGTATTTCATTCTACCACCTGACTAAAAGGTAAACTTCATCTGTAATATACTAAAACATGAATTCTTCACTTTGTCACCGGATCGGGGTATAAACCCCCAAAGACCATTTTGCTGCCCCCATAATTCTGGCATGCATCGGCTTTCACAAAGGGTAGATGTATTTAAGATTTGAACTAGTGATTGGCCGCTTACCAACGAATGGCCTGACCAGATCAGATGTACCTAGGGATGTCAAGGTACTTATTCGATCGGATTCAAATAGGGATTCAGATCGAATTCATTTTTACACAAAGATCATGTATCTAATGCTATTAAATTTTAAAAATTGGCAAAATCTGGTTCAAAATTCGGATTCGGCTATGAATATAAAAATCGGATTCAGATTGTAAAATTGGATTTTGGATTTGGATTCAAATATGACTTTTCTTTATTCGAATTCAAATCCAAATCCGAATATGTGAATATCCGAAAAAGTGGATATGATTAAAGATATATCCAATCAATTGACATCCCTAGATGTACCTATGTATCGAAAAGCTAACTTTTCAAAATATGCTTGGTATACTAACAAATCTCATGAGGAGCATAAAAAAAACGAGATAGTTACTATTTCCAATCAGAGCCACGTTCTTTACATTTTTCTTCACATTCTACTTATTTTTTCAACAAGGGATTTTAGTTTCTCGTTTTCTTTTGCTAAATATGATAGCAAGGGCTTGTATCATTTGAAAAAATAATAGAAAGATGCCAGTTAACTTTACAGAGCCAAATCTAACTTTTTACATCTCGAATTCTAAACTTCTAGGAAAGCTCACGAAAGATTCACTACAAATCCACAAATCAATATATGTAACGCCACCAACTGACATCTATCATTGAACAGTAATCAATTTTGTCGCGATGACGATAAAGATTGGCAAAGATTTCCCAAAGTTGGTGTACTGGCTTAAGCTTATCAGCAAAGTTGGTAAACCGTAAGTGGACGGTGTTGTGAAATAATTTAAGGCGAAGAATATGAAATCTGAATTAAGAATGAAGGAATTTAAGTACTGTAGAGTTTCAATGTGGAGGGTGAGGAGGGAAAGTTTGAAGCGAGGGATGTCTCTATGAATTAAATATGAAAGGGATATATATTTTGTATTGTAAAATTTATGCACCTTTCAAAACAAAAAAAAAATTCTTACCTGCATGTAAAAATTCTTCCGCCGTTTTTAACAAGCAGAGTTTGAATTTGATTAAAAACTGGATTTCATGCATCGTGGATTTGAGATCTCAGAAACAAAGGAAAACAAACTTAGCTTTTTAGGGGGCATTTGATAGTCTCGGATTTGAGATACTTAGGATTCAAAAATGGTAGTAGATTTAAGATTCAACCTTCCTCCCTCATCCAACCTTAAGTCCCACATTTTCTCAATGTCTGACCTAAAATCCTTAGTTTGATGAACGATGAATTTTACTATGGATATTTGGTCATGAGTAAAAAAGGGTAAGACCCACATCAGATCCAAGGATTTGAAATCTGGAGTAATCAAACGCCCCCTTAAGGTCACTGTTTTGATAGCCCAGATAAATCGGTAAGGAGATAATATATTGTTTGCTTTATACCACACTCGAATCATACACAAAAAACTATTCCATAAAATTCATTGGGTTCCTTCGTTATCTGCATGGCTTTGTTTGATCTCTGGTGAACTTGGAAGGGGGGCAGGGGGAGGTTCTGACGGAAGATCCGGAAGAATTTTTCCAGGATGAAGGCACCCTAAAAATGTCTTCCATGCAATCAAACACATCTTTAACAATCAGCCTTCCCAACGAAGTAATTCTGGAGAAGTTTAGTTGGCTTGAATTTTCTCCGCGTTTGGAAGAAATAAAAACCATTGTGTCAACTAGGTTTCAATAAGATACAAGTTTATGTGAACCAAGGCTCTTCTTCACACTTTATGGCATTTGATAATGAATCTCTTTGTCCTTTAAACAACAATTAACAATTCATAATGAACAAACCTTTTCACCAACTCAATGCAATTTGGGAGGTGGAGAAATGCAATCAGGCTTCTTAACCATCTTAATTAATTTAATTAAAAGCAATCCCATTAGGTACACAGAATCTGAGGCGGTCCCCATTCGTTGCTAATTTGAAATGTTCTAAAATTAGTTCGAGCAAAAACTTGAGTACTGATATTGTTGATATTTAGTGAAACTTGAGAATTAAATGGATCAGGTATATCTAACTATCATTCTAAATTTGAAACCATTTAGTCAAATTTCATCGACAGATGTGAAGCCAAACCTAAGTATGACATGACATTAGACTAAGATCCATTAAACATCCAACCTATTGCATACAAATGTTAGATCTCATGCTCATTGGGTACAGAATCTAGAAAAGAAAAGGGTCCAAATATGAACCCAAGTTTGGATGCAATTGCGTAGAATACGATTAAATCAAACCTGGCGAAAGTTATCAAATCCAAACAATCCAGAGCGTGTTTGATGGCCGTGGATTTCTTGTCTAAAGATGATCTTAAATTAAATCTTCACTTCGTGGGACTCCTTGTTTAGGTAACCAAATTCCAAAAGCAGGTTATCACAACTGGATCTTAAGAGGCGGACCCGAATCCGGTTGCTAGGGTATTGCTACATAGTCGTTGAAGCGCCGCCATCGCCCGTCCCTCGCGCGGGAAGGAATGGGGAAGCACGGGAAGAGGCAGCCAAGGCAAAGGACGAGAAGGCTTAGGCAAGAAGACGAAGCAGAAGAAGATCTAGAAGTGGTAGAAGCAGATGAAGAGGACGAGGAGGATGAGGAAGGCGAAGATGATCTTTCTCAGCCGTCTGCCCACGTTCGTCCCCATAGCACCAGATCCCGTAGAGCGCAGAAGAAGAAATCCGCCGCTGAAGAGGATCTCCCGAATGAGGGTGAAGGCGAAAATGGAGAAAGGGAGGGAGAGAATGGGCGCTCTTCCCCCATAGATCCGCCACCGTCGAAGTTCTCTCTGTATCAGCAGTCCGTACAGGTACGCCAGTACAATGCCATTTCTAAGGGTTTTGATTAGGTCGATTGTGACCTAAAAGGTTTCCATTTCCAAGGGTACTCCTCAGTAGTATCAAAAAGCATGTCCCTTTCTTAGGATTTCTTTGACTTGATGAGGTTTGATGGTTTCGTTTGATGCCCGAAGCTGAAAAAAGCTTCACCTCTAGGGTTTTAGTTGACTCTTGTATTGTCTACGATTTTATTGACTACCTGAAACCCAATGCTAGCTTACCTTGTAAGTTATTGCCCAACCTATTGTCGATTCTATGCAGACATGATGCAGTGCTGCAACTTTCTACTTGGTGATCGTTCATTTTTTCCCTGTTTAGCGGCTAAAGAAAGTTGATTCTTCTATGTCTAGTAGCTAGTATTGATTTTAGAAAAGGGATTGCATCGAGGGATGGATGGCGGAATTATATACTCCAGGACTTCAGTTGTATGTAGGATTTTAGGTTCCATTGTTAGCTTGAGGACTCAAGGTTCATCAGATATGTGTTTATATGTTGCTACTTTTATTGTGATTTACAGAGTTTTTGGTCTTTGACTTATTGTTATTGAGCTTATGCTCTCGCATAATTTTTCAGTCACCGAAAGGTGACATTAGCTATATGCGGAAGTTCTTTCTCATGTACGTTGGTGGAAGGACACCACTTCATTTGCAGGAAGATTTTTGTGGGACTGCTTTTCTCAGGTGAGTTTGTTAGTGGTTTGCTCTTCCATTCAACTGTTTTTCAACAGCAACTGGAGTGGCACGCATGTACCCTTTTATCTCTTTACCTTTGACCACCACCCACCTTGTTTATTGTCCGAGATGTGCTTTCTTGACACGGACAACTCGTTTTTGTGGTCGTCGATACCAACAATGCCATCTCTTCAGAATATATATATATATTTGGTAAAAAACCTACGTCTTGGAGGCCACAGTCCACACCAAAAGAAAAGTGATGAAAATAACCAGAAAATAACAGCCTTGGAAAATAACGTATTCTTTTCCATTCTTGTCAGTGCGGAATGGCTGCATAGTGACCCAAGACGCACTGCCGTTGGTGTAGATTTGGACCGTGACGCGCTCATATGGTGCCTGCACAACAATATAGATAAGCTAGGCTCGGATGGGTACTCTAGAATCTCTCTCGTTCATGGAAATGTTTTGAAGCCTTTGGATGAGAATGATCTAGTTAACAATGATCTCGTGGATAAGATGGAACGAAGTGTGAGCCTGCAAGCTGTTGAAATGGAATCATCTCTTCAGGTAACAGGGAATAAGAATGCTGGTAAACACTTGAATGGAGCAAAGCACACTCTACAGCCAAGAGATATCATATGTGCTTTCAATTATAGTTGCTGCTGTCTCCATAGGAGGGCGGACCTTCTTACATACTTTAAACATGCTTTGCACGCATTATCCAGGGAAGGGGGAATATTTGTAATGGATCTATATGGTGGGGCGTCCTCAGAGCGTGCACTCAAGCTTCAAAGGAGATACACAAATTTTACTGTAAGTTGGCCATGCTCCTTTCTGCTCAATCATTTTCTGTACGTCTCGAAAGCACTATTGCCCTTGCGCCTTGAGTTATGTTGATTGAAGCTTCCGATGTTGCTTGCTTTCATGTCACTTACTCGATATACTTCTTGATGCACCTTTGACTTGGTCGTATTTCACTTAATTTGCCATTCCTTTGTTGTCTTTACCTTCCCTTCTTGATGTGCGTCTAGCAATGCTAGTCTTTTCAATCATTGTTGTACCTGTTACTGATGCAATTCAGATTAGTAAGTGGTGACGTGCTAACTCCAGACAATGTCTTCGAAGTTAAGAAAACATTATTGTGCTGTTGCAGTAACAACATGAGCAGGTATTCAGGGGGTTAATGCCTGACAAGACATGGCCATCTGGCATCTCCAGTTAGTTGACATGCACATATCCATCCTTAATTCATAACAGAAAGCTTGCATAAACAACACAAGTATTTATGTGATTTGGCTGTACTGCTGTTGCATGATGCCTCTTGTTAATTTTCAAGAAACGTAGGAACACTTCTTAGTCTGCCACCTAATTAACAAAGGTGCAGGATGCAGATGCAGGTTTGGATGCAGAATTTAAAAAAAGAAAAAGAAAAAGCATGAGTGCAAGTGCAAAAAGGATATCTGTGTATGTGTATGTGATATAACAATAGCCAACAATGATTGTATCAATGGTTCAACGGAAAAAAATCAAATAGCTGATTGTTGCACCCACACCCACACCCACACCTGGGTCATCAGTCATGTTGACTTGGGTGTGGCAACTGTTTCATAGAGTCCATGTAAGGTCTGTCACTTCACTGATTTCTTGCTTGCCCTTTTTTTTTACAGTATATCTGGGAGCAAACACACTTTGATGCTATCAGTCGAACAACAAGAATTAGTCTACACTTCAATTTCACCAAGCAGCGGTCACTACGGCATGCATTTACATATCACTGGCGGCTGTAAGTTGCATTCCTTTTCTCATACAGGTTTTGAAGTCTTAAAAGTTGTATACTGACTTGGTTCAGAAACCATGAATATGAATCCTCTGTTTTTTATCAGAAAGAAGACTCTGTCTTCTTGGGAGCTAGCGGTTGGATGGAAGGGGCACTTCATGTTTTGTACTTCAGTAAATGTGTACTTGTCTAGTTCTCATTTGCAATTCATTAGATAAATTCAAGGGAATTTCGTATTTTTAGGAATTTTTGTAGGTTATAAAACAACATCATATGTAGTTATGTACCAACAGAGCAGACTTAACATCAGGATATGACTTTAAGAATAATCTGGTTTGGATGTTTGGATCCAAATTTGGTGCATGATTGACAGCACGAGTTATTAAAATCCCTCTTGAATTCTTTCCTAGATATGACTTTGATGACAACGTGGTATTTTGGAAATTGCAAATTTACGTGTTCTTCTGCATTGAGGTTAATATAGCCATGTTTGTGGGATTTATTAATGTCTATGTAAATTTTGAGGAGAAATGTCACTGATTGAATATTTGCTCTTTTCTCCTTGTTGATAAGTTTGCATTTCTCTACTGCTAGCAACTGAAATAATTTTTTTTTCTTTTCTATTTTGCAGTTGGACACTTGCGGAGATCAAAGACTGCTTAGAGGAGGTTGGATTCGATTCAGTTCACTTTTGGATCCGTGAAATGCCAAACACAAGCCAGAATGCTTCGGAGTACAGGGGAGATGATAATATGAAATACGAAGAGGTTTCAACCTTCTGCCAGCGTGACGCCTGGAATGCTTATATCGTCGGGGTTGTAAGAGCTAAATGCTAGTCTCTATAAATCTCAAAAGGGTTGAGAAATTCTCTCCTGTCTTTTGGCGTGGAACATGCATAAGAGGAGAACTTAAAAGGTTCACTGAATTTTGTTTCTTTCATCTAACTGATAGCGGCTGCAGCAACTATTTTTAGAAAAAATAGTGAAGAACAGCGTTGGGCATTTACTTGCTTTCTTGGTACTGTTCCAGGGTGAAATTGTTTTGGGTTGAAAAACCCAAAGGAACAAAGTTGGAATCCTCTGGAGCTGAACAAGTTGTAAACGAAAGTTGGAGGGAAGATGGCTAGCGAGAGAGGGAATACATGGGTGGTTTTACATTCATGGGCATCAAAAGCAGGACTTTGCACATGAAATAATCTCCCAGTCCATGGTGGTTTTTCTTCAAGATTCAAACTAGTAACGAGGAAAGGCAATGATATAGGCGAGAGCTCTGTCTAGCTGGTTTGCTGGGTGGTTTGTGACTTCCTAGTTCCAGGAGCATAAAAGATCAGAAATTCAGGCTTGTGTTTTGTCATTGCCTGGTGGCGGTCACCATTTCTGTTTGTTCGTTGGTGCTCTTCTTTGACCAGAAAAGTCCTTACTAATTTCACTCTTCTGCGATTTGCAGAAATCAAGTTCTAGCTCCTTTCAGGTTGGAAGTCGGAACTTTTCTTTTGTTAACCCACCTGTTTAGGAGTTAGGACCTTAGGTATCCATTCCCGTGAAGTTTTCATAAATATGTGTTTCCTTCCCTAAGGAAAAGGTTAGGCTGATTAGCTGCTAATTGTACGACGGATGGAGCGGAGCTTTGACGCTTTTGAGGGTGTCAACCCGGTTCTGCCCTGCTCTCGTGAAATTGTATTGAAGTGGTGTGGGTCCCATCTGTACGATAATCTGCGTGGCCGATTTCAAGGCGTCGATGTTTTTTCTTTTTTGTGTCCGAGAGATCGCACGGTTCCCCTTTTCCGTTCGTGTTGCTTCTGCAGGTCGATGATTGCCACGTTGCGGCTTACAGGTTGCCGAAAGAGGACGTAGGACTTCTTGCCACGTCATCCTTCCGGCTCATGGGGCCTACAAATCGCGCCACGTGGCGACGGCGAATGGGTCGTTTCCAACAGCGGCGTGGCTCGCTCGCTATCACCCTTTCTTCTTTTCCGTAATCACGCCACGTGTAAATGCAACGTGATATTTTAAAAAACTTTTAAATATCTATATGCATATGAAAAAAAATGTTCGTTTATAAGTCTAAGGTTCTAGTTGTTAGTGAAAAGAGACACTGCCATTTATTTATTTATGTTTTGCAGCCGGTTTGTGCCCACCCTAACTTAGATTTCTGGCTCTAGTCTATGCTTAATGCATTTAAAGATTTATTACCATGGAAGGAGGTTGGGTATAGAATGGTTCTTACGCTACACACTGTCAAAATAATTATGAGTCATGAATTCATTGTTTCTATTTATTGTGCTAGAGAGGAAGAAGATGTCGGTGGGTCCAGACAGGAAATTGAGAATCTAATGGTTTAAGCCGATTCCAGCTAGCTAGCTCATTAATGAGAGATCAATCCACACAAACTCCATCAACAATATCTTGTTCATCTCGAACAAGAACTGTCCGACTATATATATATATATATATATAATGGATCTGTTTTTAGTTACAGACATTATCCTTTTGACAAGTTAGATCGATTTTGATATAATGAATCCCAACTGCCCGCCCTGCATGTGTGGCCGCACCATCCAACAACTGTTCGTTATCTTCTTGCCTGAAACGTATTGATTGGCCGTCCGCATCCTTCATTTTCAGGCAACTCTCACCCCAAAAGTTCCGTGATATGCATGTAGAGGACAGTTAAATCGGTCGCTTTTTTCTCTCTCTAGGATGTGAATATCTTTTGTTTTCGGATGAAGAATATGAATGAGAAAAAGAGGTCATTCTCTCTCTATAAGCATTTACTTGGAATTGGTCGACTAAAAAGTCTGGTAAAATGCAATGAACATATAAACACCTAGTAGGGAAAAGTCACGCTGCATCTTTTCTACAAAGAAAAATTGTGGGCCGTCAGGACACAAACAAAGAAAGGAAGAGAAGAAAAAAATAGTCGGCAGCCCCTTTAGTATATCCTAATCTGATCGACTCCTCGCCCTTATCCAACCCAAAGTTGGGTTGGATGCGTGGAAATTATTCGGATCAGATATTCCAGTCCTTACATTTTTGGATACCTATACTTGGCTTGCAAATAGTTTTGACGTCCATTTCAAATGTTGCTTACTAATCGGATTCAAATTTGGCTACGCGTTTGCTCGGATCTGAACTGTTCGCAGCCTTAGCTTCATCTAAATTTCAACGGAGTTGGGTCATAGGCGAATTTAATATTATAAAAAAATATGAAGCTACTTGCCCAAATAGTTGACAGTTATGATGCATCCATTACTCGGATCCAGATTCAAATTCAGTTTGGTTCACGTGTTCATCAATTGCCAATTTCAAACCAAACTACCCAACATCGGACCCCTACAACTCAATCCCAACAAGTAAGATTTGTTATGGGTGGGGTTCAGTAGACCCAAGTTTGGGTGATTTGGGATGTTAATATATTTGATTTGAATTGGATATCTGATCGAACTGATCAGAAAAAATCAGATATGAAAAAAAAAAAAATATTTGTTTAAGAAATGAGATAAGATTTGGATTTAATAAATGACATCCGATTGGATTAAGATATACATAAATATTCAATCGAATTCGAGTTCAGATTCAAATCAGATTCATAACATCCCGATGCTATTACATTTTAAAAATTGACAAAATCTGATTCAAAATTTGGATTCAGACTCCCATATAAATATAAAAATCGAATTATTGCAACTCCAAGATGGGTTTCTTCAATTTCAACCTTCTAAATCGTCTTAATCAAATTCAGTAGTCCGACACCTTTGAATCAACATCCTTTAATATAAAATGTTTTAAGCAAACTTTATATTTCGAGGTTATTAATCTTCAAAAAAATGTTTCAAAATATAGTTAATATGGAGAATTCCAGCTAATTAATGATTTTGTCAGATAATTTTGTCAAAAAATAAAGAGTGGGTGGACGGCCGACTCGGTTCACGGATCCGAATCAGTGTGGACGAGAAAGTTAGGAATCTTCAGACCTCCGTCTCGGGGGGCCCACTTCCAACGTGGGCCCACCTTTCTTTCTGGACACCTCTATCCCTTGGGTGGGGCGGTGGACGCAGAAGAGAGAGAATATAGAAAGAGAGAGAAAAAAAGGAAGAAAGAGGGAGAGACGTCTCCTTCTCTCCCACTATAAATACTCTCTCCCCCCTTTTCGATTCTGAGTCTCTCTCTCTCTCTCCTTCTCTCTCGAGATACTCAACCTCGATCTTATTATCTCACGGGAAACCCACCACCCCGAAAAGTTTTCAGAAGGAAAAAGGTATCTCTTTATTCTTTCTTTCTGGGGAGAACGCTTCTCGGCCCTGCTCCGGCCGTGGTTCTCGGAGGAGGGCGACGGTGCAGGTATGTTGATGTCTTGATCTTATTTCTTGTTATGTTTTCGTTCTTGATTTTGGGCTTCTTGATCTTGGTGGGGGAGATCCTGGCTTTCTGTTTGTGTTTTCTTCGCTGTTGGGTTTTGATGGGCCTTTGGTTTGCGTTTTGTGATGGCGGTGGTGGCTGTGTTGTTTTTTAGTCGGTTTTGGGTGTGTCCTGGATCGTCTTCTGGGTTTTCCGGTTTGTGTTTCGGGAGCTTTAGGTCTTTGGTTATGTTTTTTGTTTTTTTAAGCCTTGGTTTTACTGGTTTTTGTTTGTTTCTTCGTCGATTTTCGGTTTCTCTTTTTTGGGGGTTGCTTCGATTTTTTTTTCTCCCATTTTTTGTCCTTTTTTTGCTCTACCATCCTTGTTTCCTTTTGTTCAAATCAAAATTTAATATTTTCATACTAATTTTAATTTTGTTTAGTTTTTTTTTTTGTTTCTCTATTATCCTTATTTGTGCTGCTTCTGATTTTCCCCCCTTTATGATTTGTCTAGTGGCTCCTTTCTGTTTTTCTTTTTTTTTTCCTTTTGGTGGTTTTCTTTTGTAAAGATCGAAAAATTTTCTGGATTCCTGAGATGGTTCGCTTGGATTGTTCTTTTGGCTTCATCGCCACGAAATATTTTTCTGAACCACTGGATCCTGATCCTTGTTCTTCTTTCGACTTCACTCTTTTACGTAAGGGATCCTTCTTGAAAGCCTCATGAATCCTTCTGCTATCGGTGATTCTTTCAATCCTGTTCACGTTCCTTCCTTCCTCTCTTTTCTCTTCCTTTATTTATATTTCGAGTCACAGGCGCCCTGCTTAATCCTAAGGTCCTATTTGAGAGATGTTTATAAGCAGCAGAAGAGAAATCTCTCTCTCCCTCGTATAATAATTTCTTTTTTTTCATTTTCAGGTAGCGTTCAGAAGGAGGGACCAGCTCTCTTACTCGTGTAGATCAATATTAGTTGGCCCCAGGAAGAAAAAGGAAGCTCGAAAATGGCGGAAGAGAGTTGGAGACGTGGTACCGATGGCACCGGCTGCCAGGCACCGGAGGGTCACCGCCTGTGCGCCAACAACTGCGGGTTCTTCGGCAGCCCGGCCACCCTCAACCTCTGCTCCAAGTGTTACCGTGACTACCGCCTCAAGGAAGAGCAAGCCTCCTCCGCTAAGGCCGCCGTCGAGAAGTCCTTCAATGGAGCCCCAGCCGCGGCCCCGGCACCATCTCTGTCTGCTGGCCCATCTGCCGCTCACCTGAAGTCGGCGTCCTCCTCTTCCTGCGTAACACCGTCGGAGCCGCCGGCCCAGCAGCCGCCTAACCGCTGCAGCTCCTGCCGGAAGCGTGTTGGGCTCACCGGCTTCCGTTGCCGATGTGGCCTGACCTTCTGCTCCTCCCATCGGTACCCGGAGGCGCACAAGTGCGACTACGATTATAAGCTGCGGGGCCAGGACATGATCCGCAAGGCCAACCCTGTGGTGAAGGCCGACAAGCTCGAGAAGATTTGATGGTGTTCCTGAGGGAGTTTCTTGGTTCTGCTAGACAAAGGAGGGAAAGGGAGACACCGACGAACGCCAATCAAGAGAAAGCAACAACAGGGGAGTCCTTAGAAGAACACAAAACCCAGAATAGAAACCAATCTATCCCTTGAATGAAGAAGGAGTTGCGTTCGGGTTCTTCTGTGGGAACTATTAGGTGGTGGGAATTTGGTGTTTGGTTGATGGAACGATTTCCCGTCGGGTGTTGTGTCTGTTTTTAGTCTTTCATTGGGACTCTGTCTCTACTGCTTTCGACTTAGGTGCTGTTATGGTATAAATTTATTCCTCTCTCTGAATCTTTTGAAGCTGAATGTGTGTGGCTGCGGTGTGTTTTTCTCGTTCCTTTTCTCTTTTCTTTCGCCGGGGACGTAAAAGTTCATCATTGTTCTGCTGTATTTCGTGGAGTACAAGTAATGCCTCCTCCTGTCGGCCTTCGTCGTCCTTTTGAGAGTCTAGCTATTACATGGTACTGCAGGCTGACATCCTCCGCCATTGCCTTCCTTATGGTACTGCTACTGAATGCTCCTCTCAACCATTTCAATTGGTTGGTGTTACTTCTTCCTTTTCACCAGTCGATGAGGAGGGGGATGAGGAGAGTATCCCAGATACAATAAAATCTCCGTTTTTCCCTTTTCCCATTGGGGTGGGAAGATTTGCCGCAATCTCTTGTTTAGCTCTACTGGCCTCTTCGACCAAGTCACTATGGAGCTTTCATGGGAATGGTTAAATTTCATGTTCCCTCTCCGTGAGCAATTTTTCATTTCTACAGGTGGTATGAGACCATATTACTTTTGCTCTTCACTTTCTCTCTTATGTGCCTTAATGATCTCAACAAGGCTTCGTGGATGGAATCTTTGTTATTCTCCGTCTTCCAAGAGGATCTGAACTCTCTCTCTCTATCTCTGTCTATATATATATATATTATAATATATATGTAGAGAGTTTTTGAGGGGAGGGGGATGCTGTGGGCGTCAGCTGGTGAATGATAAGCGTCGTACATTCTTCTACTAAAATTTATCATGTTGGTCTTTTAACTTTTTTACGATTTCACTATCACCAAAAATTTAATCAGATCCAGGCTGGCTGCCTTCTTGCTTTTTCGTTTGTTGAGAAGAGAATCTTTAATTGCTTTTTCAAAATCCTTTTGGATTTTTGCTTGGGCAGTGACAAAAGATCGGCCGCCTTCTTTTGTATTAAAAAAAAAAAAAAAAGGAATTTGGGTGGGGTGAGTCAGTGGTAATCATGGCGAGCGGCCCCATTCCATTTGCTCCTCCTGCAGATCATTTTGCGGCTTTTCCTCTCCGATTCTTTGTTTGTGTGCCAAACGAGACGCTCCTTCCTAACTTTTGCAGACACGGGATGGGATTTTATGTCATGAATATCTGTGATATTATAGACTCGTGTCGGCTGAGTGGGACAAAAAGTCCACAGACCACCCAAACCCATGCCCAATCTTACTGCTGTGGGTGCTTCAATTTTATTTAATGCCCTCATTCAATTGTAACAGTAACACATGATTGGAGAGAATCTTTTGCTCTTTTTTTTAAAGAATAATGTGGACATTTTCTTCCCGATCCAAGAAAAAGATTTGGATTACTAAATTGTTTCCACTTTTTTGTTTGCTTTCTTTCTTTGTCCCTTTTTAATTAGATTGCCTTACATGGCTGGAAAGGGAACCGGATTGTCAGTGCCTTGGACGGGCTTCTTTTGTCTCGTGCCAATTAACCTTCGCAGCCAACAAGACGACAACGCCTGCAAATGGATCCGGTTTATTCAAATCCAGATTCGTTTTCTTCTTCACTCAGAAGATCTTCTGATCCACCGAGTTTGAAAACGGACCAGATCCAGTTCCAACCTTGGTCCAACTTCGCATGTTATGTACATTTAGCTGTTTCAGATCCGACCCCGTTTGAGTTCTACCATAGTTGACTTCCCGATTCAAGATGGTGCAACGGGGTCTGAAACAAGGATTAATAACTTCCAAAAAGTTTCAAATTTCCATCTTTGGTTTCATTTTTTATTTTCCTTCTTTTAGAGATTGGGGGCAGGTGACCGGATCACGTTCGAGTGAAATGTTTTCACAAAACGAATCTATCAAGTTCTCAATCTAAGTTTTCATCTTCAAATTAAAAAGGAACAATTATTACCAGTGCCGATTCTTGTTTATTTTGTAATTTAGTATAGAAGTGCGCTGATCATTTGATGTTTTTCGTGTTTGTACAAACAGCAATAGCCCTTGTAATTTGATTCAATGTGAAAACAGCTAGAGACCTTGTAATAGGTACTTATGATTTAGAAAATTTCTTATCAAGAAAGACATAATTTGATTCAACACGGAACCCCTAACCCCACGGGTTGTACTTGAGGATCCAAGATAGAATGCATCTTTTTTTATCATAATTTGGTAGCTTTTTTCTAATGAGAAATGAAGTCCATCAATTGCTTTTCTTTTTCCCTTCTCAATGAAGGAAATGTGAAAAATCTGACATGTTTACAAAATGCTAGTGCTTACAAAGGACAAGAAAATGTTGGCGAGGTCTATTCATCACTTGACCTTTTCCTGGGCACGCGGTTGGACATGCTCCTCATTTTTGGAATCTTATATTCATTTTTTCTGATAATTTCGTTGATATCTAGCCGGGCATTTAAACTCATTCAAATGTCAAAAAGTATGTTGTTTCTATGTGAAAGAGAACTTTGGTTTCCACGTCATACTCATATACGGGTTTATGAACCTGATATTGCAGCTTCCGAGTAATGAGCACCTATATTTGCCTTTCTTTTTTAATTGTTTTGCTTTTCTACGGAAGGAGCATGCTTGCAACGTGAAGTGAGTGATTTTAGTGGGTATTTTTTCTATGAAAAGACAATAAGCACTTTTTTTTAAAAAGAATTACTTTCTGCCTGAATGTGTCCGACTCCCCAGTAAAAAATAACTCAGGTTGCACTAAACTAGTGAAGTTTCACTCACCCCGTGGACTCAATGGCTCGTCCAAACAGAGTTATACATGATGTCCACTACGAGTTAGTAATGTAAGAAGGATTTTATAATAATTATCGTGAATTTTCATATTTTTCTGTTGTCATTCACTACCAAGTGGATCCATCCTTCGGAGGCCGAACAGGCCCCTTTGGCTCGGCCAAAAACATTAGATTGGCAGCCAACAGGCCATGCGAGAAACTTCAGTGGCCACAGTCGGCAGAATGCGCTACTACGATGCACCATCAGATCTTGACACGAACATGTTCCCGCACTGAAAATATAAAAGTGAACAATTGACACACCTCAGAAACCGACATCGGAGGGAATACAATTTCAATAATTACCTCCAACCAGGTAAACTCCACCGCATTTCTTACAAAGACTGGCAGGGGTCTAAATTGTATCTGTCTAGATACAGAAAAACGTTAGTTGGATGTTTATTACTGATTGTGTCCCTTCCATTTTCATGCAAGCATCATAACTAGTGGGCGGATGACATCCTGGCTGGTGGGCCGGTGGCCTTGTGGAGAGAGAGAGAGAGAGAGAATAGTCTAACACTAGCATTGATCACCATGAAACTTATTACTCCAAGAATCCGCCAAACCCCTAGTCAGAGCGTAGACCTAATTTGGTAGGAAAAAGCCAAAGGTATACATATTTCCTACCAAATTGGAATAAATAAAGGATCTCTTCTGTTACTCCATCTGACCAGCTACTTCTGCATCTGCTTCAGAATCCATTTCTTGCTCCACGCCCTTCACCTGCCAACGATGGCACAGACGCTTAAAGCATATATGGAGAAAAAAGATGTCTTCCTACATGTTTTATCTATACCACCCACACAAGGATATGAATTACCATAGAACATAATAGACTCATCCTCAAGTAACTTGCCAATTATTGAACTCAAAACCGTTCATCCGTTTTCAGTAAAAACTTTTTATTTTCCCTATTCAATCTCAAGAAATGAACAAGAAGTCACCTGCAAGCACTATAACATGGATAAAATTCTCACACACGGTGCATTAGCATGCTATAAAGGGCGCTCTTTCTGGATGCAATATTTATACAGGAAGATGTAACATGAAGTTTTAATACCTCAGAGACGTAGTGCATTAGCATGTTCTCAATGCCAGATTTTAGTGTCACAGACGAGCTTGGGCAGCCACTACAAGCACCTTGCATTCTTAACTTGACTATACCTGTATCACTGGAAAAATCGAAAAGAAAAACATCATGTGGTCTTCCCTTCTTGAAAGATTTATTGAAGCACAAGACCTAGTCAGGCACAGTAACAACACTTACGGATCAAAACCCCGATATTCGATGTCACCACCATCATCTTGAACAGCTGGGCGGATACGAGTTTCAAGTAACTCTTTGATCATTGCAACAGTTTCAGAGTCATCCTACAAAACAAATACAGCAACTGTAGTAGAACGTTCAACTAAGAGAATGTTTCACCAAAATAAAAGAATATTCCCATGCTGGTGAAAATCAGCAACTGACATAATAAATGTAAATAATCGAGAAACGGAGAAACACAGAATCACACACGGGCACACACGCATATATATATATATATATATATATATATATATATATATATATATATATATATATATATATGAGGGCCCTTTGAGAAACCAACAAATGAAACCCAAAAGCAAAGTTCAAATAAATAAAAATATATATTAGTAAATAAAAAGATTAAACTCAACAATCTTTATTTATTCTCACGATTCTACAAAAGAGAGAGAGAGAAGCTTTCCAATCACTTCTTACAATTCCATTTGAAAGAATGTCACCAGAACGCAGCCAATAGTACCCACTACCCAGAGTACAATCGGATGATGATGTCTAGAAAAGAAGGTTGTGATATGAATCAACAAACAATACAAGAAACATCATTTCATTTTATTGTAAAGCAATGAGATTAATTATAAGTAACTTTGAGTGGCATATCAACCATCGCTGCCTAATGCCTGGTCAAGCAGGGTATAAGGAGTGTAAATGGTAATAATCTACCAATAGTATCAAGAGAAATAGATTAGTACCTCATGAATAGCAGTGTCCATTGAAGACGCGACCTCTGAATCCAGAAATAATGGTTTGCCAGACGTGTAGAAATCCATGATTGCTGCAAAGATTTCAGGCTTTAAGATATCCCAAGAAGCATCCTCAGATTTTGTTACTGTCACAAAATCCGATCCATAGAATACTCGTGATACACCTGGAGTTGGAAAAACAAAAACTAATAAGCTATTTTCAGGTGGCCATATGGACTGAACGCTGCTTCTATTTCCAAATATGAGTACCTGCTTAGGCTGCGTAGAAGATGTTACAGGGTATATTAATACTTAAGATTCCCCATGGTAAAGATCTCCACATGATCCTTCTAATATTTCTGTTTACAAAACACTCGAATTTGGGTGTTCCATTTTATAACCATTCCCTTTGTATTTATTTATTTCCTTTCATGTCTTTATTTTACAGGAGAAACAAATATAAGTACCTCTGAGTACTAAGAAATTTTTACCATGAAAATAACAGCAGTGAACAACTTCTAGAAAGAAAGAAAAGAAGATAAAATGATGAATGTCAATTCAAACCAGAATACAGAGTGGTTGGCTACAGCGTTCTTTACCATCGATACCAAATAATGCCTTTGCAAGTGGTGAGTTCATAGCTGCACGGGCATTTGGAAAGTCTGCACTTCCAACTTCCATAACTGGCTTATCAGGATAGAACATGAGTGATAAAGGGTTTGGAGTAGACTGAGTTTGGATGAACATGCTTCTCTTCTGCCCTATGAGATGAACATATCAGAGAACTTATCAAGTTAGTTACAGCAGACAAAATTGAACTTCCTTCCCAATGTTGACACCATAATCATATGACATGCAAACACAAAACAACATTGACACAAGCATCTATTCTCATAAACCAAAGTAGTCCAGACTGCACATAAGTTTCACGATGGCATATGCCTTTCTGTATTATTTGTCATGTGAGCAACTGAAACGTATGCTAAGAAATACAAAGCACAGAGCTTCAACTCAGAGTCATATTATACTAATTGAAAAGCCAAAGATCTTATATGTTTTAAGTGGAAACTCAGGGATCCAAAACTGTAAAACAAAATGAAAGACATAAATGATGAATCAAACTTGAGTTATAAAGGTGACCTAGAACGTATGCTCAATCAAACACTTTTCATGTTATGAATCCAATTAATCTGAACAAATTTCGACACACACTCATAAACAGAGAATGAGGGGAATTACAATTGCAGTGAATTAGCTTCAGAGAATTAAAGTACAGAAACAATCAACGGTCCCACTTAATCTAATCCATAATGACACATCATTGGAATCTTTCCTAAGTCAATTCAGCTCTAAATTATCTCTCTCTCTTTTTTTTTACTTGAGAAATTGTAAATACATGCACACGTTTAGAAGTCCTTCCACTAAATCAATTCAAATGACGCCTAACTATCCAACTTATCTCTCTTCCAACTGAAGCAATCGCAAACACATTCACATGCTGAGATAAAGCAAAAACTATCTGCAATAATAAGGGATGGTTTATCGATATCCCAAACTGGACAAATATACACGAAAACTTTCAAAGCAGTGAAATAGAATACCCAAGCCGGAAAAAAAGTAAAGATGGCAAAGAATTACCTCCCAGCGAAAAGGATCCGAGAATTTCTCTGGAAGTTGGGCTTCGGCCCTCATTTGTTCCCCAGACCGAAGAGGCATGCGAGTAAAGCGAACGAGAAGGAGCCCGGACTTCCTGCGGCCGATCCCAGACTACACATTCCGCGAGGGTTTCTCCCTCTAAGGCGGGATTTCCCATGCGTGACAGACATCGGGAAGCCCGGAAGAGGCGAACTCCCCTGCGCGCCACCTGCATCTCCGGTCCCTATCGGCGACGGAACCCTCTCTGTATCTCTCTCGTCGGAGTTCAGTTGCAGAAAGCCAGCGATTTGCAGAGACGAAAGCGTGGGGGTGCTGGGGGCAATCGGACTGGACCATCATCACGGGGTCAAGGAACGGATCGGGCACGGCCCGGAGCTTGCTGGATGTAAATCCAGAGAACACCTGCTCATTATCCAAGCATAGAGTTGACGTGGATCCTGCCCAGGCATAGATCCGTTCCACACGTATCAATCTGATCACTGGATGTTCTGATAAAATCATATTGATCCGATGCCAAAAGAAGCTTACATCATTAGATCCGTGAATTTAAAATCAACATTTTTACTCCCTTTTTCTTTTCACTCAAGTCGCCTCCCAATCTTAAATCAATCCATGACAACGTAAAATAGCATAATACGGATCTTAAAATGCATCCGATCCAGACATTTTAGTATGTTAAAATGGGGACAAATGGGAACATGAATCTTAACTTGTGAAATGTTGTGGATTTGGTGCAAGGGATTTATGATTCTTTTCGCTGTAGAGATCAGATTCGTGTTTCATTTTCCAGCCAGGGTTGCAAAATTAGATCCAATACATTCACAAAATCCTCAAATCAGATCCAAGTTCATATATCTGTGACGGTCGTCATCCATATGGCCCGTTTGTGTTTATTAAAGGTAACGATTTATCTGGTTATGGATGCATTCCTGAAATTTGGTTGCATAACGTTACACAGAGCTTCTAGAATATTGAACCTTTCTGCTGTTGAGAAATACACTTTCTGTTAATTTTCTCCCGTGCATCCTTTGCCAATGTATATATGGCGCTGAGTGAAGAATAAACCCTGATGTGTTGAATATTACCTGGTGATTGTACAATTCTACAGGTTTAATTGCTCTGAAAACTGATAGCAGGCAACTAAATCTCCCCCCTACGCTCAATACGGGGATAAACCTATAGAACAATCCGCTTGTTATATATATTCATACAAAAAACTTTTTCAAACTGTTAATATGCATTATTACAATAGTAGGTTCCAAGCACAGTTTATACACTAAGTTTCTTCTTATTTTATAAGGTACATGATATATCTATTCTTTGCTTTTAGATCGACAGCACAAGTGACTTGCCTTAATCTTTGCGTCAATAGTACTACCCAAAAATCCCATGTTCCACCAACTCCACAACTTCAGTCTCCTCCACACATGACACAAAAAGGAAAAACAAGAAAAAACTGTATATGCAGAACAATAGCCCACGAATCTCCCACAGACCAGAAGTAACAAAACTAGCTAAAATCAGGGGAAAAGGTTCAGTTCAAGGTACATGCTCAAGCAGAAACCGAGTAGGACAATAATGCCAGGTCAATTCCAATAGGATAGACTGCGCCTATGTATATCCAGTGTGTTCTCCTCGGACAGAAAACCAAACCAGATAAAAAGAATAGATACTCAAGCTGAAACTAAGCATGATAACAATGACAGGTCAACTCCAGTAGGTGGTTTGTGTGTACCCAATTTAACCCCTTTCACAGAATAGTTGATCAGGATACCAGTTAAGAAGAATTGCAAAATCCAAAAGTAAAATACATTAACAAGAGAGACGCTGCACTCGTTTCCTTGATATTAGTGGTGGCGGGTCTTTTAGGCACTAGATGTTTGAAAAAAAATGACAAATAAGCATCAGAAGAACTACAAAATTTAACTAGAGATGACAAAAACTTGTTAAAAAGTATATAAATTAGATTGAATTTATACGATGGCGGGATGTTGAAGAAAAAGCAAGCATGGATGAATACAAGGGAAACAGTAAACCGAGTATCAGTGGCCCTCTGTGCTAGGAAATAGATCTATTCAATATTTCCATCATTCCGTCCATGACAAAGTAATGAAAGGTTGCATTATCTATACATTGAAGGCACCCAGAGAACATAAATTAATGAATACAATAATACATTAGATGCACTATTAAAACAGCAGTGCATTGGAAAAAAATACTTGTACTTGAAGCATACATTTCGATCTAGTGCCTAATTAGAAGAAAAAAAATTACATCTTATTTCAACCAATCTTCTTTGTCGTTCCTTATTGCAACTCAAGGGGAGATGACAGATCAACATTGTATCTTATAATGCCGAGATTGAATAGCTATTTGCAAGAAATTTTTCGGGTTAAAAAACGGGGGGCAAAACAGAATCCATATTTACAAAGAGGCACTAGATGATCAACTTGCTTGAAGGCATCTTTCAACTGAACAATGTACTGTCAGGCCAAAGATATGGAAGAATTAACTCGACTCCAGGCCTAGCTGTACACCACGTGGAATCAATTTTTCTTCCAGGCAAATGCCAGTGCTGCTCAATGTACATCTACCAAAGAAGGGCCTTTTCCAACATTATAATCAGCCAAAACTTCGTTCTCTAAAACTTCACTTGAATGAAGTACATGGTCTTTGCGGACATGCTTGAGCAATGCACTATGAGTACATGAATCCGGTCTAATATCTCTCTGCAGCATTTCACTGTACAGTCTCAGAGCCTCCTGCAAGTTATCCACATTGCAGTTCTCGTTTATAAGTAACGTGTATGTATATTTATTGGGAGACAGACCTTCCTCTTCCATCGCATGGAAGACCTTGTAAGCTTCTGCAAGTCCCCCCATCCTACAATGTCCATGTATCAAAGCATTGTAGGTGATCTCATTGGGTAATAATTCCTTCTCTATCATCTCATTGAAAAATCTGTACGCACCACCCAACCTACCTTCACGGGCATGAGCATGAATCAAAATGGTGTAAGTTACAACGGTTGGCAACAAGCCCCGAGTTTGCATCTCGCTGAAAATTTCCCTTGCTATTCTGAGTTCGCCATTCTCACAACGTGCATAGATTAGAGAAGTGTATGTCATGCAATCTGGGACAAACCCATCCTCAACCATCCTCTGTAATAGCTCATAAGCGTCCTCTAGATTGCCCAATTTACATAGTCCATCGATCAAAACATTATAAGTAATCAAATTAGGAAGCACCCCCTTGTTCACCATCTCTTCACGCAAATGAAACGCTTCATGGACATTTCCTGACTTTAACTCAGCATCAATCCTAGCAGTGTAAGTGTACTGGTCTGGATATATGCCCTTGCCAATCATCTCATCGAAAAGCTCCTTTCCCATGACAAGGTTACCAGTCTTGCAAGATCCATTAATAAGAGAAGTATAGGTAAGAACATCAGGAATGAAGGCCTGACTGATCATCTCTTCCATAAAACTCCTTGCCTTTGACAGCTCTCCGATTCGACAAAGGCCATCAATAAGTGTATTATATGTTACATTTGTAGGAATTATTCCCTTGCTTTTCAAATCATTAAAAAGCAGAAAGGCCTCTCTCAGATCCCCAACTTTGCAGTACCCATCAATCAAGGTGTTGTAAGAAACAATATCAGGGCTTAGGTTCTTCTTCAACATCTCCTCGAATTGCTGCCTAGCTTCAACCAGCCTTCCTCTCTTACATAGGCCACTGAGAAATGTATTGAACGTCGTAACAGTAGGAAGAACTCCTTTCCTCTCCATCTCATCCCTAAATCTAAAAGCTTCAAAAACACTACCGCTAGCAAAACAACCATAAATCAAAGGATTATACGTGTAGGCTGAAACTTTCAATCCCGAGTTCAACATTTCACGTATCAAGTCCTCTGCTTTTGCCAACTTTCCTTCCTTGGATAGCCCATTGATCAACACATTATATGTAACATCACTAGGCACGCATCCCTTCGATTGCATCTCTTCCAACAACTCCAGGGCATCTTGAACCTTCCCTTCCTTGCAGTAAGAATCAAGCATCGTGTTGAATGTGACAATGGTAGGCGTGATACCGAATTTCTTCATCGATTTGTAAACCTCTCTTGCCTTTTCAGGAGACCCATGATTCCTTAGCAATCTAAGAACCCGGTTACAGTTCCGAACGTCTGGCAGGTACCCACTTCCAATCATCCGATAAAAAGCCATAAGAGAGTGTTCAACCATTGATTGCTTGGTATAAATCCACAGGAGGAGATCGAGAATCCGAATAGCAGAAGCATGTTTCACATGCCCATCAATCAAAACGTCCAAAATTTCATGGCAATTCAGCCTAATCACATCCTCCAAAACGCAGTGGGCAGAGGGAGTGAGCCCGACATCAACAAGCATCTCCAGCACAGTGCAGAAACATCCAGCAGAGGGCTCGAAGCCGGGCTGCTGCTCGGCCCAGCGGAAGAAGCGAAGGGCAGTCTTAGGTTGATTCCTAATCGAGTTGAAGACTCGAATCACCACTGAATCGGTCAGGCTGGGAAGGTGGGTGCCAGCGAATCGGCGAGGGAAATGTCCAGGATTTCTAGCAATGGTGGTGCTGATGAGGTTCACAAGGTGGGCGTCATCGCCACTATGTGGGGGGTTGATGATGGCACTGCTGAAGTTTAGGGATCGAAGGAAACAAAGGGAGAGAAAAGAAGGAAGGAAGACAGGTTTAAGGAGGATACTTACTGGGAAGGAGTTCTTGGTGGCCGTTGTAGCCTTTATGCTTAAACTGACCAGCATCAGAGGGTATGGGATAGGATTGAAGGGCAAAAGGTATGAAGAGGATGCTTACTGTAAGGAGCTCCAGGTGGCCGAGAGATGGCTAATGCAGCAAGGCAGACCTCTACTTGGTGGAGCCTTCAGTCCTAGAGTACCCTCCACTTTGCTTGGGGTTCGACATCCTTTCAACAATTAACGAGTCACCTTAACTTTGTCCTATGTGCATAACCGCTTCCCATAGGCAAAAACAAACCCTCTCAACAGAATAATTGGAACATCTTGTCATGGATGCGGTTGATCTCCCAATTCAGCAGCACAACTTTCCACTCGACATGTTCCATTCTTTTTTCCAAGCCTGTTATAGGTTCCCATAACTTAAAAAAAACAGTAAATGACAATGAAATACAACTCATATTTTTAGTACCACAATTAACATCATAATTGATCATGGTTTACCTTATTATTGTTGATCTGCTTCGAGAGGACCTTGGAATTTTTTTTTTTTCCGCTGGTAAGCCTGTGCATGACTGGGGGCAGTACCTGCAGTTTCGAGAAAACATATTGAGTGAATGTTGTAATCACAAATTAAGTACTGATGCACCACATAAGAACTGCAATTCTCACAATTGGTAAAATGTTAAAAAGAAGCCCGACCCACCACAAGCTTGACAAGCAACTGCCTATAAGGAGAAGCAAATTATAAAATTACTACAGTTCAGTGAACTCATAATGCATCATTCAAAAATATTAATGAAAAAGTTAGCAATGTATGCGAAGACAAATTTCCAATAAGAAATGTGAAGAAGCAAGAAAGGAAGATATTACTGAATACAAAAAAAAAAAAATGTATTGATGCTTGCTCGTTCTAATTAATAAAGCAGTAAAAAACTGATCAGCATAGAGATTTAGTTAAAAAAAAATAAGAAATACAATGAGGCTAACAAAAGTGCAGTTAAAAATGAAGCTGTCACTTAACTTCAGACAAAGCTAGACCAACCCATGCATTGAAATGGATATTATATGTACCAAAAGATATAAAAAAAAAAACCATAAAAACCTAGTACAGATCATTAATCAATTTAGTTAAACGCTTATAAGGTCACACTACAGAAAAAGTTATTGTATATCTTATTCTTTTACTTTTAGAGGTCTTCACGTTCAAAGTTTCTTTAAATAAAATAATAATTATATAAATTTGATATGCACACTTTAAAGCCTATAATTTTTAAAAGATTCTCGTATTCAAAATACATTAACTTTTAAAAGATTCATAATGTTTGAATATAAAGATCACATTAATCATACCCAAGATTGTGCCAAACACAAATGAAAAAATATTTAAAAATGAAAGGTGCAGTTAAAAAGTTCAAATATACAAACCTGTTGGACACACACACAAACACAAGTATAATCACAAAAATGCAAAAAAGAATTAACTGAAAGAAAAATGAAAAACATGTTAAACCAGTCATAAGCCAATACACCAAGCACTTTAGTACTATTAATGGCAGTCTAGTGTCATCTGGCTATTTTCAGCTGAATTTTAGTCAATTTTTTTAATCCAACCAAAATTTATAGATCTAGACAAAATATCGAGATACAATCCATTGGATTTTTATGAGGACATAAAATCAACGAAGGGAAACAATCCTTTCAACAAATTTGCAATGTATTATCTAAATTTATTGCAAAGTACTGTAGGGGTGATAAACTATAAAAAATTCTTGGTATTTTAGAGATTTAAATTAAATATACATCCATGGAATTCCACACGCTTAAATATACAAATTTCTTAGTACAAGGATATACTTATAACACAATGATCTTCAAGATCTGCATTATGAGGGAGAGAGGCATCCACTATGGAAGCTTCTTCTCTGCTGCTGCCGCTTTCTCCATTGTCAGTGGCAGCAGAGTTGGGAGTGCCACTGTGGTTACTCGGATGAACTCACTGGCTGGAGTAGGAGAAGCAGGTGCTTCTTTGAGAAACATGGACCTGATTCTTTAGAACCGCACTATAGTTGAAAGAGTGCATGATGAAGAGCCTATCTGGATCAATTTAAATCGTGAAAGGAAGATTATATGAACAACCAGATAGAAGCGAATGCAAGCAGACTAAAGTTCCTGCAGAAAGCTTCTGAAACTGAAAATCCTACATGAAGTAATATCAATAATGGAAGATGGTATCAGAAAAGGGAGCTGCACAGAAGCATGCCCCTGAGGTGGAATCTAACATATGGCAAATCCACCTCCTCCCTGCCGCAGCAATTGCCTTTCAAAATTTAAACACATAGAAGAAGATTCACCAAATATCGCTCGAAAATAATACACAGACTATTGTGGCAAACAACGGAAAGAGGGGAAACTTCATCGAGTATTTCTCAGTGAAAGCATTTCCCCTATACGAATAATAGAATTTCAAAGAACAAGAAACCTCTTAAAACAGATGCCTGCGGAGAGGGAGAGACATTAGATCAAATATAGAACATCATACAGCTAAAATATAGAGCTTCCGCCTACACAACATGATCCTTCCAATACAGGACCTAGCCATCCAATTACACGGCAGAAAATTCTCCAAGACAACAAAACTAGAAGCACGCGACTAGCAACCTTCTTGAAAGCTAGCAACCTTCTTGAAAGCTACAAAGAACCACCAGCTTAAATCTCAGAAAGAATTTAACTTCTTCACAAAAAAACAGTTGCGTAGGAAAAAAAAAAAAAGCCACAAACTTCTCTGCACAAATGAAGCATAAGCATCCAAATACCGTATGCAAGAAAGAGAGAGAGAGAGAGGGCATTTCAATCTTTCAGCCAGAAGACTCACATATATACCCAGCGAAAATGAAACTCAAAACAAGCAGATTGAATATGGCAAACCTCACGGAAGAAATCATTCCCAAATAGTGCCCATGGATGATCGTCCAAGAGAGAGAGGGAGAGAGAGAGAGACGGGTACCAGTCAAATGCGAAGGTGTTGTGCTCCGAGATGGTACCTCAGCTGCTGCTGCAGCACATGTACGCGGCAGATTGAAGACACGGTGCCGAGAGAGAGAGAGAGCGAGGAGCATCAACGCAGCCCTAACGGGAACAAAGAAGGATCTAGGCGGGGGATTTCAATCCAGGCAGTTTGATCCCAGACCTGGTAAGGCTCGTAAAAACCAGTCACTTTTAATTCCCCGTTTGATGGTGCGGTGCAAGTTTTAAAAAATCGAATTTTGTTTGCAGTTCATCCGTAGAATTCCACCTTATCAAACGCCGCTTAGATTTGAACTTGGCCAAGTTATATTTTACTTGTTTTATGGCGGTCATCGTAAAAGAGAGACAAAATTGCTGCTCTCTCGTATTAAGAGTCGACCTGAGTCGTCTTAGTCGACGAGGATCGCCCATTTACTGGCTCATTAAGAGTTTGTTAACTAATTACATGTTTTTCCATGTCGTGCATTGTTTAATACTAAATTTTGTTAATTTTTTAATTGTTAAATGTCGTAAATTTTACTTAAAATGCATAAATACTCGTGCCACATGTTATTCAGTTTTAGTTGACTAAAAAAAAATCACCCGATTTGAGTCCAAATCATGGCTCACCCTTCAATTTGAATTGATAAATTGTTATTTCTTATTATTGAAAAATACAAAAAAATAACAAGAAAAGATATTCAAACATGGTTTTTCACTATAGGAGCCGATGCACCTGTGCTGCATCTGCATTTCACTTGGTGAATGGTAGGTGCGACTGGTTGGTGCCTCTTCTACTTGATTAAGCAGTGTGCTCAAGTCTCCTACATATTTAGGTGCAAACAGAAAGTAAGCCAAGTATCTAGCAAACATTCTGTGCAAATAAATAAAACTTGCAGCGTGGAAAAGTCAGAGATTGGATCAAATAATGGAATTGTTGAATTGGCAGAAACTATTTATTGCGTTTTCTTTTTTAATAAGTAAATAATATGCGAAATTAATTTAATAAGGCATTAAAATATTTTAAGAGCGAAGAGTATATGCTATGCGACCACTAATGCTGTGAATAAAATCGAATCGAAATAACTTTTTAACAATATTAGTATATATTTTATGTTTTGGAAGTTTTCCAAAAACAACATGCATGGCTGTTTCGAGACCTGAATAGTCCTATAATATATGTTTTTAAATCGCACATATTACCGTTTACAACATAGAGGAGTAACACTCTACCAAACCTTCCAATCTACCATTTTAACATATTGAAATATTTATAATTTTCTGTACTTTAAGATCCTTATTATGGTATCTTACGTTGTCTTTAAGATCTGGAGGTGAATTGAATGAAAAGAAAAAGAGCGTAAAAAAGATGGTTTTTACATTAATGGATCTCAAGATGAAAGCTTCGTTTGGCATCGGATCCATATGATGTGATCAACAGATTCATGTAAAGTTAAAAAATGCTGGAGCAGAGCAAAAGTTCCTTCAATCGGGAGGCGATCCTCCATGGAAACAAAGAAAAATATATATATTTTTTTATCGTAAAATTGAAAGAACTGTCTGGTCCAGTGGTCGTGGAAGAGACGTTTCGCCATTAATGTCCAACTAGCGGTCTAAACCGGAGCATTCAGATAAAACAAAGACCGGGAACTAAAAGGTAGACCCCGAGAGAGAGAGAGAGAGAGAGAATAACGGATTCCGGAAAGGTCGCAGCTTCTTGTTGAAGAAGACCTGAGGGGTTCAGTTTTGGAGGTTTTGCTTGCTCTTTTGTGGGCTGAATGATAATCGGGTGATTGTTTTGTGGATGCTGGTGAAGAAGGTGAGGTGTTAGTGGCTGCTGATTTGGTTGGTCCTTAATCTTTTATCTTTTATCTCTGTTTCTATGGTTCGATCTGTTGAGGATATTGCATTTGGCGCTTCTTTCTGGTTTGTTTCTGGATTTGTGGAGTTTAAATTTCTCGTTTCGCTCCTGCTGATCATCTTGTTTTTTTAATTCGGATTCCCCTTTGTTTATCCCATCTTTTTTCCTCCAAGCGTAGCCTGGGCCGTTTCCGGGTTACGTGTTCTCCCTCTCCCCTCCCTTCAGCTGAAAGGTCGTTCTCTGTGAGCAGGTTGTGCTTGTAGCACCCCTCTCTCTCTCCCTCCATCCCCTCTCTGTGGAGAGAGGGAAGAGAGGGGTTGGCAGGCATGAGTTGTTTGAATTTATGGAGAGCTTAGAATCGACTACGTTTCACATAAATTTGGTTTCTCCCCCCTACAAGAAAAGATTACAGTGACAATCCTCCTGGTGGAACGTCTCGTCTCTTTCGTGTGCTGATGCAAGGTTTACTTGGAAAATGGCGTGCCTTTCATTTAGAGCTGCCTGGTCTCTCATCCTTCCTTTTAGGCCTGTCCCATTCCTTTAACCACCATCGGCTCCTCCTTCCCAAGATCTCCCAAATGAAACGACCAATTAGGCCCCTTTTCATCATTTTCTTGCTGGTTCTTCTTTGCACTTTCTTCAGTTTCCACGCTGCAGTTCGCCGAAGTTTCAATTCTGCAAATTCAGAAGCAAGCTCTACTCCCACAATTAGTTCTTTGCCCCCTGCCGTTCACAACGCCACCTTCCTGAGCTATGCTGCAACCGAGATTGGAGAATCAAATGTTCGGAAAGAGATCACTGATTTGCTAGAAGGGAATTATCCTCACGGCCGCTACAGATCCATATCTTCCTGGCGCCATGATAACCATGAGGCTAAACATGTTCGGTCTAATCGGATTCCTGTTCAGCTCATGAACTTCAGGTACCACAGTCTGTGGCCAGAGTTCAGAAAATCACTGAGGGATTGGGTAAGGAACAAGAGGTTCCATCCTGAGGTCATGGAGGAATTGGTATCGCTTGTTAAGCATCCCATTGACCGGCATTATGGTTTACCTCAGAACAACAGCCGATATGCTTCTTGTGCGGTGGTAGGGAACAGCGGGATTCTGCTGAAGAAAGAATACGGGGCACTTATTGACGGCCATGAAGCTGTGATCAGACTGAACAATGCCAGGATTGAAGGGTTTCAGAAAAATGTTGGATGGAAGACAACAATCTCGTTCGTCAATAGCAATATCTTACACCTCTGCGCACGCAGAATGAGCTGCTTTTGCCATCCCTATGGAGAAAAAGTCCCCATGGTGATGTACATTTGCCAAGCTGTGCACTTCATGGATTTCACATTCTGCAATCGTTCCCATAATGCGCCATTAATCATCACAGATGCTCGTTTCGACATACTGTGTGCGCGAATAGTCAAGTACTACTCCTTGAAGCGGTTCGTTGAACTCACAGGGAAATCTGTGGAAGAATGGGGCGCTGCCCATGATGGCAGCATGTTCCATTATTCATCGGGAATGCAGGCAATCATGCTTGCTGTGGGTTTGTGCGATAAGGTTAGTGTTTTTGGTTTTGGTAAGTCAGCAGACGCGAAGCATCACTACCATACCAACCAGAAAGCTGAGCTTCATTTGCATGACTACGAGGCAGAATACATCTTCTACAAGGATTTGGTTGAACACCCAGATTCTATACCGTTTCTTGAGGGTTCCAAATTCAAGATACCTCCTGTAACTATATATAATTGAATAATTATTGATTATTTGCAGTTCGTTAGCTCGTCTAGTTTGAGAATGCTACACTGCGTTCTTCTAAGCTGGAAAGTCTGTCTTGGTTTTCTTCTTTCTGGAATTTCAAAATTTTGATATAATCTGTGTATCGCCTGTATGAGTTCGTTGCAAGAAACTTAGGTGCCGTAGTTCACGATTTCTTGCTCTGCCTGCAGTAGTCATGGCTTCTGTAGCTGTAGGGAGGCCTTAAGAACTAGTTAGAACTGTACCATTTTCGCCAAGAAATTGTGCCTGCTTCCTGACATTGGCAACTGAGATACTTTATGTCAAGCTGGTTTTTGTTTGTATAATTGCACAAAAAAGAGGTAGAGTTGGATGAACAGCTGAAGCTGGTTTTTGTTCTGTGTGCTAGTGTTCACTCTCCATTTGCTCATTGTTCCCTCCTGGCCTTTTCAGGTCAGTCACCATCTGGGAAAAAATGAAAAAAAAAAAAGAATTCCTCCTTTTCTGTCATCTCTGCCTCTATTTGCCGCCATATTTGAGCTACAGCGTAGTTCAGTCTTCTAGCTTCACTGCTGGTAGTTAGGCGTGTCAAAATCAGAGCAGAAGAGTTGGGCTGTGAGGTGAGAGCAGAAGCGGATGAGCTAAGTATTGATGGCTGGCGAGAGCATAGTTTGATTTTCATGCACCACAGTCTGCTAGGGTTTCTTTTAGAATTTGGGGTCTTTCAACCGACACTGGTGGATCTGCTTTGCTCTAACTCATGCTGTTTGGGCCTCTGGAAATTGGTCTTCAAGATACTGTTCTCTGTCTGTTTGTTTACACTTTTCTACACAGCTTATATTCTTGCTGGCTGCTGCCTCGGTGTAGAGCTGAAGAACTAAAACCTATTGTCTTCAGTTGTCATGGCAGCCGTCAGCCTGCCTCCACAAAATGTGAACTCTCTAAACTGAACTTATATTTCTTACGATGAGTTGTGCGTCCAATCTAGTTTTGGATGTTTCCAATATATGTAAGGGCGCATCTACATTACTTGACTCAATCACTTAGAAGACTGACTCCTCCCATTAAACTATAGAATTTGGTGAGCTCCAAGGCCCTGCTGTGCTCTTCCCTGTGTAGTAACAAGAGAAGGTACTTGTTTAAGTACTCGAACCGAGTATTGTAACTGTCCTCATATGTAGATATTAGCAATATTTTGTTGACCAGACTATGGAAAAGGAAAACAATGGCATTTCTAAGTAATCTCTTCCTCTTTGAAGCAAAATACTCAGCGTCTGCACTCGAAAGAAGCTTAGGCATATCCCTTTCTTTGTTCTATCCCAATAGAATCTCCACGTACCCGTTGCTCCTAATGGAAAAGCTTCTCGTATCAAAGTGAAGATGACCAGTTCAGTGGCTTAGCTGCATCTGTTCTTCCCTGCAGATGGGAAATTAGGACAACTGATGTCTGTTTCGTCATTGTTGCTTGTTCTTGTTGTTCATACTACGATTCCTAGTATGATTTTGCGTGTGAATCTGCGGCAACGTGTATGTGTCCATGCACATATTATCAACCTTGTAGGATGAGAAAGTACATGATATTCTAATTCTGCCAATCTTGAATATGGCCCAACTCCCAGTAAATTCGAACATGCCAAATTTAAAGTAGTGATCCAAGAACAGACCTTCTGGTCACACGAACCAGATGCATAATCGGCTAATAATAAAGCTGGGCTTGGCTCGATTCAACACGAATCAGCCTGAATTTGCCCATTCGAATTTCTGAATCAGGACAGTTTTGATTCTAAATCCTTCTACACACCATCCTATTTAATGGAGACATGCGGCACATGGTTGTGGAATTTTGTTACTTTTAGAAATTTTTAGTAAATTTCTTATAGTTTAAAATTTTTTCTTTGAGATTTCAATTGAAAAGAAATTTTTTTAGCTTTATCAGATTAAAAAACAATCCCCATTCTAATTGAATTCGGCTGATTTCTTGAATCTTTCTGAAATTCATTCAACTGAAAGGACATTCCAATAACATTGTTGCGGACTCCATCTTTCTTTAAAATCTAAACCATAATTTCTTCTTGAACAGCTCTCTCCTAGTCCTTGCTCGTTAAGTAAGTCTCCCGTTTCCTTTATTTCGATTTTGAAAATCAGATCGGCTCATCGAATTCCGGGTCCACAATAATCCGGTCCGTACCCGAGCCTCGCGTTTCGTTTAACACGACAAATCATGCTTTTCGACGTTCCCCAAACACGGTGGTAGCAGGAAGGCCGCGTAGAGCAAAGGAGGGAAAAGGAGAAGAAAAGGTGCCAAATGGAACCCTAATTCCTCTTCGTTTTCAGATCTCTGTTTGAATCCTGCTTTCATTTTCATCTTCCCGGCGTGAAGGGATCTCGAGTGCTCATCTTTCTTCTGATCTTTTGTCCGAAGGAAGGAAAAGGCGCACTCTCTGATCCTCTACATAGTGGAAGGTGTGAAGGCCCTAATTCTCTTTGATCTTGGGGAAGCCAAGAAGGACCAACTTTCCTCTGTTCGATCTTCCGTCGGACGAAACAAAGGAGGCCGGTGGGCTCTGCCGTCAATCTTGATTCTGACCTCGGAAGAGAAGAGGGATCGAAAGCAGTACCCAGTTTGCCGCGAAAGAGGAATTCGAATCCCCTGAAACTGTAGATCACGCATCTGTTTCTGTATCATGTCGTCCAAGGAATTCAATATCCCTCCTGTGGTGTTCCCGACTGGCAGCACCGCCGGGTCCCAGCAACGTCGGCTGCCCACGAAGGCGCCTCCGTTCCAGCCGGTGATTCCAACGCCTCAAACGAACCCCAACCCTAACCTCCAGTTCATGAAGTTCGACATCGGAGCGACTTCTGCCTCGACCTCTTCCACTGCTTTCTCGCCGCCGATCTTTGGCGGGTACGGGATTGGGGGTTCGTTCGAGGACGAGCTTCCGCTCCTCGAGGAGCTGGGGATCAACACTCGCCTGATCTGGAAGAAGTCCTTGTCGATCCTCAATCCTTTCCGAGTGAATCCGAATCTGCACGAGGACGCTGATTTGTCCGGCCCCTTCATCTTCCTCATGGCTTTCGGGCTGTTCCAATTGCTTGCCGGCAAGTTGCATTTCGGTATAATTCTTGGATGGGTTACCGTCGCCGCGTTGTTCATATATGTAGTCTTCAATATGTTGGCTGGACGAAATGGCACTTTGGATCTCTATCGTTGTTTGAGTTTGGTGGGTTACTGTATGTTTCCCATGGTCATGTTCTCGGCCCTTTCTTTGTTCGTCCCACAGAGGGGAGTTGCCATTTACGTTATGGCTGCGGTGTTCGTCATCTGGTCAACAAGAGTTTGTACGGTTCTCCTGGTGGAGTTGGCTTCTTATGGAGATGAGCATCGGGGGTTGGTGGGTTATGCATGTTTTTTGGTCTTTCTGCTTTTCTCTCTGTTGGTCATTTTCTGATTGCTTGGAGCTTGCGAAGAGGAAATGGGCAACTTGGAGGATGGTTTCTCCTTAACAGTTTTGAGATGTGGAATTATTGAAGTCTCTTACATGGTATCTGTAATTTTCTGTCTCCCTATTGAATTTCTGAACACATTTTTTCCTAGTGTAAATCTAAACAATCATGGCTCTATTTGGCATGTTTGTGGAGTTGTCTGGTTCCTCTGTATGTCTTTTGAGGTGTACATTTTTATTTCCTTAGTGTTGCTAAGTCTAAATATGACTTGAAAATGGAAGTGGTGGTCGTGATAGACAATTACGAGAAGATCTGACTTGCTATTTCATTGCTCACTTATCTCGTGCTTCTTTTTAAATTTTTGGAAATGCACAATTTTTTTTGATTTGATCTTAACATGTGAGTCTTTTTTAGTTGACATGCTTTCAATTCTTGTATTATGTAAGCTTTGAATGGGACTGGATTTTGTTCAATTGAAGGACATGGAGCATTTTGATTTCCACATTTTTTTATGATGTTGCAACCTTTTGTTAATTTTGGAGGTTTTCTACGAAATTGCTAGGGTTTACTTATGTTTTGTTTGGGTCAAACTACCGTACCTTTGTCCAGGGCAATTATGTATTGCAAGCATTCTACATATGGTTGCGTCTGTGCAAATTTTTCATAGTGCACCAAATAGACCCTTTTAGCTGAACTTTCAGCTAGAGTCAGTTAAATGACTTGTAGCCATGTATCTACTTGAAACATAATATGCTACCAGTAACCACCATTTGTCCAGAATGTGAAGAGATCCAAAGAAGAATCTATGTTTCGTGCTTTCCTTGTTCATCTCCCATACACGATTTGGTTATCTTTTTGGTTTGAAAAATTTGACTATTGCATTTATCTGTTTTGCTCCAAGGGAACTATGCTGTTAATTTATTAACTACACCTCGTATATTTTTGTTATCTTCTTTCAGTTCCACTCTGATAAATTATTGGACACAGTATAGATCTCGATAGGAGGATTTCATCATGTTGAGGCTGTTATGCTTTAAATGGTCCAATATTACGTGATAAAATTTCTTGGTTGCTGACAAATTTGATGACTGTTGCTCATTCTCCATCTTGCTATTGTCATACATTTTAAAAAACTTGTGGTTCTTACTTCTTGGTGCATGAGATTTCTTACTATGCCTCCCTAGCATCTGTCGCATGCTTCTGTATAAGGTTTTTTTATCGACACTGATAAAAGCTAGTAATATTGAGTAATCGTGGTCACAGTTGACGCTTAGGTAGGTTAAGTTCTCAATCAGCTCCTGGATTTGCTCCTCTTGTTTTAGAGGTATATGCAGATACTCCCCAAACAATTTCAGCACCAAGGTTGGTTAAACTAAGCAGAGTCACAAGTTAAAGAATTGGTCTTTGTAAATGCAGGGGACTCGTATATTCACCTAAGAATAGATGATGAATCACATGCCAAACAGCCAAAGGTCGAGGAATTATATTATTTTTGGGCGATTCATGTAATTCCAATGTCTTCATGAACAGATACAGCTTATATTGCTTTATTTGTATGCCTCACGGTAGAAGTGCGCTTGCTGCTGAACTTCCTTTCTGCTGGGTGTATACAACAATCACAGAACTCTCACTGACTATTTGACCTGTGCTTTCCGCTACTTTATCTGTTGTGCATCGTTATATTATCAAGGATTAGCAGAATTGAAAAGCAAAATTCTATGGTCATTTCAATTGGTCTATAAACAACACATTTTTCTCAATCGTCATATTTAGTCCACTTATCCAATTAAAGAAAATAGTTTATTGGTGGTACATGATCCCTGAGAACAAGATATATTCAACCGATTATCTGTAGTTTAGCCTCCTAGTCTTTTCAATATATTATTAGTACCAACTCCTAACCACTTAAGAACTAACAAGTCTTAACTACTGACCGCAAAAGGATCTCATCCACTAATTTGTTGTCTTCTTAAAGATGTTCTTTGACATCTTTTTCCACATAAAATTACGTGATTTTGATTCCGGTTCACAACTCTTTTGTGTAGAAATTAGATTGGAAACTTCATGCAAATTTCTGTTTCCCGTGTCTGTGTGACACATCATACTAACTGCAGAAATGGATGTCCACTAAACTCACATTCATTTCCAAATGAAGGAGAAACATGTTTAATTTGAATGGACGCATCATGCAAGTTTTCCTAGTCCGGCCATCTTTTTTTGCACCTTAGTGCATGTTGGCATGTGATTGACTTTGGCCTTATGAAGGCCAAGAAATTAAACTGTTTATATTCATATTGGGAGGTTCCGAGTGACTGGTTCGCTTGGTAATTGGATCAGCTTCTGCTGACCTGTTCTTAATTCAATCATGCCATAGGTTTTGCTTTTCTTCTCTACTCTGCTGCTTCAGAACAAGGTGACTAGTTTAAGGTAGATTATCATAAACTGTATGGATGCATTGCGAGCAAATCATGAGGAAAGAACTGTATGAAGGCAACGCCTGGGTAAGATAATTATGGTGCACGTAGCAAACATCAAACTTCTGTTAGGCCAAGATTGAGGACAATCATTTCTTTTCAGCTAAATATTATTTTGAGATCCCATACCATGCCTTCACCATCTTTCTATCCACTGTTTAGTCTTGATCCACATATTGGTCCTTGTTTGTGAAAAAATTTATGCCTTGTGGCCTTCACGTAGGACCAGTTGGCTGCTATCTGTAGGAAGACTGGACAATGGACATGGGTACCAATGAACCTATTACAAGAAAATGGTGCCTACATTTATCCAGTGGCTAGCTAGTGTTTATTTGTTCTCTTGAAGAGGCGACTCCTCCACTTAGGATCTGCAATCGCCACCAGGTCTGGAAGCAACTTTGAACCCTGGTTTTGGTTGTTTGGGGTTGTGGGGGGGGGGGGTGCGGTTAGGGTGGGGTGGTGGTGGGAAGGGAGGGGGAGGGGGGCAGGTGGTGGTTGGGGTGTGTCTGTCTAAGGACTGGTTGAGCTAACCTTCCTAATCTGCATAGTTTCAGATTGTATGCCTTGCGTTAACCAGCCTTTTCTTGGCCACTCAGGCCTGAAGAACTGCAAAAATTGTTGGATCATGACTACCTGATGGCATATTTAGTTAATTGGAATAGCAGATCACTTCCGTGTTTAACCCTCATATTCTTGTTTCTTTGATTGGACTGGACTTATTACACCTCCATATCTTAAGTGGGCTAGTGGAGAGCCAATTTCTCACGTCCATCATTTTATCTTTGTTGTGCGCTTTTGCGGTACCGGTGATTTTTTGTTACTTAGCTTACAGAAGAAAAGAATTTCGCATGCTTCTTTGCAAAAAATGGAAAGAAAATAGTCAGAAATAAAACTTGTTTCATGTCAATCGTCATGCAAAGGATCTTACTAATTAGTTTTTCATTTGAATATGATGATGTGATTTATTCATGCTTTATGCATAATTATACAACTTTCTATATGTTTTTCTAGAACATCTGTCTCATCTGCAGGAACTCTAGTAGCTATCTCTAGTCCAGATGTGGCAGAAGGTTGTGTTGGTTTCTATCATCACATTTAGAGCCTGATTTTCATCCATATTTATAAAGTACTTCACGTTCTAGAATGTTTATTCCTGATCTTCACTAAGCTTGTTATTCCGGCTGCAACTTAGGGCTTCTTTCATGGGTTGGCGCCAGTTGAAGCAAGTGCTAGGTCCTTATGTGGCGGTTGGTACATCTTTTTAGGATCACTATTCTGTTCTTTCGCTTTGAATTCAAAAGTTGCTGCATTTACGTGTGGTGGTTTGGCTTCTTGCTAGATGATAGATTTACATGTAGTCAATGGTGTTCACACTTGCTATACTGGGGTTTTATGTACCGTGCTCAGATTGACACCGCTGTGGGTACGGGACACTGCAAACCCATGTTTTGTATTCTTTGTATGTTTTGGCATTTTTTAATTTAGTAATCTATATTTTATGAGTACAAACAATGAATCTGCATTTGTTTGCTTGAAATCTTGTTGTTGCTATATATATGTATATACGCACAGATGGCCAAGTCTTGGACTCAAGTTTTTTAAAATGCTTTACTCCAGTGTCTGCATCCAACCACACCCATACCGGCACCCATGTGCCGTAGGGCCTGTAACAAGTTCTTGATGCCATCATCTTGATGTTTGATACATTGCTGCTTGAATCTCATGACTTCAGATATTCACACGTGGTTCAGAATTAAAGTTCTCTCTAGTTTAGCCACATTTACCAATTAAGTCTTACAAACTTTCTGCAATTCTTGACGGGTCAGCATCGTTACGTCATAATGGCTTCTGGCATAATCTTTTCTTGTTCCATTAATCTTCAATCCTTAATCCATCCTCAGGATATCTTGTACATCCATCTTTGGTGACCGGAACCTGGGATAGTGTGCCGCGTAATCACCCCCACAGGCCTCATTCTCCCTCTCATCTTTCTTCGAGTTGTTTAATCTTGTTGTTTCTAATCGTGTTCCCGTTCTCTCACGTCGAAAAGGGAAAGACCGCAAGAACAAAATGGGTCTTGTCTCCGTATGATAGAGGTGCGACTTATTGGTATTCTTGTGTGAATGGGAGTTACCACGGTATTGATTTTCCGCAGTGGAGCGCTTTGAATATTGTGATTCGTTGAACGTCCAGTCCTGAGGCCTTCGGCGAGCAGGTGGGCGTCGTCAATCACAGTACCCGTTTTACTTAAGGGGACAGAGAGAGGGAGAGTGTGGTAGAGTGCCCGTTTCATTCTTGTGCACGTTCATTCGTGGGTGCATGGTCAAACCATGTCATTCTGGAGTTTGTAAGTACACATGGCCAGATACAGAACTGGACTGCAGGCGCACGTCGAATCTTATGATTTAAGAATGAAGCTTATCCAATGCATACAAGCAAATTGAGTTAAAATAAATACAAGTGCGGCTATGGTTGTTGATCTTGCAGAGACTACCCCAAGGTTTAGGCCGGACAGTAGGAAGTGGGTAATTCTTTTTTTGTATTTCTATGATGTTGTTGGGTCGTCACATCTCATGCGTAACAAATACTATCCTAACTAAGTATGGCGCTTAGAAGGCCTACGATAAGCTGATGCTTGCTAGTTCTCGAATATTATTAAGCTTACTACCTTTCTTCTACACTTGAACAATCTTACATCCAAACTTCTAATTCTAGCTTAGTAGCGCAACTCTAGTGGGCACTATAACATGTTAAATTGTCATTCAAGTGGATTAGATGCCGTGAAGAAGGAGAAGGAGAAGCAGTTGTCAGCTGAAATCATACTGTCTCAATAAAATAAAGAATATCAACCTACTGTCCCAATACAATAATGAATATGAACCTTCTTTCCAAATTGTGACAGAAACGTAAGACCTAAAATAGAAAATCTTGGTTCCCCATTTTTCTCTTTCGGTTCTTAAATGGCATCAGTCAAAATGGTGGGAGGGGGTAGCCTCTCTACCCACCTCCTCACGCGAATTGACTTGCCCACTTCATGCATCGTCTTAAAGTAGGTGAAGGTCGATAAGCGCGCTCTCTCTGTATATATATATATATATATATATATATATATAGCACTAGTTGCTAATCAGGTCAAACCATCTTACCGGTTCCACAACAACGAGCAACAACTCTCTCTGTCTCTCTCGCGTATTAAAGCGAGGAGCTAACACCCTGAAGTAGAGAAGGAGAAGAAAAAAAAGAAATTTAAATATGGGTACTGCTTTGTTCCTGTGGAGACACTCTTGTTTCCCCTTCCTCTTGAATCTCGTTATTGATTCACTTAGGAAACTCAGAAGCTACTTCGATGGAGTACTGACCTCATCAGAGTCTTCTACTTCCACCAAGGAGGAGTCCAGCAGTACCGAGCAGGAGTTTACTGAGGAGAATCAACAAATGGAGGACGATGATGAACTCTTCGAGATAAATCTCGACGCGGTGGGCAGAAAAAGAGACGACATCACTGCAAGCTCCAGCCCGGTCACCATCCGGTTTCCAAACGACAACCAAGTCCTCCTAGCCAACCGTCTCTCCAATGCAGTGGAACTGTCTGCCGCGATTCCAGTGGTCGACAAGGCGCCGGCGAGACCGCGAGTCCCGCCGGAAGTGATGGCGAGGTGGGTGTTCGGGGGGGAGTGCGAGAAGACAAGAAGTTCTTCGTTCAGGGAGCTCACCAGTAACCTGCGGCAGTTGCTGAAGATTCTCGCTGTTTCAGGAAGAGGGGCGGAGGACGATGGCAGCGGCAACCGGTGGGGTGGCGATTTTGGGTTGAAGGTGGAACAGTTGTTTTCTGACAACGCAAGGAAGACCAAATGGGCGGCCATATAGTAATTTGTATGCAAAATATCGGCTTCTCATCGACCATCATAGGCCGCGCCGCTTTCTGCGTGGTGAGAGCTTTATGCTGTAAGTATGAAGGAAGTATAAATAATTTCAAGTCATCACAGGTGCATGCCCGTCTAACTTTCCTGATGTAAGGGGTTTCTTTGCGTTCAAAAAGATGGGGACGCCATGGTTTCTTAAAATTTACAGGGTAATTATGAGACTCTCTGATGGAAGAGGACTCTTCAAATCAACAATATATAAACAAGGATGATACTCAATTGTTATTTTGCAAGTAGAATCTTCATTTTCTGCGCTGGTTACCAAAGTTCGTTCTAGTGAGAACAAGATTGCCACTTACTGTGAAGAAGATGACCTCGAGAACATAAAAACCGTCTTGAATGGGGATGATTTGTACTTCGTACATCCCGGTATTTGAAAGTTCTTTTAAATGGGCGGCAAGGGTGCAGGTTCGAAGTTTGAATCATGTAATTCTTGTCACGCTTCAATGTGTTGTTCATTTAGACGTGAGTAGGGTAAGCGCGGCACCTAAGTTTCAACTAGACCTGAAAAAAGCCAAAACATTAAAAGCATAAGAGTATAATACTGAGAGTTTTATGCCTAAAAACACTAAAAACACTTTTCCTTAAGTAAACAACAACCACAATAACAACAACAACAACAATAATAATAAATATCTTAATTGCAGGTGTGCCCTGACTACAAAATTTTCAGAAAGCAATACCTTGAGCAAATAAAAAAAAGGCAAAGTGGGGACTTCACTCGAGGTCTTTAGTTAGATACCATCGTGGGGTAGTATGCTATATGAGCATGAAATGAATGAAATTGAATTCATCATTAAGTCGAAAAAAGGAAATTTATAGGAAACTGCTCAATGTTTGGTGCAATACAAAAACTGCCCGACGTCTGAAATTCTACACTTTGACCGTAGGGCAAAAAAAAATAGAACAAACAGTTAAAGGATGGAGAAAGTGAAGTATAATGCCCTTGTAGATGAGTTCATTCGCTAAATTTCTTTCCTTCTACTTTTACTGCTATATTCATATTTCTTTCTCTGATGGATCTCCAACCTGTGGCCATAATGTTACGGTAGCAACAAGCAAGAATGATAGACCTCAGACGAGGCTTTGCGATGTATATCTGATCTTCTTCTTTAACGTAAATATTTATAAATGAATCAGTAAATGAATGAGTAAAATCCTTCATGGGCGGCTTTCTCTATACTTAGTTAAATCGGGCTTAACTTGGGTTAAGCAAACGTAGTTAGCGAAAGGCCTCCTTCGAGAATTACTTCTACACATTAGGCGGTGAAGTGCAATATGTCAAAGGTGGAGTGTGCATTTGTAAAACATTCAAATATTGGGTGTGCTTTTATAAATTAAGAACATCATTTAAGACCAACCACTATCGTAATTGATTTATACGTAATATGGGCCTAATACTTTGCAAGTTTTATATTCATGGAATCAGAAAACTGCTTTACATTCTTCTCCCTCCAGGAGTAACATGATCAATTGAAGGCAGCGTCACATACTCAAAATATGTTGTTTTACGTTCGAATAGATCCCATGCATTACAATAGCAACAAAGAAATGTGACCTACAAAGCTACGTACAACTATGTACAGGGTTTGAAAGGTTAAGTTTATATTTCCAAGAGATAATCAAGATGGCCAATTTTGCAAGAATTAAGATTTGTAAATATTGATCTTAAACCGTTCTTTAAGAAAAATATGAAGTTAAGAAACAACAAACTAGAGTTCTGCCGCTGCTCCCATGAGAGTTCATGGCAGGGCCTTCCTCATGGAAAAATTTGTAATGAAAGACAGTACTGATTCAAGGTTTATTCCTAATGAACCAACAATACGTAAGACAAATTGAAGCATTGATACTCAAATGGTTCAATGTATTCTTTACAAACCTTAGTAGAACACACTACACAGACCGAAATTCAAGGAGAAGGAAATTAACAAGCTGCAAAACCGGAGCTTAAAATGTTTTTTTCACGTCTGCAAAAGATGGTTGTGTGCAAAGAGTGTGTGTGTGTGTGTATTATGGTTTGCAGGTGAGTAAAAGTTAAAAGATTGTTGTCAAAGGGACAGTCGCTGCAGAGGCATTAGTGACATTCATAATGCAGCGATAATCTATAGTGCATTGAGCAATAGCTTATCGTGCTTTTCGTGATCAATTTTGATTTTTTTACCCTATCGGGCCAGCATCGAACAGAATTGAATTCGCTTACATAGGGAATTGAAACACTTAGCCGGCCACCAGATATCTGGGTAGCTAAGAATTTAAAAACTTGCCAGAAGTCTTTAATCACAATGACATTGGTAAAGGTAATCTGTGATGCTTTTAAAAATGTTCTATAGCGGTTTTAATGACAGACTTGAGCTTTTTTTTTTTTAACCATCCAGCTATCCACCAAATTCCATATATATATATATATATGTTTTATGATAAATATATGTATATATGTTTTATGATAACCCAAGACTTGTGAGATGACCATGATCATTTTCTCAAAACTGTTATATAAAATAATGCCTGTGAATTTTTGGGTGAATGGGAGGGAATCCCATCACTTGGGTGAGAGGTCAAAGGTTTTCCTTTTTCCTGCTTTTGGGGTTCTAAACAGCATCAAAACCTGAGTAAACTTACGGTTACTCCTTTCAACTTGAAACTATGTTTCCAAACAGTTGGGATGCAATGTCGCACTCCTTCACCCTTCAATATTCGAGTGAATTCATATGCATATGTCAGCGATGCGTTGAACGTAGCAAACAGCTAAATACATTCGAGATATAAATTCAAATAAAAACCAATATGGTTAGAAATGCCGAAAATCCTGATACCTGAACGGATGCATTTACAGTCTGGGCCAATACATGTCTTTCCGGAAAAAAAAAAATCAATCCGTTCATACTGGTGTGAAACAGATCCGAAGACTTAATTCCCCAGTAATGTACCTGATTTGAACCATTCTGAATTGGACCCGATCCAAGTACCAAACTCGGAAAGTGTTTGCTTCATTGTGTATCAGTTTTGGCCAATACGTATCGTCGCATATTTTTCTTTTTGAAATAAAATGAATTGAAAAAAAAAATTAATGTACTTAAATGATGAAAAACATACATTCATTTAGCCGCCATGCAACGTATCTGTCCATACAAACTAATATTAATTTGACTTAACACAGGTTTTGGCCACAGGTGCAGTTATATGAAAACCTGATTTCAAAAGTAACGTGCCGTCTTTTGTATAGTGTGAAGTAAAACATGACATTGGAAAGATCAAGTTTTTTCAACCATAAATTACATTTTATATGGGGATATTAATGCAATAAAAGCAGTCATAAATTCTTGTTAACTGTTTATATTAGTAATGCGACATATATCGACATTTCCTTACTTTCTCCCATAAAGAACTAATTTAGAAGATATAAAAGTACGAGGACATTTTTCTCTCCTGACTGATTTTATAGGGAATCGATACCATGACTCTTCCACTACTTCGGACCCCACAACATGTGCATATCTGATATGGTGTCTTTTGCTTTCAAATCCACAAGATTCCCTCCCCAAATCATGCTATAATATATTTAACTTAGCGCCACTTGTGTAGCCTACGGACATGACTACTTTTCTGTGATCTCCAAAGAAAATTAGGTTCGTTGTCTTTTATATATATATATATATATATATATATATATGTATGTATGTATGTATGTATGTATGTATGTATGTCGTTTATTTTCACACTTTAAAATCAAATGCATTCGCTTCACTTAGTTTCCACAATTTATTTGCACGAACGGGCCCGTTAGGAAAATAAGTCTAATGGGAGAATCAGAGCCGAAGCATAATAAGACACCAACACAAAATTAGGGTCATTGATTCTACAACAATTGGGTCAATTTAGTGGTTTGACAAAGATAAGTTGAGCTTTATGGCATATTGACGTGATATATAGATGATATACATAGCAGTTCAATCTATCATAATTGACGATTAAGAGACAAATAAAAAAAAAAAAGATGATATACTTTTTTGTCATATTTGCTCATACTTTTTTTCTCATTTATTTCTTTCAACCATCCATTTCATATGGACTACTCCAGCTGCATGGTTAAAGCAATATATATATATATATATATTGCTTTAATGTGATATACAACTAAAATAATTTGTAAGTTGTTTTATTCTCCTTCATTGCTAATGACGATTCATGATGCATAAACATCTCAAGTTGGAAAGAGTTGGTTCTTGATGCGAGCCAAATCTCTCTCTCGCTCTCTCTGCATCCGATGATGGTGAATGGATTTCCTGGGATTCCTTAGCATTAAAAGATGACATTCTTCAAGTAATATTGCAGGAAATGAACTCATGAGATTATGGTGGTTGCTGCGGATTAAAGAGAAAGAAAGAACGTTACCATTATACACAAGAAAATTAACTTCAGTAGAATCCTCTCTCTGAGTTTTACTTGTTGAACTAATGGCGCCGACGATTCAGAACAAGCGTACTCGAACAGTGGATGCGTTGCAGACAGCTATCGTTGATACTGTGTTTGGAAGAATACACGTAAATAAGCCATCGTATCCTTTTCGTCAACTTGCTCGCTTACAATATTGTGTCGGGTTCACGTGAAGAGGAACTTTAGCTGTGGAAAGCGCCGGGCGGGCCCAAGTGAAAACGTAAATAAGCTAAAACATACTCAAAGTTATGCAACAAAAAATATCGGCCTTATGTGCAACATCGGTCGCAATCCTCTAAAGGTTCGATAATATAATTAACTCTACTATATATATATATATATATATATATATCACTCCTTGGATTTGAGGAAATACATATATAAAATGACTAATCAATCCTACATGAAATGCTTATATTCTTAGTAATATTCCATCAAAGGTGTTCAAATTTGCCAACCTTGTGACATCAAGCCTGACATGTTTATACATAATTGAGCTCGTTCTTGATCAGATCTGAGATGGAAATCAGTCTTGAGTATGAATTCAATTATCAAAAGCTAGCTGCATCCTAGCAGATCCAATTATCAGATTCAGATTTATCTAATCCGTTACATCTCCACCCACCATGCGTTTGTTTCCAAAGAATCCACATTATTCTTTCTCAGCTTGCTCTTAGAAGCACAACCATGCGGTGTGTACCAATCAAGCAGAACTGGTGGGATCCATCCCTTAGAGCGGTATTCCTACACCCTAGAGTATTGGAGCAGTAAATCTCCATGGAATTTTTGACACTCTTTCTTGTCCATATTTTCGAGAATTGGAAGCATAAACCAGATGTTAGTGGAGAAGAGCCAAAAATACACGGAAAGTCGGCTGCAGATGGATTTAGAACAGCCAAAATTTGCAGAACCACCATTAATCTAGCTAGCTTCTTCCTGTTGGCATTCCTAGCCGTGGGCCAGGGTGAGATATCCCGAAAGATTTTACAGGAAGGTTGCTGGAAAAGCAATAAACCGGAAATTCCTCAGGCGATCGGCCGGAAAATCAGCGGTTTATCCATCTCCATGATTAAGAAAAGTTGTCGGTTTAGAATAATTTATTGGTTTTCCTCAATCTGTGGGTCACATCTTCCCACAACAGATGTTGGTGAAGACAGACAAAACCTACCTTAGAACAAACATTTTGTATTTCATGTAGTCAAGCTGGGCAGTTCACCTATGCTAGCTAGCTCATAGGAGTACCGAGTTTTCTGTCCATAATTTCAGCACCAGCCGGCCGAAGCTAACATACACATCAAGTAGAACGACTCTGTTTCTCAAAATCAGAAACCATCTTGTTGGAATTGAAAATTTAAAAGCTAATTAATCCCACCGGATTCCGACGAACGGAAAAAAAGAGTCCGACCACCGGCTGGCTAAAGCGGGTCGGGCTTAATTAAATTAAAAGATCCTTTTTAAGTCGAAGAAGGCAAAAAATCCAGTGCCATGGATGGGTCTGCCTAACCCAAACATGCCTGCTCAAAAGAAAAGAAAGTGCTGTTTGGGTGTCTCGAGTGATGTGACAATACTATGCCAGAATTTTTGTTGGACTCATTAGATATATATATATGAATCAAAGCTGACTCAAGACCCAAAACTCATCTTGACCAAATCGTCTCGGTTCCTCTGCCTGCCTTCGCGCACACGGCTCGATTCGAGCGGCAAAAGTGGATTCGGCTAAGGAGCAGTAATACGATAGTATGTAAACTCAACTTTAGGTCCTTAAAATATCTTGCACCCTTTGAATACATAGAAAAATGGTAGAGCGGGACTAGTACATAGTAAACAAATTATGGGGGATCTGTGTGGACAAATGCCCACACGAAGGCCATTCCTTCCTCTGTAGCTCTATCTATAAGCATGACAGCGTCAAATAGTTGACTTTGCAAGTAAATAACCTTGGAATCCAAGTCATATTGTTTATGTGTTGCTGTGGACAAAGGTGGATGATTTAGGTTATGTAAGAAAACAAAGTTCAAACCTCGAAGCAAGCTAGAACCTTAAAGATACAAGGGCATGACCTTGAGGAGCTTTATACTGATAGTCTAAATAAACTTAAAAAAAAAACATTACCAGGGAGTCCCCTTATAAGGACAAAAATAGATAGTAAAAATTTGAAAGTTTAAAACAGTTTTTTTTTTTTTTGAATAATCAGCAAAATACCCCAACTCCACATTTTTTTTCTGGTGCATATCTATTGCCTGCACCACCAGGAGGGAACGGACTTTCATGCCTGCCCTTCTTATGGGCATAATACTAAAATTAACCTCACTGATTGGCATGGGAGTATGAGCTGCTTAGCCACAATCGCCTCCTAAAGCCTCAACTAATTAATTAGAAACAAACAATCACTTTAAAATCTCATGATATTTACATTTTTGATATATATAACTACATAAGCATGTGGGGTACCAAGTTGAACAAGCAATTAGAAGTTGAAAACCCGGCGAGAGAGGATGCCTCTTGCCATAAGGTCAAAACTAGGTGCACTTCCTAGTGGATAGGGGGGACCTCGACCTCCAGGGTTACCAACAAAAGGCCTATTAGTTTGATCTTCTAATTGGTACTTGGTAGGTACCAAAACCCTTGTTCAATCTCTTTTCTTGGTTAATTCACAAGTTCTTGGGATACTGTCTTGAAGGTGCAAGAAATTAAAAACTTAGCTTTATTGAATAATTTTTGAAACACACTCCCGATTAAGTTTCGAAATTAAAATACTTGAAAAAAAAAGATTGGCAGTGACTACAATGTTTGATTTATTAACTCTTTATGCTATTTGAATTGACAACAACATACAATGAATTTAACGGAAAAAATGATTAATACTTCGCAACTATGCAACCAAAATCTGAGATTCTTTTTAACAAACAAAGAAGATTATAGCAAAACATGATTCACTGTACTTAAGGGTGCTAGATCAACATCAACAGTACTATATCCTAAAGGTCTTCCATCAAAGCTGCTTTCACATCAATCGATATACAATAATGATCACTTGACTAGCCTTTTATTACCTTTCCTTTTATCAACTTTACGGATTGAATTACTGACACTTTTCTATTTGTCCCTCTTTTGTTGCCCTTCAAGAAAGCTCTCCTGCCTCTCAAAAGATGCATGTAAACTACATCTCTAATAAGCTTCAGGATAGCTCCATCTTCCTGCAGCCTCGGATTTCAGTTCCGAGATTATTTGAGATATTCCGGGATCAGTGAATTTCACCTGGATCTGATGAAATACCATGTGCATCTTCAATGCAGGGATCTAAAGAAAGAACTCCTCTCCCTTTAATCAGAGATATATGGATATGGTGGACCAACGAGGATCTTAAATCCATGGTTCTAAAATCCGCAGTCTGATGGAAGCATGAACTTGTGGTAATGGGCTTCAAGCAGTGGCGGACATATATACATGGGGGCTCGTGTGGGCCACTGCCCACACCATCCTGTCAAGAGAAATAGTAATGACATTGTGATAACTTAAACATGACATGGAGCGCCCACATCAGACCTGTGCTGGTGGCTTCGATGTCCTTAGACAAAATATCCTGGCTCCGCCACTAGCTTCACGTTACATCCTACCATCAAATCCATAGTTCCTTCAGCTTAATGGAATTAAGCAAACCCACAAAGCCAAGTGGGTGAGTGATCATGAACATACACCAAGAAAAAATGTCAAAATATATATTCATTTATAAGAAGCTGTTGAAACATATGGTGATGAGATACACCTTACCATATGTGCTTCACCCGAAAAAGTTCAAGAAAAAAAAAGAACTCCAACTTTTCTGAAAAGCATGACTGATAGATCGTAGATAAACAACTTATCATGTACAACTCAGGCTACATATTGGACAAAGTTGCATACTGCTTAAAGAAGCTATCACACAAATGGGTAAAAGAAGAGTGAAAATTGATAGTTTGGTGAAACTCTAATATTGAATGATTGCAGGTTGGATGGGTGGTAGAATTATTAGGCAATTATGCTCCTAAGATAAATGCTTGGCCTGTTTCCTTGTTGGGTTTCCTCTTCATTTTCATACTGAAACATGGCATCCATTGTTGCACCCCCAAAAGATTATATATGATTCATGAACATATCTTTTGGCAAATTTAGGGCAGCGCATGATTCTCTGCACTGTGAAGTAGGGCCATGACCCATGTGAACCATAAGTAACGTGCCTGCAGGGAGACAACTCCCCACTGTGTCATCACATCCCATCTTCGTAAGCTCTCCTTTATGTCATGTGACTGATATATGTGTCCTTGGACATGCTCACAATAATTCTTGTCTTTTTTTTTTTCTCTCCCTTTTTTCTTTGTTTTTATTTTTCTGCCCAAAAGAAAACAATATTTGTTTGGAAAGATGATATTTGTTTCAAATCTGAAAATAACAAGTTACATCCCCACCTCACACCTTCACATTAGTTCAAAAATAATCAATGACCAGATGCATCAGAAGAACCACTGAGTTGTTTGGGATTTAAAAATTATTTCCGGTCAAAAGAACAAAAAGGTCACTTTCATCAATAATATCATAAATATTGAGTGCAATATAATTATCATGTCAATAAGAGAGAAATTAACGTGCAATATAATTATTTAAGATTTATGATTATTTTATTATTGGTGATTGTAATTACACTAGTAAAAGGTGTTTAGCATGATAATGGGGCAAGAATCGGAAAGGATGCACATATATATACAGATAGCCATTAATAAAGTTTCACCCACCTGACTCCAATTACTTGGCACACACTATAAGTTGGCACTTAGCTTAATCTCAATCAAGAGGGTGCATGTATATATATATATACATGTGAAAAATTAAGCAGAGAAAGAGTAGTCGTAAAACTCGTCATATATATGAAACACATTAGCTATTAAAACCCACTTTTTACCTACATGTCCAGCAACTTTTCATCAAAATGGAGTAGACATAGACAATGACTACGCTAAAGTCAAAAATCAAATCAAACATCGTGCCAAGAAAGACAGAATAAGATCTCGGAAACTTTCATCCATATGAATGTGTCCTAACAGGGAACTCGGCGTTATATATATATATATATATACATATATATATATATATATATATATATATATATATATATAGAGAGAGAGAGAGAGAGAGAGAGAGAGAGAGAGAGAGAGAATTTTACAGAACCTAATCACAGTTTTGGATATAAAAGAAAAACACGTTCAAGTTAAACTTATTGACTTGTTAAATATCTATATGCAAAAAAGGCAGTGATGAAACAGAAGAAATTCAAAGTGAAGAATGCGTTTGTTATGCCACCATAATAAGTTGAGCATGGTTTTGTCAAAAATTCCTTTTCGATTATTAGTAAACTGCACCACATTTGCTAATCTTGGTGCAGCCCAGAAAACAATTTCAACTACCAGTTTTATTCAAGTCTAGAATCAATATTCTTCTTTGAAAATAGACAGGACCAAGCTTTACAGGTATCCTTCTTCACCTTTATCTAATTGAAAAGTTCTGGATCTGATTATGCTTTGGTGTATGGGCCATGTCTACTAGATCTGGATCCACATATAACAGGAAACCTTTTTCTTCTTGTCAAGCTTGATCAGGATCTGAACAAAAACGAGACCTATATATCACAGACCAACTAGTTCAGGGGATATAATGCCTTAGTTCAATTTGTTTTTAAGGAAATAATTGATTTTTATACTATTAAAAAAATTGAAGTCATAAGAATTTTTTATATGTTGAACTCAAACAATGACTAATTTTGTGTATGACTGTCATCAACCCTTTCTAAGATAATATCTGTACGGTTAGAATATACCAAAGTACTTTAATAATCATTAATTTAGTTTTCATCCGAATGGTATGAAATTTCCAATTATTTCATATATATATATATATATATACATATGAACTGAAATCCTTGAACCATGTTGAGCTTAGTTCAATCATGGTGAGTCAATGCATTGCATCGGGTGAGTATGACAGTGCATTAACTGTATGCTATGAGAGAGAGAGAGGAGGGTTTCTATATTCAAACCTGGATGAAGAAATCTACAAATTATATATATAAGTCTCAAAGGAGGTTTAGCTTGGAGTTGGGATTGAATGCATGGCTATGTGATAGGTCCGGACAACTTACATTGCCAGCTACAGTATCCAAGGGCCTTGTACCTTGTAGAGGAGACAAAGCACTGTTACTCGACCCAAGGTGGGCTGGGCCTGGGGCTCGACCGTTTGCTCAGCCTGTGCCAGAGCCTGACCAATTATAATAAATTGACAGTGTTTCAGGAAGGGCCCGCCATGTCCGTCCGATGGGACCGGACCCATCCCAGCCATTCATCAGTCGGATTTAAAGGACCGGCCCAGCATGCTTAAAGCCAGTCCTGGCCCAGCAGGCCCGAATCGGGCAACCGTGAGCTTTCAGCAGAGCCGGCCTGCAAATCCGAGTCGGTCGTGGTTGGCTGCCAGACCTTTACTTTGAAAGGTGAAAAAAGGAGAGGAAGACGAAGACGAAGACGAAGACGATGAGAGAGAGAGAGAGAGATAGGGAGAGGGAAAGAAAGTCTCTTCCCAGCCGACAAGAGATCGTGACCGATTCACTCTTTTTGGCGTCCCGCTTTATTTGATTCCTCTGTCTCTCTCTTTCTCTGTCTTTTTTCTTTCTACCATTAGAAGAAGGCAAGCTAGCTAGTGCAGTCGTTTCCTCTGACCTTCCCCTTTCCCATGATGGCGTCAACCTCGCCAACATCAATCAATATCTCTCTCTCTGTCTTTTGGAGACATGAACACATGAACAGTGTCTCCTATCTCCCTCCATTTGGATCTTATGATTCATCTCATCAGCCTTTCGTACCGCCCTCTGAAACTCATTATTGTGAGTGGCTGCTCATCGAATATGTGATCCTGTGGACAGAGTCCAAGTGCCTGGTCGAATCGGAACTGATCTTCATTAAACGCATTACCATTCTTTTTTACATAAAAATTGCACCATCTTCTTAGTTATCGCCGGAAAATCTTACGGACATCAGAATTTCCGGCGACCCAATTAAAAAGAACGACTTCAGTGAACGTGCAGGTAACATGTGAGCAGTCCCATTAATTCGATTAAGGTAAGTCGCAATAGTTATACGAGAGATCAGATCAGTACATATACAACTTTTACGGATAGATGACGCATGATCTCTCTCTCTCTCTCTCTCTCTCTCTACAGGAGACATGGGCACATGAACAGTCGCCATCATAAGCCCCTCCATTTTGTTTTCACTTGCAAATTCATGGTGCCAACAGGCACACCCCATTATGAGAATTTTGAATGAGATGGATGTGGCTAGGGGGAGGTAGGGTTTGGTTGGAATTAGTGCTACTACTCATGTTTGCCACCACAAATTAAAGCTTCAAATCCAAGCGGAAGCATATAACGCAATTTATATCTACCTTTCTTGATTCTGATTATGGCCATTAATCGACAAAAAGATAAAGAAGCATATAAATATAAGGCCTACACTTGGTGACTAAGAAAATCCTCAGTAAACATTGTGGAATGTGTCTTTCAAAGAAAAAAATCCAAATTAGTACATTGTTTCCTTAAATTTGAGCCAATCATTCTCAACTAGCCTGAGTGGGTTGGCCAAGTCGATTAAGATAAGCGTTGAATTATGAATTAAGATACTTTAATCATTTTTGTTCGCTATTAGATCTGAAATGCATACGAAACAAACAATTGTAGGGTCTCATGGGGCCATTAGAGGCATAACTTTGGTCTAGATTCGATAGCATTAAAGGAAAAAAATATTATTCTTTTGCTAATGATTCACAAAAATCGCATGCCTAAAAAATTGATCGTAGTGATCCGAAAATGAGATAAAGAATATCGTTGCATGGATGATGCATGCATTGGAATTTAGTCCGAATTCATTTGGCGATCGGAAGACCTTATCTTGTCCATACTTTGCCAACCATACAAGTGTGCATATTTACTAATGAATGAAAAGTTCACACGTTCATTAAATATATATTTACGTAGTTATAAACTTAGGGTTCTTTGTTCTGTCCTTACAAAATGTAGATATATATCCAGACAAAATAAACCTGTAAATTGCAGTTCACGTGAGAGTTCTGGCTCATATTCTGATCGTCGTCAATATTAATAAGTCAAAAATTATGTTATCTATCATTTTTTTTCCCCAATCCAGTGTACAACAGTTTTTCTTTTTGTTTTTCACTTTCTTCTGTGCACTCGTTGGACACATTCCATTATATAGATACATGTTCACGGAAGTCGTCTTTTAGCCATACATTTGCTCGACCAAATGAAGAAGACCACTCTACTCCTCTCTGTTTTCTTCACCGTTTTCTTTATAGCCGAAGCAAAAGTTCCTCAAATATTACCAAGAATATTTACCACCTTAGTTTTTTTTTTTTTTTCACGTCTTTAGTGCTGCAGGAGGAGATACAATAGACGCATTATATACACGACAAACACTAGGCAGTTCGGTGGCACAGCACAATAAGGGAGATATAGAAGTTGGTCAAGTCGAATACTTTATTGAACATGGATAGTCAGGAAAAAGTAAGAACTTTTGGAGTAAAGTAGTATAGATCATTGCCCCCAACACAGCCACATTCACTAGGGGTTGAGTTCAACGTTGTTATGTAAAGGAGGCTAAGTGTTTAACACTGGAAAACTAAACTGCAGCTAGCTGATCTTGGATTAAAATTAATCTGGTAGCAACAAGCTGAAGAGAGAGTTGTTAGGGAATACCTAGTATAAATTGCACCTTGCATGGTCTCGAAATGGCATCTTCTACTAAAAATAGAGCTGATCAATAAGGTTTCAGTTATATTGAACCATTTTGTTAGAATTACGTAGATTGTAAAACCAATGCTCATCACGTATGCATCTTGGTTGTCGCATGCATAAAGAGAGAAGCTAGATCTTGGCTAGATACTGCAAGCATAACATATTGCGACTATTCTTTTCCTTTTGATTTTAATGGATAGAGTTGAATTTTGTTGATATATAGGGAAGCATACTGTTGTTGAAGGTTCCACATATGTAGAAGTTGAGAAAAGTTCTTCACTTTTTCTGAAAAAAGCTGACATGACCAAGCCGCACATAGATATATAGTCGGACTTAGTTGCACAACCAATTGCAAAGCTAGTAGCTCCTTGTTCCTAGGGTTTTATGCGTGCTTCGGCATACACAGTGAGTGACTCTTGAAGGTTCTGAAACTTTGATCGCTTTTGTGATAGCTAGCAAAAGTATCTTCCACAGTTTCCAAACCTAACCCCTTAAAAGCCAAAATTTTTTGCCTTTGGCTGGATGAGTTCGTGTCATGACTACCAATATGTGTTTCACACAACTAGTATCTAACAATTTTAACTACTCAGTTCATCTTTTTAAATCACACTAAGAGCAAATCCCGCAAGAAATATACTGAGAACATAATTGTATTCATATTCCATCTCTCTCTCTCTCTCTCTCTCTATATCTATATATATATATATATATATATATATATATATATATATATATATATATATATATATATATATATATATATATCATCGTCGTCATGATTCATCATGTACTGTGTGCATCATGTGGTTAGTATTAGTCTTTTAAAAGTGTGTTACGGAAGGGTGACGTCCTCTCTCTAGCTCTCTCTGGGCAATCATAGTCACTTCAGTGTCTTCCTCTTTTTTAACATTAAAGAATGCATGGTGGATTCGTTACGGTCTCAGGTGTGGACTCAAGAGGCCCACATCCATCTTTTCAAAAGGAAACAAGGCTTCTATCCTTAGAGAGAGAGAGAGAGAGAGAGAGAAGAAAAAGAGGACAAATAAAATGCTAGGATAACGAGGGAAAGGGAGAAAAAGGACTTTCTCATTTTCCGGTGAACAAAAAGTGCTTTCGTTGCTTACTTTTTTCAATATATATGAAGACCGGCACCTACAAAATGAGAGAAAACTCGTAATCTTTTATCGCAGCTCCTTTTAAACTCAGACGAAGGAAGAAGGAACAAAGCGACTGTTAAAGCAAAGCAAGAAATAAAGATGTGAGATTGCTTTTCCCTTTTGGGCTTACCCCGATGAACCAGATTTTCTCTTTTCAATATCTAAGAAAAACACGACTCCATATTCCGTATGTGACAAATATGCTCCTTTAGCACAGCACTTCTTGTCAAGATGATCCCACCGTCATCTTCTTTTATGGAGGTAAAGTTCCACGCTAATATTATAGCTCACCTCCTTAAGATTCTCTCCCTCTCTCTATGGAATCAAACTATAAAAAACATTTATTGAGAGAGAGAACCACGCTATGTGGTGTTAATTATATTAGTATGATATTGGAACAGACAACATTAAAAAACACAGGAGCAACACACAGAAACTAATAGAACTTTTGTTATGTAAAATTTTTCCTCAATTAGCTTGTCCGTGATCTAGGCAAACTTTCTTTCTCAAGACCTTACAGCAATAAAGAGAACCTGCATGAAAGGCTACATATATATGGTCTGCAACAATGAAAATTCAGCTACTTCGCAGCTCCCTTACATTCTGTTACTCAACCTGATCAGCCTGAACCTCAACTTTCAGTTTCACCTTTCTGATTAGAAGCGCCTAGCTTGATCATGCACAGTAGACAGAATGTTCTCAACTCATGCACCAATCCGCAGTCCTCAATTTCCAGAGTCCTATATAAACACTCCCACTTTCACCAAAATGCATTCTAACACACCATCTTGCAGCAGTTGCAAGAAATTCCACAATATATCCATGAAGACAGCCTCTGTCAGGTCGATCGGCACGAACAGCGGATCTTCAATCCGGATGGAAATATTTCGTCGCAATAAGAAAAAGAAGCTTCTAGCTAGAGAAGTCATATTTATCGAACCCATTAATCTGAAATGTAAAGAGGATGATAAGTTGCATGGAATGACAATACCTACGAGAGGATGGATTCATATGCTTAAGATAACCATATAAATAGCGCATGCAACCGAGCCATATACGATGAACTCATTAATTAGCATTGCTCTCCCTCGTTATCACCTCTTCCGCCTCCGATCCAGAGACACATTCCTTCTCTTCCTCAAAAGGGCTGTGGTGAAACGGGTGAGGAGAATGGCCCTTCCCGAAGGCTCTGATATGGTCCTTGAGCGACCTCTTGTGCTTGAAATCCGAGCCGCAGATACAGTGCCAGAGCTTCCCACAGTTCTTCTCATGGGTCCTCCAGTCACCCTTCACCGCAAAGGGCTTGGTGCACTTCCTGCACCTGTAGGGCTTGTGCCAATGCTTCCTCTTGTAGTGCGTCTGGAGTGTCCTGAAGTCCTTGAGCGCCCTTGCCCGCGGGTGATCTATGTTGTTCTTGCAGCCCTGAACGCAGCAGTAGCAAGGCAGCCTCAGCATGGCCGTCGGCTGTGTCCCTCTCAGCGATTCCGGCCCTTTCCTGTACATGGATCCATGCCCCCACATGTGCATCTGCACCAAATTCAGTACACAAAGAGCCATTAGGTCGAGATGGCCATTAGATCTTTCTCTTTAGTTTCTCTTTTCCTCTAGACTGAAGATATAGAAGATAAAGCAAGTTAAACTACACCCCATGATTCTTGTTGGTAGAATCTTTAAGGTCACCTCTGCCTGCCAAAACTCAGCTCATATAATTTTCCGGCTTCCGGCAGAGGAACCCGATCTGCGGGCTCCGAACCCTTCACGTTCCATCAACTTGGTGTCATTCACAAGTTGTTCTTGTAAGATGAATGGAGCCGTTGTGGGCCAAGCAAGATATGTAGACGGCACACGATTCTTTTGAGTGTGTACGGGGAAGTCTGGTTTTAAATTGAGTGAAGTTTTCAAAAAGCAGTGTGCCACTTTAGTTACACTGGAAGAAAATGAAATATGCAGAGGTCCTAATGATGGTTTTTCAGTAAGAAAGGAAAGGAAAGGTAATATTTTTCTTGTTTCATGTATTAATGTGTACAAAGTCTATAAGATGGTGTGAAAAGATTCCCAAGTTCTCAAGGTAATGTGCAGTAATGGGAAAAGGAAAGAGATATCATTTTTTATATGTCCAAATAACGACATTTCCTTCTTTTCTTCTCACATACGTAGACCCTTCCTAGAGGGTGTGCACGTGTGTGTGTGCGTGCACGCTTGCAGCGGTTCCATTAACGGTTGTGTGGTGATTCGGAGTTTCTGCAACTTAGTGATTCACATAAAGTACTCTTCACTGCCATCTGAGTTCTCGGAGGTGACTAAGTGGCAGCGAGACAATCATATTCTCTGGTTTTTTTCTCTAGCAATCAACAAATTTTGTTTTCTATTTTTGCCGGCTTTTCGGCTTTCCTTTCCTTTTTTTTTTTTTCCTTCAGTTGCTTTGCGTTAGAATCAAGAAGGTTTTCCCTGTGAACAGAACGAGAAAAACATGGCGGTTCAGTTGTGAGGTTGCCCAAAACACTGTTGGATTTTTCAAGTTTATTACATCACATATTTCATTTCGAAAGATCAACAAAAATGGACATAGATGGTAGAGTTTGATTCAAGGTTCAAAAGCAACGGACATGGTCTTCAGTTGGTATGCAACTTTGGTTCAATTATGAAACGCAAATACCGAGTTGAGGGTGTGAAGGTTCAAAGACGAATTTGTAGTTCATTTCCTGCAAACGATGATGGCCTTTACTTAGGTTTTGGTGTCGACTCTCTCTTTCTTTCTCTTTCGAAACACCCAAAATGAATTTTCTTTTGCACTGAAGATTGCCGTTAAAACCCATCTTTCTTCTGCTAAAAACACCATTAGAAGATCGCCGATGTAAGAACCAGAGAGAGAGAGAGAGAGAGAGAGATCTAGAGAGAGAGATGAACAGTTGCTAACCTGCATGTTGTTGTACCGATTGAAGGTCTTGTTGCAAACGGGGCAGGTGAACTGCGTGGGCCCAATGAGTATCTGGGCAGGCGTTGGGATCCAGTATTTGCCCTTCACCTTCCCATCTTCTCTTTCCTGCTTCTTACTCTCCTCAGACCTTTCTCCCATGAAGCAGCAGCCTTCCTCCTCTCCCTCTCCTTCTGCTCCTGCTCCTCCTCCTCCTCCTCCTGCAGCCGGCTTGATCGGCAGCCCGATGTGCAGCGCCACCATTTCCTGTTGGCAATCATCAATCTCTTCTAATTCCTCTCTCTTCACAACAAAACTCTCTCTGCTCGGTCTGCTGCTCCCAGATGTCTCCGGTGCCGACTTCCTCTCCTCGAATTGGCTCAGCAGGGGCAGGCACCGATCATCATACCGCTGAATTCCTTCTTCACCGTGGTGTCGGTGAGACGAGAACTCGAGAGCAGGAAGTATGCCGGAGAGAAGAGGCTGAGCAACAGCACTGTAAGGAGATCCGATCTGTTGGGTTTCCCTTGCTTCTCGAGACTCCGAACCCGGCGGCTTCAGCCACTCAATAAAAGTCTGAGCAAGATGCTCCCTGAGTTCCATGAGAGGGAAAGAGAGGAAGAACGAGAGAGAGAAGATCTGTATCTGGGTGTGACGAGAAGCATTTATTTTGGTTGCCTCTCTTTTTTCCTCTCCCGTTTCTTCTCATCTTTTGGATGGTTGATGAGTCTATAATTCCATCTTTTTCTCTCCTTTAAAAGTGTATGGAAATTCAGAATCTGCGAGGGAGAGAGAGAGGTTGGTGGGATCACACGTTGGATAAACGACGCGCTTTCATACGGGGAGTGAGCGAGGGATGCGCTCCCTGTCTCCACGACGTCGACGACCGAAACGATTCGCCCTCCTCGAACCGTCTCGGCCTTCAACATCTCTGCCGACTCGGCAGAACTCTCTCTTCCCCCTTTCTCTCTCTAAAAGTGGGAGTGGGAGTGGCTTCTTACTGTGCTATTGTGAAAACCAGCATGACATGTGACACGCCATTTATGATTATAAACGTACCTCTGGGTCCCTCAGCGTGTGAGAATCCCCTTGTCTCAAGGCAAAGCAAGAGGCTCCTGGGGTTTCATATTCATATGGAGCCACCTTCTTTGTTTTACACTTTTCAAAAGGCGACCTCAGGGTGTACTAATCTACACCATTCCTACTATATATATCACATTTTCTCTATGTAAGATGCATATTACATATATGTGTATAGTTAAAAAAAAAAGTTACCATACCCATGAATCCCTGAGAGAACCCTAAATTCCCTTTCATTTTGTTGTACTCCAGTCTACACCCAGATTTGGCTTCGTGGCGATGAACGCGCATTTCTAGGCTTTTTAGACTTGTGGTGTTCCTCAACTTGCAGATCTTGACAAATGTCTCAGTACCCAAGTGACCATCTCATTGCCCCCATAAGAGCATAATCCACTTGGATGAAGGGTTGAACTTTAGTCCTTGTAAGTTGAAAAAACGACCGTGAGAAATCAATTGCTAGGTGTCTTCCTAACTCCACACACAGCACCCAAGAAAGGAAAAAAAAAAAACAGATCTACATATCATTTAGTATTAGATATAATCACTTGAATTGGTAGATTGGTGAAAGTTTGGTCGTTTATTTTGATACTATTAATGGTAGATACATTATATTCTAGTTCAGAAAGGTAACACTATCAACTCAAGTCTCGAAGTAGCCAACCCTAAACCTTAAGGTGGTATGGAGGAGAGAAAAGGGAGAAGCTAGGCTTCTTTAGTGTATTTTCTTTCTTAATTTTTTTTTCTTATTTAAGGGTGAGTGGTTTATTCCACTGCCCCTAAGAGAGGTCACTGATTTCTTCTATGTACATCCTACCCCCTTTGAGTTTATAGAGCATGTTTCGGAACTTTTTACGGTGTAAAGATAGAACACACTGATACGTGACAGTGACCACTTCAAAATTCGAACATGAGTTTTTAGAGGAACTGGACGACCTTGCCGCCCAATACGCTACCTTCAATTTGTCCATAGTTTAGACAAATAATGGCGACCCAACAAACAAAATCAGATCTCTAAAATGGGTTTGGATCGAGATTGAAGCATGATGACCCCTTGGCTGCCTAGTGTTGCCAAAAGCCACAAAGTTGTTTTTGTATGTTATTAGAAAAAGATTTGCGTATCTAGTGACCTATTAGCCCCTTTTACTCCTTCGAATCTCGATACACGTGATGCAGTTGAATCGATGTTATCCATCCATTTTGTTTAATAATATTTTGCCTAATAATTGCAATCATCACTTGCTATTACATTGAGATTACATTTATTTATCGTTTATTTTTTTGTAAGTATATGCGAACTTTCTTCTTTAAGTTGTGACACCCCTGGTTGAAATCTCAATGCTACCAGACTTTTCTCATAAGTATAATTGTTAAGCAATTTTCAAAAAATCTAATTGTTTTAAAGATTTTATATTCATCCTATCGGGTCAGTGGGTTCGAATCTACTTTACAGATAAACTTAAAGAGTTTTACTCTGATGCAAATATTTGATTTTATGAACCCTAATTTTTGATAAATGTAGAACAATTCAAAATTGCTGATTTGATATCCTCAAAAAATCCAAGCGCCATATCGAATTTTGATGCCCATAGATTTGGACCTTCTGGGTTCAATGGCGTCGACACATTTTTGAAAAGACAAATTAAAATCTAGGCAAACTAAAATGCATGTCACCATCACTGCAATGTTAGTTGTCCAAAACCATCGTTATTATCACCACATCTCATGTTTTTACCATTGTCATATGCTTCATGGATTTTAGTGTTTATCATCATGATCCATAATATATTCTCTTCACTCACAGATTTGTAACCGGACATGAACTATCACCTCTTAGTCTTAGTTCAGGAAGGGAACCTTTAATCTACACCAAAACACAGTTTAAATAACAATTCTTGGTTTCCAGTAGGTCTATTTCCTTCATTATATATATATATATATATATATATATATATATATAGAGAGAGAGAGAGAGAGAGAGAGAGAGAGAGAGAGAGAGAGAGAGAGAGGGCCCCTCAAGTTCTACGGTGAAAAAAGTGCTTTGAAAATGAAGAACATCAGCAATCTAGAAAACTGCTCCATTTTGAAAACATTGTGCAGAGGAAGAAAGAGTAATTGGTACTGCATGTTACAAATATCGTATGGGAACTGTTTCGTTTGCCGATTCTTTTTAACCTGCGCCTTTGAAAATATTTATTTGTATGCTGAAAAATTAGATTGTTGGTATTATTTTATTCACATAACGGCTATGTGGTACCGAGTCGATACGATTTACATTGACTGGGACACCGATCCACATATGTTGCAGTGCATGTAGAGCCTGGTAGGTATCACTCATAAGTTGATCCTCAAGAAGGTTGACGCAACTGGCAAAAGCCAGAGCTGGTAGGCGGCTAGTTTTCGTTTTTAATTTTCAAGATACCAATGTCTTCTATTTTAAAAGTGGGGCACCAATATGTAAGTGGATGCATAGGGATGGTGCCTTACCCGATGCATTAAAAGCAGACATAAACCTTATGGGCATAAGAAGAAGGGTGGGATTTGAAACTTCTTGTTCTTACTCACTCCTCAATTAATGTATGAACCTTTCAACGGCTGTCATTAAGTGTATTCGAAGTTAATGGGCGATTTTAATTCGATGGATATGATATGACATGACTTTACTGATGTAGCAAAAGGTTAACACCAAAAATTACGTTTCATCAAAACCTGATGATCATGAGATGACATTATCAAATAGGAAATGCTAGATAAACACCTCTTACCATTTTTTAGAAACACCACTTATGGGGATGCATACACCTTTTATGGACATGACAATAAGTTTTAACACAATGGTTGCGTTCCCAAATAGTAATAATTGACTCACGATCGATTTAAATGATGCAGCCATGGACTCAACAAAGAACAATGTGGGCAAGTGTCTCTCTGAATCCACCATTGATCTAAAATTTAATGCACTAGGTTTCCATGGTAGTCGCTTTCATATATATATATATATATACTAGCTATAGGCTTTTCTATGCAGATAAATTAATTAATTCGTTTGGAGGAAAAATTAATTCTCAAGATCAAGACTAAACTAATTTTGATGATATTCGAAAACACCTTTAAGATTAATACATATATTTTTAATACTTACGGTGAGAAATTATATTATTGATGCATATCTGTGGAAGTCCTGGCATCTCTAATATGGTCACACCTGCCGTGGTCAAGGAACTCAGGATATTAAATAATTAAGGAACTTGCTTAGTGTCAATAATTTTCAGCCAAGGGTTGGTCCAGAGTTGTTAGAGAAGTTCTGAATTTTTTTTCTTTTAATTAGGCTAGGAGATTAATTGTCGTCTATCATTCGTAAACCATATCTCAATATTAAATATTGATTGAGAGATTTTAGAACTTTTCCTTTCAACCGCGGAAAATCGTAGAAGAATATTTTAACGCAAAAGATGAGGCTGTCAATTCAAACATGGAAAAGAAAAACGGAGACTATTAGACTTTCCTAGATAGGCTAAAATTCTCAAGGTAGATTAATCTTTAGACTATCATATTTTCTTGGCATTTCGTGGCCTGTCAAAGAAATTCTGATAAGTTCTTGAGATTTGAAAAAGAAAAGACATTTGCGACTATATATCTTAACACCACCTAATCCCGTCTAATTTGAACTCTCGAGAATTCTCATCCTTCACTGCTGCTACCTTTTTCAAAAGGCCTCAAACCGTAAAATTCTTGACACTCGCGATCCAAAGAACGAAAAGCAAAAACACATCAAAATTTTGTAAAATTCTGTCATGGGCATTCTCAGAATATAATTTTGGAAATAAAAATGAATCCAGATTCTTCGAATATATAACTGGTTCAACAAAAAACCGACAAAAAACATGAAAGTTGGAAAAGGAAAAAAAAAGGACATCTGTGATCAGATTACTATTAACCAGCAGAATTTCTCATCCTTGACTGCTGCCATTATTTTAATGATGAAAACTACTGGAAACAAGCTGATTTCATTATCTGAATTGGCTGATTCCCACTGAAATCAGCCATAACTGACCTTATCCGATGACATGATCACCAACTTGCACAACTATCCTCCATCATCGTCTTTGCAAAATTGTCTACCGACTTTCGGAGGTCCGGTGTATTGTGAATTCGATCTGCCCGTCATATCCAACGAGTCGGTCAATGGAATTCTGACTTCCAGGTATTATACTATTCTTTTCTCATCAGAACAGAATGGCTTCTGCGGGAGTGGGAAAACGTCAATGGCCAGAGGTCATGGAGTATGGTGCAGTAAGAAAGAAGCAATCATTCACCTTGACATTGTCTTCCCTTCATGTCATTTTCTAGAAGCCTACGCAAGTGGAGGAGGACAAAGGTGGTAAGATGTTAGATGCTGTCTCAGGCAGTGATAGCTGCTGCTGTTATTCCTCATTAAAACCATGTTTGCAGCAGACGAATCAAACTGTTACTTCATTTTTATTGAAATTATAAATAATATATAAATTAAAGTGGCTGATAAATACCCATTTTTTTAATCTGTCAAAGGAAGAAAATTCACTAGAAGTACTGGGATTCAGACATATAGGAAAATCACCAGTAAATGGCAAACAGACACCTAGATTCTCATTAGAACATCTGAAACTTGCTCCTCCTAGCAGGTACAGCCCTTGCAAAGCTGATGTAAATTAACTGCTCCTTTTGAGTACAACCTCGGAGACAGAACAGTAGATGAAATACAGAAACAGCACTTTTTTCGAACAATCAGCAAAAAAGAATCGGCCTTCTTCATCTTTTGCAGACACCCACAGCTCAAAAGCAAGAACTAAATCAGTAATCCAACAATTATCTGACCCTCAATCGCCTGAAGATCAAAACCGGAGCTCCAATACCTCAATTCGATTATGTATATGCCCATTACTCTAATCTGGTCTTATAAGGCAAACAAAAGTCGCGGTTTTATGTACATAGTGTATATATATATATATATTCAGTGGGTTCGCCCAGTGTCAGTCAAAGGAGGCTCTACTATACTGATCTCAAATGAAAGGAAGCATGTGGGGGCAAGTGTTTAAATGATGTTGGTTTGTTTGTATTCTCTTAAGGCATGGTTTATCAGGATCGAATTGGACGCTGAAGATATGACAATTGAGTGGATAGAATTTGCTTTCTTCTGTTTGGCTGGAACTTCTAAATTTGTTTACTTCAATCAAGTCACACGTTAAATTAATTATCTAATCGGAAGAACAGAACAATGAGAAAGGCGACTTTTTACAGAAGAAAAGTAACTGGCCATGCCAATGTCTAACATACAAAATCACTTTTCTAAAAAAAAAAAAAAAAAGTAAATAACAACTTTATTTTTGAAGAATAAGTTTTAATTATATAAAGTTAGATCTTCTTAAAGCTCAGCTTTTGTTTCAGATGGTAATCTTCCGTTTGCTTCCCTGCAAGAACTACGTACCAACGCCTGTGACATTGACACCACTGCAGTGCAGGAAACAGAAACCAAAAAATTCACAAGTACCCAAAAACTTTTTTTCTTTTGAAATGCCCGATGTAATTGGGGGACCCGCCGCTGCTCCAACTTCGAGTACAGAACCTGTCATCTGTTTGTTCTGCTGCACATTAATGTTCTAAGCAACTCTCTTAAGTCTTGCCTGACCTACTTAGAAACCCTGTGGGAAAACGATTCTCAGACATCTATATAATGAGATCTCAGCATTTAATTTCTTGTTCACCAACTGACTGTTCAGAACCAACTTTAGTAATTGCTTGGTAGGAGTCCTCCGGTACATGCAGTACAATGTCTCAGTCATCTTGAGCTTCTGTCAAGCAAATACTTCAACCACGCATTCCTCCAAAGAAGAAAGAAGAATCCGCAGCTTAAAAATGGTGCAATACATGCTAGCTAACGGGCTTATACGTACCGAAGCAAAAACTTCTCTGTAGTTTCAGGTTTGGTTTGTCATGTACCGCTCGGAAAAGCAAAAGCAGACTGTCAGTGCTGCGTCTTCTTCATTATATTGACAGGGGACCGATGGAGGGCGACAGAGTTCATGGCTTCTTGGGGGGATCAGGTTCTATATATATATATATATATGAGCTCTGAAACTGGTTTGGCAGATCAGAACCTGCTTTATGATTTGCTTTAATCTGCATCCGGAAGAACTATGAACCCGGACACAAGATAGTACAAGATCTAGACACATGCTGCCATCGTCGCAGTTGAGCATGTCAGATAATTTAACATAATACTGATTAATAGCATAACATAAGATTTATTAAATGTCTTTAGCCAGTACATTCCACTTATAAGTTCTTCCCTTTAGATGTGATCTAATAGCTGGATCGTTACTCTTGACAATGTCAAGGGTATTAATTAATTGACATTGAATATCTTCTCAATTGGGAGCCGATCTTTATCTTGGTTTTCCAAAAGGATAAAAACAAGACACTTGAAAAAAAAGTTAACATATTAAACAACAAGAAACATATTGAAGAAAGAAAACTGTTGCCATAACAGAGGACACAAGGGATCATATTATGTGGGGGGACGCTTCTGATTGGTTCATGCATGCAAATGGGGTTATTTGCCTAACATTCCAATGTAGGCGAGGACAAAGAACACGAACATGGCTGCCCTACAAAGCTTTCTTCCTTTGAAAGTCGAGCCCGAATGGGACCCAGAAGAACTCGAACATGAGACGCACCAGGTAAGGGACGTTCACCTGATCACAATCTATATCATGGAGGCAGCATTGATTAGTGCAGCCAAAGTTTCATTAGCAATGTAATTTCTTTTGTCTCGCGTGTTATAGTGTAATTGGGTGGCAAGGAGAAAGCAAGGGGAGAGTTAGGAATTGTTTATGAGGGGAACTGAATTATAGTTTCAAAATTTAGGTAAGGGTCAAAATATAATTTTTTAAAACTTTTATATAGAATAAATATATATATTCTAACTTACATGTAAATTTTTTCAAAAAATTGATTGAGGGTCAAGGCTCTCTCTGGCTTGGCCTCTGCACTCAAGTGGTTAGAATTTTAAATCTCGTAGTCTCTATAGCCAGTCAGAAATTTTTCATGAGGGGTACAGATTATAATTTCAAAATTTTGACAATAGCTGAAATTTCGTTTTTCAAAATTATACGTACAATTTTTTACAAAATTTATATGTAAATTAAAAAAAAACAAATTTGAAGGGGTTTAGCGGAGGCCCTTTGTTGGCCGCCCCCTTGACTCTGCCCCTGCATATCATGCTCCAGTGTATTACTTATATCATAGATTCATTGATGGTCCAAAACAAGTCAAAACCTTGGAAACATAAGAGTAAGAATTTGAAAGTTTTTTCCTCAATAAACAATTAATTAAAAAAAAAAAATTTTTTCAAAACAAAGACCAATATGTCGCCGACACTAGGCCTGAGTTTAAGATTTTGTTTTGCTTAAGGTTATTTCCATTACGATGAAAATATATAAAAACATGCACTCCCTATTTATTCATCGAATCGTATCAGTTTGTCATTAATTCGATTAGACTCGACCGATTCAGACTGAAATTGGCATGGGGCCAAGATAACTTGACCACTTCACGAACGTTGGCCCGTCATAGCTTGTCTTGATCAAGCATAATCCAAAACCCTTAACGGAAAAGACCTAAATAGTGTTAGGATGCATGCATATGATTTTGAGATTATTTTCAATTTTCACTTTGTCGAATTTGACTGTTCCAATTGCTGATATATGTATTTAAGTTGTCTAATTATAACCAGGCAACTGCCATTCAATTCATGCCGGAAATTACTTATTTTCGCAATGCATGGGACAAAAATGTTTAGAAATTAAATCGATGGCACGATTCAGAGCCAAAAAAACTAGAATGTATGCGGTCCATTTTGTCGCATAGAGTTTTTGTCTTCTTTTCCAATCAGTGAGGGAAATCAATTGTCTCGTTAACTTTGTTCCTTTCGAAAAATCTTCTTAAGCAAACAAAACCATGAGAAAGTTCTTCTTTCGGTGACTGGGGTTTTCCACCGCCTAGAAGAAAGTCGAAGTCCTTATTCAAACTTTTATCTCTATAAAATACATGACCTGCTTTCGGTGTCTTAGAGTGTTGTCTCTCTATCATACTTTATCTTGCACATTAGGCTTTTTGTGTTGCGGCAACACAAAAGGTTGATATTTCTAGAATTTAAAGCTTAAACAAATCGCTGCGATCCTACCGTTATGCCAGCCCTATTGAAGAACAGGAAGACACGCTTTCCCAGCTATTGGTTTTTAGATTTTCTTGGCAAAGTCGGACTAAGCAAACGCAGCCGTGGGAAAGAAAGTCATTTAGTGGTCATCTTGTCGTGGGTGTGACGCAAGTGACCCATTTATTACATGTCTATAACAAGCACAATGTGTTGGCAATTCGCACTTGCCCTTTTCCAAGCTAACCACCGATCTCGTCCTCCTCTGTCTACCACTGATTGTGGGTTCGAATCCCTTCCTAACTTTCTTCAACCTTTCTCTCTCTACCTCTCTCTCTCTAGAATACGATTTGATTTAATTTATTATATGGTTGAAAAAGCCAAAGACAGAGATGTAAATTTTCGTGTCAAGTGACCTCTGATGTGCTATGTACAAGTTTTGCAGCAAAGGAAAAGGAAGTAGACCCTAATTTTGTTAAAGCTTCCCTTTTCCTATAAACCTAAAATGGGTCTTAGAACATTTCCAGTAATTCTAAAACGGGTCTTATTTTCTGGCAGTAGAAGTAGAGAACAACCCAACTAGAGAAAAGTCCCAAAATTTCTACATGTTTACATAGCATTCACCATGTAGATCATTCAAATAATAATTATTTACTCATACAAGAGAAGAGAAAGATAATTATTGATAGCTCATTAAATAATTTGTAGTGAGCAAAAATATTTCATCCTACCATCTAGAAAAAACCAAACGCTTCTACCAACTTTTCATATTTTTAAGATATAAAACCTACTTTTGATGTCTCTAAAAATTGTTTCCACTGTACTTCAACTTGCACGTTAGCAGCTTCAGTTGATGTTCTAATGATTCAAAATGATGAAAAATTATTCAAGCAAATAGAGAACCAAGAATTGGACATTAGTACAGAAAAAAATATTTGACTTTCCGTTAATAAGAAAAATACCAATAATAAAAACAATGCTTAAGAAAAAAGAAAAAGAATACTATATTATCAACTAACGAGAACAAGTAATAGACATAGAACATGCAGGATTATCTGAAAACTACTGTGTATCTCCTACTTCAGCTAAATTTGGTAATTACAACTAAACCTTCATTCCCTGTTTGAATTTTTTTCTTTTTCCAAAACCCTCATAGGCTTTTACCTGGACAAGAAATTACTAAATGTGGCTGAGCGTCCTTTTCTTATGCGCTTAATGAAATAGTAAACATAAAAGAATAAGAAAAGATAAAATTTATATTCCAAAGCTTTTGGCCGTTGCACCGACAACGGATCTAGGAAGGATATTGGGGAGCTATACTTTTCCCCCCTTTCCCTTTTTCCCTTTGTTCCTTTGTCAAGAAAGCGCGCCTCCTTTCTTTTTTATCACATCTAAGACCAAAAACAAACCAACAAAACAATCTCTACAGTTTCCCTACTCTATTAATCTAGTGATGTGAGGAAGTGAGAATAAGAGCCAGAGTTTTCTTTTCTTCCCCTTCCACTGTTGTGTTACTTTGCCAAGAAGGCACGACATCAGGGGCGGAACCAGGATTTTGAAACTCAATGAGATGCTTAACAACGTTTCGGAAATTCTTTTAAACTTTTTCAAAAGTTTTTATATTGGCCAAATTGAAATTTTTAAAAATTTTTGTATGTAGAATGTTGTTTCTCAAAACCCAGGGTGCCGCCGGCCACTTGGCTCCATCCCTAGACCTCATCTTGATTGGTTAATTTCCATGTATGGGGATCTAGTTTTCTAGTCAACTTGGTTCGATTTGATCGTGCAAAATCAATGTATTGGGAGTCCGACAACATTTTCCCAATGATATTCTTAGATTAAGAAAATCGAGAGAATTTATGTGATGCTGATCACTAGAACCCTAACGAAGAAACGTGAACTTTGGTGGTAGATTGTTGAAAATCTGTGCTTTTTGGGAGTTGGATTGAATTTGGTTTGAAGATCACTAGGTAATGTTTGATTGCACTTGCCCAAGGTGCACTTCTTCATGCTTTCAAGGGAAAGTTTTTAGGGGCAGAGAGTTAGGAATTTTCATAAAGAGGGCTGAATTCTAGTTTCAAAATTTTGATAGAAGAAATGAAAATTTTTAAAATTTATATGTAATCTTTTTTAGGGGGGCCAAGATCCCCGAAAAGTTTTGAAATGAAATTAATCAAACAAGGTAAATGCTTTCTAGGACAAACGTTCACTTTGTATCTATAAAAAAAAAAAAAAAAGCATAAATTTTGCTTCAGTAGGGGTACAAGGAGAGCCACATATTTTTCTTCAAAAAAAATTTCTCCCAAAATGTGTTGCAAGAAATTTATTTTACTTATTTTTTACATTGTGTTTTTTTATGAAGCTTTGATAGGCCTTGGCAAAACCTGGTTATATGCGCCATACTAGTGCATGAAAATTGTTATAATGAAAATACCCCTCGTTCACGAAATCGAACAAAGTAAAAAGTCTATAAATACCTTTCTAAAGAACTACTAAAATGTCCTCTATTCTTGCTGTGCATGTATGTTGTATGGCCATAACAGCACACACAACTCAATCTGGGCCTTGCCAATGGCTGCTTAGACTGGTGTCCACCAAGCCTAACAAGCTAATGTGGGTTTAACCCACAGAGAACCCAAGTTAACTAAGTTGACAGTAGTTTTGGTTGATATAGGTCAATTCAATTCAATACTGTTGCCGAACTGACTAAAATTTTAAAATTTGTTACTAAAACCAATCAGGTTTATAGTGTGACGATGGTTTATGGTGACCTTAACAACATTTTATGGTGTTTCGTGTCGACTTCTTAAATTTTAGCCATCCAGCAACTTCCGGACATTGGATAGCATTAAAACAAATGTGCAGCAAACAAACATTACAGGACGAGGAGCAGAATAAATCAGAGATGAGAGAAAGAGACTTAAATCCGCTAAGAAGCCCAACTCTCAACGTTAAAACACTGACAAGAATTGTTTGGTTAAGTCGAGTGCAGTCAAAACAAGGGGTGGACTGTGCCACTGAGGCACAGCGGCAGTCAAGATGAGGCAATCAATACTGACGTTGACATAGCTCAAACAAGATACATCGATATTGCCGCTCATGTGGTGCACCAAATACTAAATGCATTCGTACAAAGGAATTTAGTCCGGAAGCTGAATTTTCGTGTGAAACGAATTCATATCGTCTGTTTGACCTCTTTAAGTGGGAATAGGATTCTCATTATTTGTGGTCGGACCTTGAGCCACTGTCACTTCAGATGAGAGGCTAAAGCTTTCCATTCTCTTGTTCTTAAGGTACAAAACTGCATCGAAACCTGAGAATGTTCATTGGTCAAATTGAAGTGTCATACTTGCCATTATTTAGATGTGAGTGAATGAAGTAGCACACACAAGAATCAAAATCATAGTCCAAGATAGTTTAGTGCATCAAATGATGTAAAATTTTGTTTGGCATCGGAAGGTGGAAATGAGATTCTCATATATATATATATATATAGACAAGTGGATTAATGGGCAGCTGAGGTCGCCAAGTTGGGAAGGATAAAGGAAAAAAAGGAACACAATGAGTAAAGACGAAGAAGGAAGAATGGATGTATGATGTGGACGATGAAAAATAATGGGTTGCTGTACTGAATGAGTTGAAAATGACATTTATGGAAAAAAATCTTGAAGGGATTGCTCTGTCTCCCCATTGAACGGTAGGGAAAGGGCAACTGGGTGACTGTTTCGGGAGGGGAATTGCAAGGTACAACGTCTTGAAAACAACCTCTTGTTCTTGACAGCTCCCGAGAAATGCCTCTCAATTTCATCCACTCATCCATTGCTACCGGGTTTTGTCCCAAAGACACAGCACTCTTCCAGCTTCCTGACCAGTCCTTTTTTATCATGCCATCCATCTTGGAACTCTCTCTCCCTCTCTCTGTATCTCTCTCTGCAGGCCTGACACCTTGTCTTCTTCCAGTTTTGCTTCATACATTTTCATTCTGCTCTCTCTCTCTCTCTCTCTCTCTAATGTAATTTCGTATCTCCCTTCTCTTGACTGACATCTTTTCTCTCAGTTTTACTTTCCATTCTGTTCTCTCTCTCTCTCTCTGTCTCTGTGCCTGAGTTGGATTGATGAGTCCTATTCCTGATGAACTAGTAGTAGGGGTTGTTTATCGATATGACTAAGTCGATAGGGCATCATGAGCACAAGACCACAAAAGTGTGCTGCATTTTCTCGCTATACATTATTAGGTTTTCTTCTACCATTTTATGTCCAGGGACTTGCCCTGGTGGTTTAATCCGCTACACTCTAATACACTGTACGAGTTGCTTCATATATCTCATGGTTCTTTTAAGAAATAACAGAAATCAAAGCAGTAAGAAGTACAAGAAAGAAACTACTGAGCCAATCATGTGGGTCCTTTTAAAAATAAAAGGAAATCAAACCAGTTAACGAATTCTCAAGATAGAAACTGCTAAGCAAATCATTTTAAGTATAAAACCTCCTTTAATCAAAGGAGTGTTCGATATGTAAGTTGAAGCATAATGAAAGTGCCACCCTGATACATCGACAACAAGCTTGGTGCTCTTGAAGAATAAGGAAAATGGTGGTTGATATTTGCTCTTTTCTTGGGCAGTAGGATGAAGTGTTCATCTTACTCACCTAAAAGGATACCATTTGGTCTCAATTTATTCAAAAGTGTGAATATTTCTTATCGAACGCCCTGGCTCTCTTGGCTTTTATAATCATTCAAAGCTTTCAACAATATTGCCTTCATATTTCCAAACAATTTGAATAATTACTCGAGCAATCAAAAGGATAGGGCTTAGCTCAGCTCATTAATATGTAGGAAATCACTAAGAACAGAAAATCCTCCAAAAACATGGCCGATAGATCTGTTTGCTCCCTTAATTTAACCCAATGAAGAAGAAACACGGTCATTCAGTTTAATTAGGCAAAGTGGCTGCTAAAAGGCCAATTGCAAGTTCAATTTTTGTACGTGTCAACGTTCTGCATAAGCCAAAGCAGACACAGAGTTTTACACTACCAAGCAAGCGACAAAGTCTGGTTCAATTTCTTCTAGTGACAAGCCAGGAAAACATCCCACGTTGGATGGTAGAGATAGGTCCTCTCTTGTGTAATTGTCAGCAGTGTCGTCATTGACAAAAAAAAAAAAACTATAATTTATATTAAAATAAATAAGAAAGTAAATTTAAAAAAAAATTGTTTAACCTATATAAAAATTTGAAAAAAAATATATTTTAATTCTTATTAAAATTTTGAAACTATAGTTTGATCCTTGCATCAAAAAAACTTCCTAGTTCTATCCCTAATAACACATATGAAACTTTTTAATTATTTGAAAATTTCAACAGTGGCTTTGGCCATCGGCACTCTGGAAGAGTCAAATGGAAATGCAATCTTTGGTGGGAGCCGTGAACCAATTGGATTTGGTCCAGATACTACCTTCGCCACATCCCATTCTAATTAGATCTAGAATTGGATCTGGTTTCATATTAAAATTGCTATTACAGGACTCCATTAATGAAGTAAAAAATGTCAGATTTGTAGGGGGGGCACCATTGACCACTCAATTTCAGCCCCTTAGTCAAGCATACCCCCTTAAAAGAAGTTATCCAAGATAAAAGCACCCTGAATCCACTATTTTAGGCATTCAAAGTCGCTCGTAATTCGATGCCTAGGGATTTTCCTTTCAAGAAGTACATATGTCTACTAAGTGGTCTGTTTTGCAGGGCATCTCGTGATCTAAACTTTTAAGTAAGCATTGGTTCGCATCCCACTTCATCTCAAAATCCTCTTCCTTACACCCTTGAATTGAACTTGAATTGATTATTGCACCTCCAAGATGTACCATTTAATAACAAATAAGCAGTGAGTTCGATTAACAACAAATGGCAGGTGATCTCTCTTTCACATGAAAAAGTTCCCATCATTGCTTCGTCCTTACAACAAGGGATGTGAATCCCAGGTAATAGAATTCCCAACTCCTATATTCCAAGTCCTTTTCTCGAGGAAGTTCGAGGATTCAATCTTTGAAAACAATGGTAAAATCGTTTAAAAATCTTCTCGCTTTTAAGCAATACACTTTGCTTTTCGCTTTTAAGCAGTACATCTTGCTTTGGCTTTCAAGAATAAGAAGACGACCCCACGAACTAAAAACTAAACTTTCATCTAGCAATTGGGTTGCTTAAAGGGCATGGTGTAGCTGATCGGGTTTGAAGGCTGATGAAAATCCAATAGTCAGTTAAATTTTTATGTTGCTATTCTTCTTTGGGCTCTAAAGCACTAAACTGTCCATCTAACAATTGCGTTGCTCTAAGGGAAATGGTGTAGCTAGTCGGGTTGGCAAGCTTAAGAAAGTCCAATTGTCAGTTAAATTCCATGACACTATTCTTCTGGACTGTCGAGTAGGAATACAAGCAAAATCGGTGGAGGTTTCCATTTGATTCAGAACCTGTCACAACCATCGATGTGGTTACTATACACTGTTGAGGAATAAACCGATTGCAGTTAATTCGTATTTTGCAAGAGCGATGCATGATTGCACACTGCGAAACTTACAGAGAAGAAGTTCTACTTCTCTTGTTCTATTGACCAATAATTCATGATTTGCATCTTTTAGAAGGAACAATGTTGACAAATCCTGTTATGTTACCATCAAAGCGTCTGTATTTGTTTCAGTAAAATAATAAAGCAGCAGCCTTTGGGCTCCAGATTCTCTCGGAGACAATTTTTTTGCAATTCGTTTTCTTCTTTTTAAATCAGATATTGCAGAAGTAAACCATAGTCCTGCTTCTGCGAATGAAATTTCTGGAATATGATCTGGAAGCAGCTTTTGCAGACCAGAAAAATTCATCCGTTCACAGAATCTAGCACTTGGCTAGATGTAACCGGGCCATGCAGCTAAATGATGGAGACTACTACAAACTTTTTTACTGCATTGAATCTAGTGAACACCTAGATTTGATCGACATCCTCAACTGAAGAAACGTTCCGGTGCAGATAAATATATGCTTGAACCCTTCTGGTTTTCGTGTCGATTCTCGGGGCTCTTCACTATTTATGATGCCCAACTTGGGTCGGCTTCTTGTTTAATGTTTAGAACAGCTACTACTACACACCATAATTAAGCAACCCAAATGTTGATTCTCGCAAATCATCATGGTTAATTTCTGTTGAAAATGGTCAGAGTATTACAGAAGTCATAATCCGATTGCTCTCTCTCTCTCTCTCTCTCTCTCTCTCTCTCTCTCTCTCTCTCTCTCTCTCTCTCTACGTATATATGATCATCATGTAAACAGTTTATCTTCTGAGTAGATTCAGAAGACAAAATTATGGCTACTTTTTAGTTGAAGTTAATTATCTGAGATCAAACTCAAACCATTTTCTTAGTGCAATAGAATGATGTTGGATCGTACCGCACAAAAAGCTCCTGAAATTAAAAAACCATGACCAAAAAGGTAACCTCATCAGCAGGTTTGGAATTGGGCAACAGACATTCAACCATGTTGTCTCAAAGTGTTTATGCCCTTTAGGAAGTGAATCTTGTTGGAGATACTTGTCCTTGCACGTGCATGCACACAGGCACATGAGCGCGAATACCCACAGCTTGATTACTTTTAACCTTCACTAAGTTGGAGGAAGTTTCGTAACAGACTTTATATATATATATATATATATATATATATATATATATATATATATATATATATATATATATATATATATAGGATTGACAGGAAGAAACTGAGAGGCTGGAAACAAACAGATCGCAGACTGACTCAAGATGGTAAAACTATGAGGCTAAGACCCTTAATCTATGATAGTACTACCAGTCTGCTTCCAATACCATGCGTCCTTGAGCCAATAACCAATTTCAGATCCACTGCAGGGTTTCTAAAAGTGACTCAAGCCAGTCCCTAGAGACTTTTAGCTAATGTTGCAAATACTCAGACTTAGATCAGCTAATAGGAATTTGGTTTTGATTGGAAGTACAGCAGAGGGAAACTCGGAAATCCAACCCGAACCATTTGCACCCCAACTATGGCACTTCTTTTTGGTGCAATTGGTACTAAAGTTCCTTGCTTCTCGTACAACCAAAGAATTCAGACATGGAACTCATGGAAACTGTTCTCAGTGTTTACACTGCCACTTCTTCATATCAGAAAAGGAAAGCAAGAAACAACAAAATCGATATGCAAGAGCGGGATGGCGTTGCATGTTAGTACATTTTTTCTACTGAAAAGGGAAGAAGTGGCAGGGGAAGTAGTACCTGAAATAACCAAGTTGTGACAAAAGGTTTCATTTCAGTACAGAGAAAGTAGAACAGACCAACCAGAAAAGGCCATGAGGATTCCCATAGTAACTGCAGAGAAGCCCACTACAATTTTCCTCATGACATAAAAAAAAACAAAGACCCATGTGATCCTTGAATAAAATCCACACGTTCACAAGCCCCAACTTCACGATACACAAATCCATGGGGAGGGACGTTCCTCGTCCATACACTACTGCGACATCTTGCAGATTTATTACTTGTTTCCTGCACTAGCTAAGGCACCACCACATCTCTCTTCTCTCTTTCTTTCTCTCTCTCTCCCTCTCTCTCTCTCTCTCTCTCTATATATATATATATATATATATATATATATATATATTGCCATCTCTTGCAGATTTATTTGTTGTTTCCCACACCAGCTAAGACCCCATACCTCTCGCTCTCTCTATCTCCCTCTCTCTCTCTCTCTCTCTCTCTCTCTCTCTCTCTCTCTCTCTCTCTCTCTCTCTATCTAGCGCCTTCTTGCTGCAGTTTCTCTCTGTGCATTGAAGTAGACAGCAGCAACGGGAAGGCCAAGCTCATTCTCCTGTGCAAACCTCTTGGTGTTGAAGTGGTCCCTTGATGAAGGCGAGCAAACACACTGCCTCCTTTTCTGCTTGAACAGGACAAACACAAACCTGTGTATGCCAATATTTGGCCTTGGTGACTCATAAGCCGCTAGTTCTTTTCCTGCCAAAGGCCCCATCGGTTGTCAGTAACCATCTCAGAAAGTTAAAGACATCCTGAAAGGGTTAAACAAATATGAATCTCACCAAATGATACGTCTGTTGTGCCTGGTATGTCGGTCACCAGCCTATAACCATTCAACAGGTAACTAATCAGAATCCAAGTGATATAGAGAAATAAGTGAAAGGTGTATACAATGATTTTTTAATCATTTTAGTCACATAAAGAAGTCGCAACTGCAAAACGAGAAGACAGACAGACAACGACCTCGCATGTCCTGCTAGATGTCAGTTTTATGTATTTGAAATTTAAGTATGCGCAAATTTAGTGTGTGTATGTTCAGCCACAAGGCTGAAGCAGTAGAAAGACTTTCTTATTCGAGTTTATGCATGTCTAATCTTGGTATCAAGGTATGACTTCATCCGAAAAAGGCCAAAGAAATGACTCAGTTTCTTGGTCGGTAATAATGCATTAGAAAATCATTACTGATCATCTCAAGTAAGTGCTGCCCATCGTCATGAGCAAAATGATAAGGAAAAGTAGATGCTAGAAGCTTAGAGGAGAAAGTGAAATTACCAATGAAGATGCTCTCTCAAATATGGGTCACTAGGGCCTGGCACATCAGGGTCTGTCATGATCTGTTAGAGAGATCAGCAACGTTGGTTAGTCCAGAGTTCATAGTTGGTTCACGATTAATCCAAAAGAATATGTACTTACGATATATCAAGTAAATGAATAATAGCGAGAAAAGCATTACCATTGTGAAGAAGGACCTCAGGTCACCTCCATTAACTTCTACCTTTGGTTTAAATGCTACTGCAGAGGGCATGAACTCATGTCCATTGCAGACCTGCTTATTAGAATTGTAAACTACACTCATCTTGATGCTGGGAATGAAGTCTTCGAGCACTTCTCCTACAACCCTTCCAAGTACAAGAGGCTCAAAGGATCTAGCCATCGATGAAAAGAAGTGAGAAGGATAAGGTTTTTGTCAAACTCTTCAGCTGTTGCCTGGGAGTGGGATTTCTTTGTTGGATGAAGCCGCAGGCCCGCAACCAACCTGCATTTATAAACTGTCCTATTGTTGCTTTTTGGAATGCATGTACCACCCACAGCTCCCTCTCTCTCTCTCTCTCTCTCTCTCTCTCTCTCATAAAAGTTGTGAATGATTAAATTAAATATTTGCTGTTTCCAATAGCTATCCACCTTTGGTCTAGACTCTGGCTCAAGAGATCACCAGAGTCTCCAAAATTTCAAGAATCCACGGAAGTGTCATTTATAAACCACTTCTTACAGCTAACCTCAATGAGCACCACTTATTTTTGCACTACCTGATACAGGTTAGCATCTCACAGAACTATTTTTTACGGTATCCCATCTAACCATTTCGACACAAAAGCTGTTTATTTCTTACTCAGCACAGAGGCACGCCACTTTGTTATCTGAATTTGATTTTAGCTTGAGTTGAAAGCATCGTTCTAAGCGCATATTTTGACAGTTTTCAGAGAAAATGACAGTCCCAAACTAAGAAAATCAGAGCATCATGCCGTTGCATAGAATTAGGAACAAAATCTACTCCCCCAGAGAAATTCTCGTCAAGATTTCGTTATAGATCCTCTCACAATGGAAACCGATTTTAATAAACCTGGCTATCATGTTTCATTCGGTGCGCAAGTAATTCTTCTGTTAGAGCAGAAAGCGTTTTGCAGATCATGGCATCTTTGCATATCAATACTTGGACAATATTCTCGCCAAGGCAAAGAAACAAATATATCATATATTATATTCCATAACATCAAAGTGTGTTGCTTTTAATTCCAAATGCTCATCCTACTTGGAGCTAGGTCTGTCAGCGTTAGGCATCCAACCCAGCAAGATCCTCATGAACTCACAGTATGGATTTAAACAACAGGATATAAAACCTGACCCACATAAGTTGGAGATACATTAAAGCTAGAGAACGACGCTGAATTCAGCCAAGTAGATCAATAATCGAGTAAGAATTATGCCAACTCAGAAACACAAATTTGATTCGATGCTCTTTATGTCCACAACCTTGCAACCAGGTTCATGTCGAGTAGATGCATGACACAGACTTTAACCATAATATAGTGACAAAAGTTCAAAACGTTAATTTCTCATCATCCAAGTTGTCCTACGAATTTTCAAAGTTTTAAACGTTCATCAGTTTCTGCGGCAGAAACTTGGTAACTCAGACAAGCTAAACCTTGTAAAACGTAACAAATATTGTTTCTAATAAGTACAGAATATCTTACTGAATTTCTAGCCCTAAGGATGAGTGTTTTAGGAAAAGGGTAAAAGCGGCAAAAGAGAAAAATAACAAAGAAAACAAGAGCAAAAAGCCCATTCTTTTGCCTGCCACCAACTTGTACTGTAAAGCATTTTTTCTTTAATAAATTTGGAAACTATGCCAATTTCCAAATTTCTTCTAAGCAACGCAAGCATGAGGCTCAAGAGGGTGGTGGAGGTATGGGGAGGGTTCTCACGGAACCTTCCCGAGTTTGCAAGTTCCCAAGGAACTTTGCTTCTTGTGGTGCAGGAATGGAATAAAGGATCAAAAGGACAATCCCACTACAAAGGCATAGGCGCAAAAGGGACTGACTCAGATCCAAGATCTTGGTTTGGAAAGCCCAAACTTACTCAGAGTGGAAAAAAAGCATAAGTACTTGGGTCACCCACAGCTATGAGAAATTAAAAAAAAAAGCAAAAAAAAAGGGTATTTGGTTCTATACTGAGCATCCACTAGTTTTCACGAGCAATTATTTGTGCCTTCAATAAGAGATATTTTGATGCAGTTTGCTTGACCAAAATAAGAAAAGGAGATGCATGAGTGGATGGCAAAACTGATGCCTTTCATTCAGTCAGTAAAAAATGACTAGCAGTTCAAGGGCTTGTCCACAAGTCAAGGTGACACACCTCTGCGACGCCATGTGATTATTGGAAACTTTCTCACGTTTAGCAGAGTGAAAAAGTGAAAGGTGCAGTTGCCATTCTCTCATCTTTCATATGCTCTGTTCTTTTTTTCACTGACAACAAGAGACATACGAAGTTCAGATCAGTTAAAGGACCTGCTCCTTAAGTGGTCGTTTAACAGGCAGATGGAAGAAGAAGAAGAAAAAAAAAAGGTTTGCCGAGTCTCATAGTTCACAATGCATCACAAACATGGTGATCGGAAGATGGTAACGCAATTCAAAACATGATTTCTGTTAAGTAAATAGTGCTGCATGACATCGAGTGAAAGAGTTGTCTTTGACCTCAGGATACGTTATTCGGTGTGGGGTTGGGGAAGGGGCACTGTAGGGGGGGTGGCTCTTTCCCAACGCTATGGATCTGGTCCTAGAAGTTGTTTTTAAGATGGTGGAAGAGCCGTATATATGGAGCTCATCTTGGTTCTTGTTGGGAGCTTGCTTTGTTGGTTTTCATGTGAAAATCACAACCTCAACATTGTTTAGAGACTACAGTTTTCAAAACACACTACATTGGGGAAGGTGTTCAGCCCTTTCAGTGCAACGTTTTCGATACCACATCAAAACCATGTGATTGTCTTTCATATACACCTACATTAATGATGAAAATTACTGTACATATTTCAATGAATAGCTTCCACACAGAAGCCCGACGCAAGTCATTGTTGTACAAGTTTTATCCTTAACTATGCTCGTTATTTAGAGGAGAATGTGTCATTGAAGCAATAGACCCATGCAATGCCACAGAACAACCACTCGCCAAACTGTGAACAAGTCGAGCATAGCACAATCCAGTTGTTAATGTAATAATGTGTAGAACGCATTGAATGATACATAATAACGTCTGTATGGATGTGGAATCCAAATGGCCAGCCTTTCTACATCTTGTCTGCGACGTGGGGAGGGCACTGCAGATGCATTCATAGGCTTAATCTGTGCTTCGTTTCTGCATCTCTCAGTGACCAGGGCAAACTGCATAATGCGTCAACTACATATGCCTTACTAAACCCACTGACTGATCTGCTGCAAGGTGAAAAATTTCAGACGCCTTGAATGGCTTTTCAATGCCTTCACTTTAAATATAAGACATGATTCTAAATTTCAAAGTCAGTCATCAAACCAGAACAGTGGCGTTATTCTTGATCGCGAATTTTGAGACCTCACGGTCCCTCCGGTTCTCTCTTTGAACAATAATATTGGAATACTATGTCACATCCAACATCACTTCTCATTTCCACTCTTATCTGCATTGACCGTACGTGCGCTCTTCAATAATTGAAGGACGAAAGTGGGGGATGTGTTCAGTGCATCGTTCTTGACCAACATGGTACCGCTGCATCCTTTAAACGGATTGAATTTCTTGATGGGATAAAGCAGCTAACGTTTTGGAGAGTATCTTTTTCTTAGCCTTGTTCTCCAATAGGAGGTCCATGTGCTTGCCCATATAGGGTTAGGATCATGTGCCATTGATTGACTTGAAGCATGTCTGTTTCACTGTTCGGTGCAAGAACTACAGTACTAAGGTGTTCCAAATTCAAAGAAAAGCATGCAAACAGTGAACAGAGGAACGCACGGAACGGAGAGTCTTATGTCTTCCAAATTAATTTATTAAATACAGCCTTCCATGGTTTATCACAGAAATCTGCAGAAAGAGACGCTTGAGCACCCCTGCCAAACTGGGAAATACTGTTTTTCCAGTTTTATCAGTTGAAGCCGTCAATGTTATTTATTCGCTCGTCAGTGTACCATCATCAGTACACCCAGCAGGCCTGATTGGGAAAACGTATGGATCCATATAATTGAACAAAAGAATGAGGGACCTGATTTTCATTGGTTCTTTGAGAATTTGTTCAAACGTTCTTCCTCGCCATGGCCAATTTAAAATTTGGTTTGTATAATGAGGAAGATTGTCAGGATTGATGCATTTATGATGACATCAGTCACCTTAAGAATTTATCAATCAATGACTAGCAATATGGTGCTAATGTAAAAACGTATCTTCATTTAGCAGCCAAAGTGATAACGAAACCTGTGTCTTTCATGCAGATTGTATCACGAGTCGATAAACGTGAGGTCGTTTTGAGAGACCAAAATAGTTTCCATAATTTCAAGTATGGATTGTGCTCCTGCAGAGTCTACTGTAATCATTTTGGTATTCTACAGCCATCTGTACAAATTTAGACATGATCTCCATATTCATATATTCTGCTAACTGTTCCTTTCTGTTTCCTCGGGACATGGTTCCACAAATTTGTAAATCCATCCCTGCGTGCTCATACAAGGAAGAAAAATGTAGTTGAAGGGCAAAAGCCCACACGATTATATGATTTTCAGGAGAACAAATATTTTCGCCCAATCCATTGAATACTGGATCTCAGGCCAGACTTACGATTCTAAAGATGGTTCCAAGAACACTGGAATTGCCTAATTCCGATTGCTTGTATCAGACTTGGGAAAAAGCCATTCTGTTCCTTGTTGGGTATGTGAACTTACAGGTTGACGTGTAGATAGATTGATGTTTGGAAGGCTGTGTGGATCGCTACATATGAGAAGATCCGCTGGACAATCTTGGACATCGATCGCCGGTTTATCCGTGTGATATGGTTCGTCAATCGAACTCACTCTGATTCTCTAAGTATGATCTTGAGCTATAACATTACTGGGTATGGTTTTATAAACAAACCAAATCTTACATGAGGAAAAGTTGAAGATTGTAGAGAGAGAGAGAGAGAGAGCGATATTTAGATTTGGTTAGGTCCAAGTGTCATTGGGTCTAATCTAACTGGTTCGCAGTCAAATTCGGGTTGAAAATCAAGCATTTATATGCTCGATCTTTAGTCAGAATCAGTTTGCATCTGAACTCCGTCCCCAGCTTTCCTGCCCATTGCAAATCTTTAGTTCCTATATACGGCTCCTGTTTCCAACTGTTGATCGTTATCGTTCTTTCCAGTGTTCTTCCTAAATCTTTAGTTCCTACTTTAGGGTTCCTGTTTTCAACCGTTGATATTTGTCATTCATTCCAGCATTCTATACAGAATGGTTGGGCACCCAGATCCAACTGTTCTTCGTTCGCTTATCTAATTCCAACTACAACCTGGATTAGGATCTCTATGAGTCTATCTATGTTCTTTGGTTCTTAATTCGGATCATCCAATCCATATGCATCTGACCCGTTGTCCGCTGTTCAACGTGGAGGCAGAAGCCTTGAGCTTCAGCTCTGAGCTAAAATGGCCGTCCTGGGTTTAGGGTTTTAAGGGTTTTTTTTTCTTTTCCGATGAACGGGGAAGGTTTCGCTGCACCTCGATGCTTTGTAAGAGTCATGCGCTTGGCATCCAAAAGAAGCTCCCCGCGTTCCGCCCTGTCTCTCGATTCCTCCGCTCATCTGCTCTTGAAGCCCTGAATCTCCCTGAAGAATCGCCGGCGGAGGGGCCCCAAAATGCCAGCTTTCTCAGATTCCTGCAGCTGGAGGTTCAATTTTACGCCTCCAATGGGTGCCCCGCCGACGCCCTAAAAGCCTTGAATTACATGAGAAAAATCAGAGGTAAGCCCACCATTCTCGACTACAATCATCTTCTGTACCACTACTTGAAAGCGAGGAACGTTTCGTTGGATCATGTTTCCGTAGTTCTTAGTGAAATTAGGCAGTCGGGCTTCTCATGGAACGCCTCTACGTACAACATACTCACTAATGGCTTCGTCAAGTTGGGGCTTTATAACGACGCTTTTCGGGTTGTTTGCGATATGTATGAAAACGGGCTTTTGCCTTCTTTTACTTGTTTGATGGTGGTGTTGAGGAAATTGCTTGTAGTGGATGATTTGGTCGCCTCTGTTACTGTAGTAGAGATGATGTTGAAGTGGGGATACATTCCGACTCCACCTAGTGTGAATCTTTTGATCCTTAGGCTGATTCGCTGTGCTTGCATTAGGGAAGCATTTTCATTGTTCTGCATACTTCTCGAGAAAGGATTTTACCCCAACCTGTATTCTTACAATCCTATAATTGATGGATTCTGCAAATCTGGAATGAATGCTAATGCTCTGGCGCTGTTTGCTTGCTTGCGGAAGAAGGGTTACACGAGTAATGTGTACTCGTATACGGCATTGATACATGGTTTCTGCAGAGAAGGGTTGTGGGAAGATGCTAATTGGGTTTTGAATCACATGGTGCTTGACGGGCATCAGCCTAATGTGGTGAGCTACACGGCGCTGATTAAATTTCTGTGTGAGCATGGGAAATTAGAAAAGGCGTTCACTATTTTGGGTAAGATGGAACAGCAGAAATGTGAACCAGATTCCATCACATATAATGTAATTATTCGTGAATCATGTCGGCAGGGAAGGATTGTGGATGCCTGTGAATTGTTACGGGTTATGGATGCAAAGAGGTGTCCAATTGATGCATTCACGCTTAGTGCTTTGGTTGGTGCTCTTGTTGATGCTGGCCAAGCTGATTCTGCCATTAAGCTTCTGCGCAGTGTTTCAGCTATGGGCAGTGTGGTTGATGTTGTCTTGTGGAACATTTATTTTGATTGTCTGTGTCATGAAGGGCTCTTGGAAGAAGCTCTGTCTCAAGCATCAAAAATGAAAGAAAATGGTTTTCTCCCAACGGCTTGTACATATAATACAATAATTAATGGGCTTTGCAAGGGGGGTTATCTTCAAGAAGCATGTGAACTTTTCTCTCTGTTTGAGCACATGGGTAGTGGACCTGACATGGTTTCTTGCAATACAATGCTCTCTGCTTCATGCAAGCAGAAGGATTCGTCATTGATTCGAAGAGTCTTGCATGTCATGGAAGTCAAAGGCTACAAGCTTGATGCAATAAGTTATACTTGTCTGATTCAGTACTTTTGTTTGGAGGACAAGTACTCAGAATGTTTTAAGCTCTTGAAGTCCATGGCCAGCGGAGGCCTTGCTCCTGGCATTGTTACGTATAATGTTCTTCTTCACAGTCTTTGCGAGAAAGGTTTGGTTAGAAATGCTTATAAGTTCTTCATGGACATCAAACGTTTCGATAGCATGTTCCCTGACATTGTTTCTTACAACATTCTCATCCATGCAGCTGCAAAGGAGAAAAAAAACCTTTTAGTGGCAAAGCTTCTAAATGATATTTATGACTCTGGTCTTGTGCCAGATGCTGTTACATATGGTTCCCTTATTTACAGCCTTTGCAAGGAGGGAAGTATATCTGCTGCCATGAAGCTTTGCTGCCAGATGAAAGAGAAGGAGATATATCCTAGTATTGTTATATACAACATATTGCTAGATGCCTTACTGAGAAGAAGAAAATTTTGGCAGGTGTTCTTGCTATTAGTCGAAATGTCAATTCAAGGATGTGAGCCAGATGAAATTTCTTTCATGATCCTGAAGCGGATTATGACACAAGGAGGCCAAAGGGGCCACCCTGATGCCATGAGAGCTACTTGGGTGTTGATGAGAAAAATTTGTAGTTGTCATGATCAATTTGCTGTAAGTCCTGGTTGACAGAGGCTTATATATTGTAAGCACATATACCACACTCTTTTGAGCATCCTGTTGGTATCCTGCACTGTGTTGTAGTAGGAGGTGGAGCATGGAGCTACCAAGATGCCATGACAGCTATGTGGGCTAATTGTTGAGCAAAACTTGCTGTCACGTCTCACGAGACCGTTTTAATGGGCATTCATTGTGAAAATTTCTTAATGGGGCTTGTGTGTTATGAGTGATGAAATATGTTAGAGAAATGCTGTTCTGCAGGTGATCCTGGGCTTCGTGGTCTCAAATCTGTCTCAACAAAACAATCTTTGCTTTATTGGCTTGCCATTACTGTGACTGCCAAATACTGGCTTCGCTTGGTCATGCAGATTGTGGATTCTGGTTGGCTTACTTTTGGAATTTAAGGCCAAAATCCTAAACCCTAATTCGTTTGCAGTATTGAAGATTTGAACGCTCCGGAGGCAATGTTATTAAGACAGCTGCAGAGACTGTGCTTCTTCCATGAAATTGGTGAGTCTTGAACAGTGTTAATCATTGACCCACCGAATGCAAGTACTCCGTTGGGAGCTTCTTGTGAGATTTGCTGGAACATTTCATAGCTAATCAGCTTGCTTGTTGTCCACATTCTCTGCTGAAAATTTTTACTGGCTAAGGATTATCTGATGTCTATCTCTTCCATTTAGTCTTTTACACCACATGTTTTCAGCTACCATGTCTACTTCAACATACTTTGACAAATAAAACTTTTTTTTAGTACTGAACCCTAGTGTGCATGGATCTAATATAACACACTCTTAGCTAAAGGTTGATCTCATCCACATTGTCAGGTTATGCAAAAGAGAAATAAGAAAAGAGATCCGCGCTTTCAACTACAGGGTTTTGAACTACAAGGATTGACGCAACATATGAAGGGACTGATCGGACCAGTTCCTACCGTGGATTACATTTTTTTGGGTGTGTGGCTGGGGTTCAGGTTCTTCGTGGATGTTTTTTCTTTGGAGGAACTAATGTGGAATTTTGGTGATTTACAGGTTATCTATTATGGCTATTTTCCTCCCAAATTTCAGAGACCATTGGGAGCCTGTTAAAAATGGTGATCGTCGAAAACATCAAGCACGTCTGGTCTGGAGAATATGAGCCCGAGCATTGTTCCTTTTGGCTGTGAGCACTTGGGCTAATGGGAGATACATTCATGACGTCGTGATCTCTATTCATGATTTCAATCTGAAGATGCGCCTCTTCTTCATAGTGTTTTTACCTCGAGTGAAGAATGTTCCTGATTTTTGTGAAGAATGTCTCTGGTTAGTAACGACCTACAACATAGGTGAAGTTGTCCGGTATAAGTTCTGTGTCAAGAAAGTTTTCTAGCTAAAACACGGGGGGAGAAAGTCAGACCTCGACGTGTACCACTCTTTTACTGTGGAGAATTTATCAGAATGCATGCACCTGAATAGCTTCTCCAGACCACCAAACTTTCCCTTCAAGATTCTTGGCCATTTCACCATATATATATATATATATACTCTCTCTCTCTGTGCGCGCGTGTGTGGGCGCTTCTAGACAAGCCTCTGCTTTACTTCTCTGTTGGTTGAAGTTCTCATTTATTTAATTGGCTGAACTCGTATCATCCAAGGCTTGGTTAAGTTGGCTGAGCTTGTGATGCACTTTGACATGCAACAGAGCTCCTTTTTTCTGTCATACAATAAAATGCAAGCAGAAAGAACATGTAACATCCAGCCTAAGCAATCTGCGGCTTCTAGCATGGCTCCCGCTGTTGGGAAGAGAGACTCCTTGTGATATACAATCAATCCCCACTCTAACTTTGTCAAATTTCTCGAAAGATCATTTCCATTCCTCAAATTTTGATTGCCTTTTGCCGTTTTTTATCATGTGGCAGCCATTGGGCTTGGGCGTACGCTTAGATTCAAACGCCGTTATGAGATAAAGTTGAACCAACGTTGGAAACTTTTAACAAAGAAAAGCGATAAAAAGAACCAATGAGTCATATTAGAACGCAAATTGGATTGATTTTACTGATATGGCAATGTAGGTATACGAGAATAGTGATCGTATTCCAAAATGATGTTATTTTAAGTTCGATATAGCACAATGATTGAGTAGATATAATTAAGTAGCACCTAGAGTGGCTGTCTTGTATTCTCGTTACTCTCTCCTTCCTCGGCCCAGTCCTTTCAGTAAACCGACACACCATTAGAAAAACTAATTTCCACAACAGAGAATTTTAGAAAATCACACTCAACTCTTGAAAAACTAACAAAAACAAGCTTACATTTCACATTTTTTACTGCATTGAAAGGTGGGCAACAAGCCGGGTGCCCAGTGGGTAGTTGGATATCTAACCTGTGATGAGCCGAGCTTGGGCTGGTTATTATAACATCCAGGGTGACCCCCGATTAAAAAGTATAACATCCGGGGTGACCCGATTAAAAACACACAAACACTTGTCGAGTCGAGTATTGGGGGCTCGACCCAACCCCATATATGTATTTAAAACTCATATCTCCATATTTTTTATTCTCTCTCTAGAGAAAGAATGGATGTGATTCGGGGAGTTTAACACGTTGTGGAATTCAATGAGCTTAACATGTTGATGTTGTGGAAGCAACGAGGAACTGAGTAGCTCGGGGAAATCGTCTTTTACAAGTTTTTGCATTCTTTGGCTCCATAGCATAAGATAATTCGGTGACAAAAAAAAAAAAGCAAACAAGAAAACAAAATTCTAGGATAGAGGTGCAATTTTCAGCATTAGCTTTCAGCTAATGATTGTGTTAGGACTGGTCACAGTTCAAGAGCTTGTTGAAGCTTGGTACTTAATATTTTCCTTTCTTTTTAGAAAAAATGTTGATGAGAAAGAGAGCAATTGAAGCTGTTGCTCGGGCAAGACATGTCAGGTTGTGGGAAGGGTGTCTCCACCGGCTAGCTCTAGCTATCTCATATGCCATTGCCAACCTTTATGGTAAGCTTTTCTTTCCCTATTTTCTTATTGAAAATTCTAATGTGACCTCTAAAACCTAAGCTACGTTGTTCTATTTCCCCTTCTAATTTGAATTCTAGTGGGTTTCTCTTCTTTCAGCCAACAATGTACTGCTTTTTTAAGATCCCAAAAAGTCATCTATCTTTTTGTGTCTTACCTCTGTTTTTACGTTTTTGTGCAGAACTTTTCAATTACAAATTTGCAACAGGAACTGCTGGGCAGTCGTAGTGACTGAGTTCAGATCAGTGATTTAATAATCGTTCTCTTTTCCTCTCCCTCTCCCTACCTGCAAACTATCTCACAGTGAACACATGACAGCTACGTATACAACCATGAAGGCTGTTGTTGACTGAATGCTTTTGTGGGCATTTCAACAAACAAATGGAGGCGTTGGCAATGAGCATTTGCCACGAAAGGATAATTCCACGAGCAAACATTGTGCACCAAGATGCTTCATACTAAGAAGCGTTCACATAACAACAGAAAAATGCGAACGACGTGGACACGAAAGCAGTGGCGGAGCCCCATGGTAACATTCCCCACCCATTTACTGCATCATTTGTAAAACTTTTTTCTTTATTGCTCTGCCAAAAATTTCAAGGTTGAACTAGCACGCCTTACCATAAAACCAGAGAAAGAAAACATGGGGGAAGAGGGAGGGACAATAACAGTCATAATGGTATTCCTAATCTATCTCAAGCTCAACATTGTTTAAGATTATTGAAATAACACCCTCCAAGATTTGAACGAGAAAGTGGCTATAACACATCACCCAACCCACCTAACTCAACCTTCTCTCCATGACTTGGTGAGAGAAAGAGAAAAAGAGTGTGGGTGTCGCTGGAAGTAGGCACCAAAAAAATTGAGCCCGAGATACCTAAAAGAGGTGGCTGAAAAATGAGATGAGACATAGAGGTTCGGACTAGTAGAACATGAAAAAAAATTCTCTTTTCTGTTTTACAATAAGGTCGTGGGTCCTTTCATTAACCTATAACGGGTACTTTAGAAAATTTGTTTATCACGTAACATTTTTCGTCGGAAGCAGTCACAAATGTGTTCAGTAAAAGTTGAGGGCCCTTTTGTGCACGCCCAAAAAGTGAGCGCTTTTGTTGTTAGTGACCCAAAACTTGAGCATTTATATATATATATATATATATATATATATATATATATATATAACGGCTTTAGAACCGTTCGTGTGAAACTATGACTATCGATGGCTTTTGGAAAACTTGGGCTTCTTAAAGGGTAAACGGGAATGGTGTGTGACATTTTTCGGACAACGGTAGCCAGCAAGGCAGCCGAAGAACGAAGAGAGAGACTCTTTCTGTCTGTCTGTCTTTCTTCTCTCTCTCTCTCTTCGGTCGATGGCAGGTTCCCATCGTAAGATTTCAGCTGCATCAGCGAGGGCTCACACCAGGAAATCAAAGCGAGGTTACAATTTCCGATTTTCCGCAGGCGAGTCTTCTTTCCCTTAATCTTCTTCTTTTCAATTGTGTCTGCATTTCTTCCATGAACTTTAGGGGTACATAGTCCTTTTCCCTTCATTTTACTCTCTTTCTTGGTTCATTCCTCTTTGTTTTCGTGGCATAAGGGGTTGTTTTCTGGTTTCCCTGTGAGCTTATTAGTTTAAGATTACGAAATTCGCTGCCCACTTCGTGTTTCCTTTTCTTCTTTTCCTTTTCTCTGTGTTCATTATGTTCATGTAATCAAAATGGTTCTCTGGTTCCTTTTTTCCTTTTTATTTTGGTTATCTTATCTTGAGTATGTTATGTGAAAATGGATGTTTCAGGTTTTTTGTCAAAGATTGCCATTGTGGTTTTAGTTGGATTCTTAGCATGGGGATATCGAGCGATCCAGCCACCTCCCCCTAAAATATGCGGATCTCGAGATGGTCCTCCTATTACTGCACCTAGAATTAAGCTCGCAGATGGAAGATATCTTGCTTACGAAGAGTTTGGTGTTCCTAAAACGGAAGCAAAGTATAAGATTATTTTTGTTCACGGCTTTGATGGGTGTCGTTTTCAGACCTTGCCTGTTTCCCCGGTATGAACCTTTTTTCTTGCAAAGTGATTCATTTTTTTATCTTTCGGTGTTCTTTTGTATTTCATTTCATCTGTTTCAGAGTGGGAAGTATCAATGTGAGTGGTATTTCAGGATGTTTTGGAGGAGATGGGAGTGTACTTAGTGTCCTACGACAGACCCGGATATGGAGAGAGTGGCCCAGATCCCAATCACTCAGTGAAGAGAAAAGCTTTTGACATTGAAGAGTTGGCAGATCAGTTGCAGTTGGGATCAAAATTTTATGTGATTGGATTCTCCATGGGAGGTCATTCTGTCTGGAGTTGTCTTAAATACATACCTCACAGGTACTTGGTTCAACGTTATTCATCCACATCTTGCTGTTGTTTGGTATTCCTGTTTTAACATATCTACTGTTGCACACGTAACATTCTTACCTTTTCTAATAAGCGACCTTCCAAAATGCCGCTGTGGTGCTTCTGATGTTCATTTTTTGCACTAAACATCAACTGTATGTAGTCAATGCTTACTTTCCTCTGAGGATTTCCTTAATTTTCTTTTGTCTTCCCTTCAGGAAATTAATGCTCTCTTCTAAGTATGCAGATGACAATAGCCTGGCTTACAGGACCTCCAAGTTGTTAAGTTTGCATATGTGAAAGCTTTGTGCATAGTTTTGCCTGACAAGAGGAAAGGTTTATGTTTAATAGTTGGTGCTCATCCTTTTAGGATACACAGTGGCTTAGGTCCATCTTGAAAAGGTGTTGATGTAATGTTCTTGTGTAGTTTGTCTCACATTTCATATTATATTTGTAAAAAGGAGATGCAGACTGAGTATGTTAATTTTCATGTAATACTTTGCACATTGCCTTTGTATTTTAGAAATTTAATCAACTTAGTTTTTTCCAGGTAAGAACTAATTTTTGTAACTTGACTGGCAACAGGATAGCAGGAGGAGCACTAATTGCTCCAGTTGTTAACTACTGGTGGCCTAGTTTCCCTACTAATTTGTCAAGAGAAGCTTACAACAAGCAGCTTTTACAGGACCAGTGGGCCCTTCGGGTTGCTCACTATGCTCCTTGGCTTACGTATTGGTGGATGACTCAAAAATGGTTTCCTTCTTCTAGTGTTGCATCGAAAGATCCTAGAGTTTTTACTTCTCCAGATATGGAGTTGATTCACAAGTTGAGAGACTTGAAAACGTGTTCTCAGGTTTGTCCTTATAAATCTCAAAGTATATTTTTTGAGTCATTCATGTTAATGCCTAGGTACAGAAGTGGTTGTAGGATCTCACCTTATACCACAATTTAATTTTTTGCCTACTTGTAGTGTCTAGGGCAGATTCATTAACCATTTTTTCGAACTCATAGTTAAAGATGAGTGCATTGGCCTGTAGGTCACATCTAAAATCATGGTCCATTCTTCATTAGTGACATGCATTCTGAAATGCATTGAAACCTAAGCCTAGGATGTTGATACAGCAATGATCTGTAAAATTATAGCAAGAGAAATGAAACAGTTCATGTTTATGTACACTTAATTTTTGTCCATAATTTGAACGGAAGTATTTTTCATATAATATTCCTGGATAAGAAACTATTATGTAGAAACTGTGAAACTTCTATCATTCACAGGGAACCAGATGTCCAGATTAAGGTGCAAGTTGTGTCACAGAATAATTTTGTCGGTTCAAAATTTATTGATTAAAACTGGAAACTAGTCAGAAGAAATTATTTTTGGTTGAGGGTCCGAGCAGTCTGGAAGATTGTTGGTATTCCAAGTCTTGACCACTGAACCATGTCTTGTATAGCTAGAAGAAAGTATGTACGGAACAGGCTTTAGAGTGTCAGCTATCCCTTCCAAGGCCTGACTGAAGGAGTTGAGTTGCAGCAGTTTATGGTTTACTCCGCTGGAAGCTTTGTTGCTAACCAATTCAGCCAGTTTACGATCTAAAAAATTCTTGAAAACTAAGGAAACCAATGGACGGTTGTTTTCTAATAGACAGTACAGACACATCCTTTTCAGATGTACTTGGTAGACGTTTTTAGCTGTCAATTGAAATTTTCAAGGCTAGAATGCAGTATTGTAGGCTAAAGGATTATTAGATGCCTATTAATTTTTGAATTATTTTAATTTTTTTTTTATTAGTGGTGTTTCTGTTTCAAAAGCATTGTAACATTTGCCTCAGCTATTATAAGCCTTGGACCTTTGCAGTCATGCCAGTTCCCTGGAGTTATTTCAACTCCTGACTCTCAGTCTCTGTGCATAAAAGTGCAAATTTGTTCTTCCTTCCTATTGTACCCATTCTTCTGTTGAAAATTCATGACACTGACTCAATTGAATCCTGGCAGATTCGTCATGTTCTTCTAGTGAGCTATTCCAGAGGAAACTATTCATAACAGACATAGATGCATGCAGAATATTTAACTATGGAAAGAGAAATTTCATAATGATGCTGGATCCTTTTCGTCGTGTGAGGATATGCACTACGTCAGTAGTGGACTGCAAAATGGCTACCATAAAGTGCGATGAGCTTTTGCAATAAATTGTTCTGTGTTTCTTCCTTTACCAATAATTTAGTATTGCACTATGAGCAGTTAAATTCTTGAAATGACTTTGCTTATTGATTTTTTTGCTAGATGTTTCCCCAAAGGTACCTTCAGCAACCATACTATTATTCACTATTTTAAAGTATAAACTTCTATGGCCACCTTGTGTTTGTTACATTGATCTTATTTTGCTCTCTAGGTCCATACATTCTGCATTTGGGAACATTGATGCTTGTGCTTTTCTGCTTATTAGATTGCAATAATCCGCATATCTGACATATATCTTTCTACAACTTTGATGCACAATTGTTGAATTGCTGGTTCCGTATGTTGTCAGTATTAGTTAATCTCCTCTGTTCTGAAATCCTATTTCTTTTATGTAGATGGCACCTCTTTTTCTCCCTCACACATTGTTTGTTGTTTCCTTTCTGGTATGCATTTTCAGGGTTATAGTAGACAGCAAGGTGCCTATGTTTCTATCCATCAAGATATGAATATTGGATTCGGAAGCTGGGAATTTAATCCTATGGATCTAGATAACCCATTTCCTAACGGTGAAGCTTCTGTTCACCTCTGGCAGGGGGATGACGATGGCCTGGTTCCAGTATCTCTGCAGCGCTACGTTTCTGAAAAGCTTCCTTGGGTGCACTACCATGAGATCAGAGGTGCAGGCCATCTTCTCATCTTTAGAGATGGTTTTAGCGTGGAAGTTTTGAAAGTGCTTTTGCAAGGAGAATAATAAAGCCTACTGCTTTTGAGTTTTGACTGCGTCCATGATTCTGTTCTCCATTTTGCCTCCATCTTTTTCCCTTTCCCTTTTGATTCTGTACGCCAGCTTGCTTCCTCTTTCTTTTTCTCCTTTTTCCCTTGCAGATTCTAAACACGTGGTTGCCAGTTAATTATGAGCTTCTTTTTGTAATATGAAGAGTTGGTCGTACGAATCTGATCTGGAATGCTTGTGTTTGGTATGTTTGAGCCTGTAAACATGATAAGATGCTCATTATATAAAAGATCAGTTGTAGACTGCACGCACGAGCACGTGCAGGGCATCAAGAGGGTGGTGGAAACGTAAGTGTCTGCGTGTGCGTGTATATATATATATATATATATGGACAGTCAATCTTGCCTCTTTGACTATCAAGTTTTGAGTTCTGTGTTTTTGTAAACCTAACCATATAAATTTATATGAATTAGATATACAAACTAGATTTTATAAGGATTTAGAAGTTAAGAATCCTAGTTTTTTAAGCTTGTAAAATTCAGTTTAAACATCAAATTTTGAAGATGTTCTTCTCATTCATGTAATTTTATGTATTTTTTAACCTATAAGTATGGTTACTTTGCCGGAGAAACAGCTTAACAAACTATGAAGCCTGCATATGAGTAATATGTTACTATATATATATATATATATATACGCACATTCTATGCATGATTATGAGCATGGCATGCAAGATATTCGAAGGGAATTGAGTTGAAAGTCAGTTCAATAGGCATGCTTTTTTTCTAAAGAACTTATGAATACCCAGAAATTGGTATGCAGCGAAGTTCAAGCATCCGGTCTTATTTGAGGTGACTGCTAATTCAAGGAGAGTTAGACAGCTCAAAAAGTATGCTGTGATTAGTTTTTTTTTGTCAAACATCAATTGCATTCACGATGTACTCGGTGTAACACTGTTACGAGAAGTTCAATCTCATATTTGAAACCATTGGAAATCTTCACGGGCCTATAAAAGGGTTGGTTAAGTGATCATGGGCTTATAAAAGGGTTGGTTAAGTGATTAGCTATTCTTGTTCTTAGTTTTCCTAGTTTTTTTTGGAGGTAGAACTAAAACTGTTGAGGGGTGAGTTCAAATATGTTAAACCAGAAGCACGAGATCAGATTGAGATGGAGCTGGGTTATCATAATTGATATCCAAGGCTGGTTCAACACTGCGTCCCTGGGTCCTATCTGGATGGACATGTGCCTTAAAAGAAGGTAGATTGTAAAACCCTATTATAAAAAGCTTAATCATGTATTAAAAATTGTTGGAAATTTTCAAGGCATTATAAAGGAGTTAGTTAAATGATCAGTCGTTCTGGTTCTTAGCCTTTTTAAAATTGAAAACTGAAACCTTCAAAGGACGAGATGAAATCTGCCAAATTAATAACCCGAGCCGGAATGGGTTAAGTTATTACACTCATTGCACACCTCGCAGGAGCACGAGAGTCCTTTTGCCACCCGTGTGTGACTTTAGGTCGCATATGACTTGATTAGCATAGCTCATTACTCTAAACTTGGTGGCTTCACTACCAAATGAACTCCAACATACTGTTTTCACGACAACCAGAAGAGGAATTAAGAAAGGTATTGATATTCAGATCTTCGATCCTCTGTGTGTGTGTCTGTATGTGTGTGCGCGGGTGCCTGCAAGGAAAGTATTACTCATGCGAAAATAACATTGTCTTGATGGAGTATAATAAACAAGGCAGGTAAGAAAAGGGCGTGAGAAAATGGCAGGTGATGTTTGTGTCAAATGGGAAAGTGGGTGACAAAATGGTGATTGATGTTTGCTTCAAGCAAGAAAAAAAAAAATTGTACAGGAAAGGCGAGGCGATCCAGCTTTGAGTGTGTGCAAACAAGATGAAACCAGAAAAACCTGTGGGCAGAGATTTCGAGAGGATTCATCTGAGTCATGTTCTTTTTTTTATGGCAACATTCAATATCACCTCTCGCTTCCTCCACGCTTTTGCTTCTTCAAATCAAAATCCAATTTCATACCTTTTCCTTCTTCTGTCATCTAATTTTGAAACAAACAGGAGCTTGAGAGAAAGAAATGCTAATAAAAAATTCTTTTCAGTTCAAAGCTTCAATATAAAAGATCCGCAGTACAGATCATGTGCTTGTCAGTTCAAAAATTTAATGTTAAATTTTAATTTGTGGGAAGCAACCTTCCATTCATTGCCCAATCACGTCGACGTCGTGGTGGCGAAGGTTGTTGGCGGCAACGACAGACAAAGCTTTTGAAAATAGAGTTCGGAAGTCGGCCGACTGCACAATAATTGATTAGTTTTTTTTACTTTAGAAAAACAATTGTTAATATTATTTGTCAAAGACCATACGCAGAAAACTAACCGCGCTCGTATATCAAAAAAATAATAATGAATCATCAACTGCGTTCCATACATTCCACGCAGAAAGCCACAACAAAATGTTCTGTTTTCTTTGTAAATTCAATTATCACATAGATCATACCTAAACTAAATTTAAGAATTTTTCTTTTGTTTGAATTGTCTTTTTTTGACATTATTTTATTATAGTATCAAAAAAACTTTTGAATTTTTTAGTTCATTAAGGCCAACAGGCGACTCACATTTAAGGGGTTTGAGAGATGAATCTCATAATCGTTGTCATGTTTTAGCAGTTTTTCTGAAATGTAAATGATGGTCAGTGCGACTTTTAAGGGGTTTGAGATATGAATCTCATAATCGTTGTCATGTTTTAGCAGTTTTTCTGAAATGTAGATGATGGTCAGTGCGACACTCAAGTTGAATGATTTAACTTAAGTTCACTCAAACCCCATACATATATATATATATCACCCAAGCACTCAAAACAAGTCAAAACCTTAAAAATTCAAATATATATATATATATATATATATACTAGTGAAACCAGATATGTTTGGTTGAGAGGTACCACTTGTGACTAAAGTAAGTCAAGCAACAGTTGAAAGGTGTAACTCCACTAATAATTAAAAAAAAAAAAAAAAAGTCTTTGCATATCAACAACTACCAAATTTCTAATACATGATTTGCCTAGCTCTCAAATTTTTTTCCCCCTTTGTCTTCTGCCAAGATTCGTGATTTTCTATTTTCTGTAAATGTGCCCGAAATAGAGATAAAAGAGCCACGCCAATACTTTATGCGAACATTGTATCTTTTTTTTTTCTTAAGATACATGTTCTTGAAATACACAATTTTAATAACATCGAAGTTTGCTTCGAGGAATATAAATATTGTTCCTTCCCTCTAAGAGTCTCAAACAAACTCTTGCTCTTGAGATTCTTAAACCAACTCATTGCCATAGGTTCCATTCCCACTTCGATATCGACTTCATCAAATTTTAAGGCCGTCTGAGAATTTTATTTATTTATTTATTTATTCAATTGTTGGTTGAACCAAGGGCCGGCTCCCCTTAATTTTTTTTAAATTAACATGTAAATTTAAAAAAAAACATTTATATTATATAAAATTTTTGAAAAAATAGATTTTGGTCCCTACCAAAATTTTGAAACTACACCAAATTTAAAGTTTGGCTAGCTTTACCAAATTTGAAATTTTTATATGCAAATACATATATAATGTTAAACTGCTCAATGCTGATTATATGTATATATATATATATAGAGAGAGAGAGACTTTTTCCAACAAGGATTTGGCATCTACCCATCTCCCTCACACCCCCACCCCCACATTTTATTTATTTATTTATTCAATTGTTGGATGGAAAATCTCTTTTGAATTGGCCGACAGGGCAATCTTAGCAAAGGAAACCATGATTTGTGTTTTGGGTGTGACATATTTTGTCAAATATGATCTGTTTGTGCTATTTAATTATTAGATGCTTGTTAAGAATGGCTTTTATCTATACTGTTGTGTGTGTGTATACTTGTCCTTTTAATTATTTATTTCCATATTTTTCCATTATTTTTATTAATACAACATGTTTTACAAATTTGGCATTAAAATTAATTTACACCATAATGCATCCTCTTAACAACTTTGCTCTCTGTCAGAGTCTACACAAGTCGTGGGTTTATTTTGTTCAACCAAAGCCGTGGGGATGAGCTTGTCAATATCTTACTTTGTATTTGATAAAAATTCGAAATCAGCCAGCCAACATTTATTCTCATATGAGTTTTTTTTTTATTAATTTTGTGATGCTAAAAACTGTCACAATAATGTGTCCCATGACTAGAAACCATTTACGACACCTTTTAATATCGTAAAATTTAATTTTATCCGTCCGGCAATGGACACTGGCCGGCAGCTTTCAACTCCCTTGTATTTCTTATCATTTTTGCTAGTTTCATTTCTCTCCAACTAAGAATAAGTAAGTAGTCTTGTTGCACATGCTCATTTCATTTCTTTTAGCATGATCATATTTGTTTCTTCCACGAAATAACATGTTTTATGGAGAAATTGACTGCTATATAGTTGGAATTAAAATATATGATATGACAGTCAAGTCATCTTGGTTTCTGAAAGTGACCGATGGCTAAGATTTTAACACTAATATTTCTTTACAATTATTCAACTCTAGTCCCTTTCAATAAAAATGTCATTTATTGTTTGAAACATAGTAACGTATTCTTTCTAGAGAGAGAGAGAGAGAGAGAGATATGGAAGATGCGTGCATAGGGCTTTCCTTGTGTTTTTGGCCATTCAAACTTCGCTTTCCCACCTAATCTTCTCAAAAACAACCGGACCTGCCAAAAAAGACCTATTTTTTTCTTTTAATTTCAAATTTCATTTGGAAATCTCCTATCTTGATTGACTACAAATAAGTACGAAGAAGGTAATATCTACCCTCATCCAATTAGTGACAGAGTCAGAAAATTTTAGCAGAGCGACACTGGTGCATATATGCGTTTGGTGTGGGCACCCCATATGGTTAGGCGCGAGTCCAATACATAATAAATAGAAATTTTATAAAGAATTGTGCAGGCTAAGGTGGGCAGTTGCCTACACCAATCCTATGGTGTCTTCTCTACTACATATGATGAATGGGCATAAAAGATTGTGAGACCCTTGTGCCAATTGAGAGATGCGAGAGCTTGGTGAGCAAGAAGAGTATTTTACCCTACCGTTTAAAAGAAATTTGAAACTCACACATTTCTCTTCATCCCAACAGGTTGTAAGGGAAATTTTAAGAGCCATAACGTTTTATTTTTAACATCTAATAAATTTTTGAAATTCAAAATTTGGCGCGGCCGAAGGACTTCCGGTCCCACCCGAGAGCAGTGAAGTTATCTTAAATTCTTAAATATTAAAATATTTATAAGCAACACTGTCAATAGCGGTCCGGCCCGACATGATCGGCCCCTCACTGTGTTGCTGCAGGGGCTTTTTCAAATATCGGTGAATATGGGGCCGATTGGAGCAGTGTGGGTTTGGGTCAGTTAATATTTAAATAAAATAATGATTAATAAGTTATAAGTTTATAATTTTGGAGTGGGAATATAGAAACCATTTGTTGGCAAAAAAATAATATGAAAAGGAAGAAGTAAGGTTGGTAGCATACTGGGCCTCTTATAAGAAAAATCTCTTTTTTTCAGAAACATGCTTTATGAACTAGCGAACATATAAAGGGGGACCAGTTGCTTTCTTAGGACTCACCTTTAAAAAAATATATAAAAGATAAACTTTTGTGAAGTATCTTGAGCATTAAGTTTTTAATATAAAATAACAAAAATAAAATTATTAAAAATAAATTGTCTTTCTCAGCTAAAAACAAAAGAGTGATTCTTTACAAGAAGCATCTGTATTTTTTATTTTTCCTTTTTTTGGTTGTCGTCTCATATCTCACAAACGTAATCAATATATGGGCAGTCATTGTTTCATGAAAAATAGAACAACCCACTATGAGTCAGCCCGAATTGGTGTATTAATTTAAGCTTTTAACCTGAAACATTTTATATAAAAAAAAAAAAATCAAAAATCCGACGAAATCCAAACGGACACTACACAAACTTTAAAAATAAAAAGAACATCCACTTGCTCCTTTTTAATAATTGAGCCATAAACGAACCAGACGAAGGGCTACTCGTTCCCAGTTTTCTGGTTATTATAAAAGGAGATATGAGACCACATGCTTTCAATTATTCGTTTCATGTGGCTTGCAATTGCCCAATCTACCACTTTCTCTCACTTGTCTCTTGATGCTCTCCGTCAACTATCGGTGGTTGGCTGTTTCTTATATTGCAGATGAAAGAAGGAATTCTCAAATTAGTTCAGATTATGAAGACGAAAGCATCTCAGATCTTAAGATATCCAGATTTTCGTTTCCAAATTTCAAATCATATGAACTCATAATTTTCTTTCAAGTCCCAGAGAGTCGGATTTGCATTTGATGCTGTGTGGCCCTCATGCTGGATCTTGTCGAATCTTATGAAAGACTTGGTTGTGGAATCTGGTGTTGGTGGTGGGTGGGAGCGGGGAGTTCATAACGTTGATCACCTAGGGTTTACCTCTCAAATGGATTTTATTTATGTCTTACCAACTTCGTTAAGTTCTACAAGAAACTATTATTTAGAACTACTTTTGACAAAACAAACCAATTTTATGAAGAAAAGCATACATATATATTAAATGGGTTTCTTATTTTTATCATAATAATCATGGATATATGCCTTAGAACTAGAATCAAATAAAGGTAAGCCCTTAGTTGACAAGCAAAAGTGAAACTCGTATCAAGATAATCAGAAACAGGAAGACTGTATTTGATATGGTCTAAAGATAGTGTCCTAAACCAAGCTATTCCTCACCAAATGCTCATGAAAATGTCGTTCTTCTCTTTCAGTACTTGAATAAAACCTAACCTCAAAAAACGCAATCATATGTTAGATGCAGCATTTCTTATGTTTTTGTAACGCTTATGTTTTCACCGAATCTTTTCTTATTTCATAGGCACTTTCAGCTCTCTCTTTTTGAAGATTTTTCCTTTTAAGAAAAGAAGTGTTTTAACTTCGGAACAAAAAGTGGTCGAACTAGTAAAAATCAATGTATTCCACTATTGTACTACAAACATTTTCTCTTAATGGTCCATTCTGGAAACTGGCAAGCAAACGAACAACAATTGGTAGTCAAATACATAAACTAATGTGCAATAAATTCTACCACATGGAAGAAGACAGTTTCAAACAATGACTGTTGAATGCTTTTCATGGTTAGATGGATAATTTGATAGCCGATGATTCGTTCGGCGTTTTAATCGGAAGGAACGAAAAAGTGTATTAGTCAACAAATAATGCTAATTTGTCATATTCATCCTCTTGACGAAGGAAAAACGAAGAAATACTAATTTATCATCTTCGCCCTTTTCTGAAATGGTCTGCTTCTTTGGGCCAAGTTACCAGACAATATAAAGTAACGAGTTCGGCTAGAAAACAGCAGGGCAAGCAAAGCAAGGCGCACCAGAACAGTTGAATCTCTTCCATCGTCAGGTCGAGTCTCCATTTTCTGTTGGCATTCTTTCTCTTCATTTGCTGCTTTTTTGTGTCAGTGAAAGGCTTTAGTCTTTTTCTCATTCTTTTTCAATTTGCTGCTTTTGTGTGTCAATGGAAGGCTTTAATCTTTTCCCGCCTTCTTCTCAAAAATTTCTAGCCGTTCTAGATCCCACCTTAAATACTGGGTGAACCCTGGTTGAAGTTCTTTTCACCTCATTTGTTATTTGTCATCTTATCAAAGAGAATGATTTCATAATGGAGGATGATAATCTCTTTGCTTCTTTCGTTGTGGTGCTGATTCCTGGTTTTCCTGGTATTCCTATTCTTTCTCACTTTTTGAAAATAAGGAATGCAAGGTCCTGGAAGTTTGCAACTCAAAAAGAAAGGCTATTACCTTCTGTATTTTTTTTCCTTAAAAATGCCTTACTGCAAGTGTTGGTGAATGATAACGAAGAAATAAGCTAATGAAGCTTAAAGAAGATGGCAACGCTATCATAGGTCAAATTCCCTCTCTGTTTCCTTTTTGTGTTTATTGTGATTCAACGAGACTTTTTTATGCTGTCGATACATTGAGTCTTTCAATAGATACCTTCACAAAGGAGCAAACGAAGATTGCGTGACAGAAAAGGTGGAGAAGTGATCGGTAGAGATAATGACGTTTATCTACTGTTGTAGTTTTCTTCACGGCTTTAATCTTATAACAAAATTGCTGGTTTAAAAATTTTCAAAAGGAACCATTGATTCAGCTCCAACCTCTGGTACCAAAAGAAAAAGAGCCAAACTGAGAAATCTTGGGAGCACTTGAGTTCAAGAAGACGCTTTAATTTCTCTCCTGTTCGCTCAGTACTCTTACTCTCTGTTGACATTTTCCCTATTAGTTTTGTTCTTGGTGTTTTTTCACTTCTGGTGTTCTGGCTCTTAATGCTATAAACTTTTGACCCTCCGAAAATGAATTGACTATTACTTGAAAGCAAAATATTTGATGTTGAATCCAAATCTCTTGCAGTTATGCTTGCCCAAATCGCCATAGTTGGGTTGGTGGGTGTTGTAGCATGGGTTTACCAGGCAATCAAGCCACCTCCTCCTAAGATATGCGGCTCTCGGAACGGTCCTCCTGTCACAGCAACTAGAATAAAGCTCAGAGATGGAAGATATCTAGCGTACAAAGAGCTGGGGGTGCCTAAAGAGAGAGCAAAACATAAGATCATCTATGTTCATGGTTTTGATCAATGTCGCCTCGATGCTTTGCCTGTAACAATGGTAGAATTCTTTTCTCTGTTCTGCTGCTTGTGTTCATCTAGGTTTTCTTTCTTCTTCCTTTTTTCTTCTTCGCTAATGATGAAGGAAAACTCCCAAGTATTTTAGACTTGCTGAATACTGACTGGCGTTTCCCCATCTAAAACCAGAAAAACTCTACTTCAACCACCAGAAAAGCTCATCTTTTCCTGTGTGGTGTCTTCAGCAGGAACACTTGACTAACTTATTTTGGGTGATCAGGATCTGTTGGAAGAGTTGGATGCCTATTTTGTGGCCATTGACAGACCAGGGTATGGACAGAGTGATCCACATCCCAGACAATCTGTTAAAAGCAAAGCACTCGACGTTGAAGATCTTGCAGATAGTTTGCAGCTTGGTCCTAAGTTCTATGTTATTGGCTTTTCCATGGGAGGCCAGCATGTTTGGAGTTGCCTCAAGTACATACCCCACAGGTAATGAAGACATAAGTTAGAAGAACCCCTCTTTTGAAAATTTTGATATTCGATCTGCTCCTCCTGGTAACATTCTCATCTTCAATTTGTCGTGGTTGATTTGAACTTCTTCATGCTGTTAATAGGTAGAGCTATTTCATTTCCCTGATGGCAACGAAGAACGGATTTCTCTTTTTAGCTAGTTAATGCTATTTCTTGGCAAGTTTTTCTCAATATCTCCTTTTTTCCAAAATGTAGCTTTTCCACGGAAGGAGTAGGGAAATGGAAGACATGAAAAGTATTTGATAGTTGAAATGGTTGGTATTTTACCGGTACAAGTCATGTGTTTTACTGTTGTTCTTACAAAATAGGAAAAAACCAATATACAGAGTTTTGAAATGTACAAGGAACAAAAAATGGTGGTAAAAATATCTTGACGGCAATATCAGCTGATTCAAAATGACAAAGAAAATGCAGTACTTGGAATTCAAAATAACACTGAAATTCTTGACTGCTTTACGAATTCGTCTATCTACCAAAGAAGCTTCCAGTTAATCGCATTACCATTTCTAGTGTAATATAACATGCGTCTAAGGTGCCTGGATACTACTATCTTGGTACTGTAAAATTTCAATTCTCTGATCTCCTGCCTGAGTTGCCCTTTTTATTCAGTGGGTATGGATGGTAATGTTCGATATTGAAAATGCAGGTTGGCAGGGGCAACATTTTTGGCTCCTGTCGTTAACTATTGGTGGTCTGGTTTTCCCGCCAAACTATCTAAAGAGGCATATTCCCAGCAATTTGTACAAGATCAGTGGATGCTTCGAGTTGCTCACTATCTGCCTTGGTTAACATACTGGTGGATGACTCAGAAATTGTTTCCTGCGTCGAGTGTTGAAGCAGACGATCCAAAACTCTACAATGCCCATGATAGGTCACTTTCAGACAAGTATCAAAATTTGCCTCATGAAGTAAGTTTAGCATATTTTAGTTGTGTTTGCAGTGAACTCAACGCTCAATTTTGTCTACAAAAGTAACAAATGTCTGTGCTCTATCAAACCCTTCTCGGCCTTTTATATGTTTCAGTTTGTTTTTGGAACTGATGTAATTATAAATGGTTGAGAATCGAGATAACTCATAGGGAACAGAAACCTTCCAAGTTCCAAACATTCTTCACATGATATCAATTTGGTATTTGAATCGTACCCATGTGAGAGTGTCCTAAAGAAATGAGGAAATTTAACGCTCTTCAACTTCTGTAAAACTTTGGTTTTCACACGTGATCTTTGAATCTTGCCCATGCGGGCATGTACAATAAATTGAAGAAATGTAAATCAAAAACATGTTCACATTCTTCATGCCTAGAGAAGAATTTTCACGTTATTAGCCTATTATTGAACTTTTTGAGTTTGAAGAAGAGTTAATGATCATGATAGTAACACAAGAAGAACTGATCACTTGGATCTGCTGCTTTTTCTCTAGAATGCATTCCTCTTCCTGATAAGTCCCTTTGTTTTGCTTTCCTCTTGTTTGGTTGTTTCACTATTCAGAATGAAGTAAGGCAGCAAGGTGAATATGAATGCCTCAATCGCGATGTAATTATTGGATTCGGAAGTTGGGAGTTCGATCCCATGGACCTTAAGAACCCATTTCCTAACAATGAGGGTGCTGTTCACCTTTGGCAAGGTGATGAGGACGGGTTTGTGCCAGTGCTGCTACAGAACTACATCGCAAAGAAACTGCCATGGATACAGTACCATGAGATCAGAGGTGCAGGACACATGTTCGTGTGTGACAACAATTTTGTTGATGCAATTATGAGGGCACTTTTGCTGGGAAAGAAACCGACAAACTTGTCCGTTGTTTAAGGATGTTCTCATCACTGTTGTCTCCCCAGTCCCCCCAGCACAGTGTCACACGATATCCTTCTCTTGGGAGGTTTCTCCTTTCAGTAGGCACTCTATTATTTTTACTGCTTTCGGTTACAAAATATGTGCTAATTCACGTTGTGGATAAATTCCCTCAGTTTCATTTGCTGCACTTTTAGCTTCGTCGGCATAGTTCAGAAGCTTAACGCAAGTTCCAGTCTTGTGCACATATTCTCGTACTTTTTACGTTTTGAGATCATATTGTGCAAGATCAATTACTTCGCTTTATCAGAGGAATGACATCTTTGAGGCCTTTCACCATCAATATCAGAAAACGGCCTCCTGGAAGAGATTTTGGCATGGATTGCCTAAGGAATGGCCCTGCACGATGACAGATGCGTTATGTAAAATGTAAGATTATTAAACGGGCTAATGGATATCCATAATCGTCAAGGGTGGTTGCTGGTAGGGGACTACCTCCATCTCTCTCATGCCTCGTCTTCCTCGTTAGCTCCTTTTATTGTTAATGACCCAGTTGGTAGCTGCCAAATTCAGCTGCCTCCAGCTCGCAAACCATGGCAAGTTCTATCTCTACTAACAGTTCATACCAGTCGAGGGATGGCCAAGGCCCAGTATGAGTTTGGTCAGATCATCACCAGGCCATGGCTCAGGCCCAGGTCACCAGGTGGCTTCTCATGCACTTAATCAAGCCAGTTGATGTCCAACCAACTATTCATCAAGACTTATACGAAGACAAACTGGAAGTTGTTAGTATTTCCCAGACCAAGCTTTCTGTAATTCAGAACTACCACAAAACTTCAGTTGCAGAAAGGAAGGCCGCAAAAAAAGTGTTCACAGTTGCAACCAGCAAGCCATCCATGTAAGATTAGCAGGGAGATACAAAGTATATGACAACAAAAATCTGTCCTGAAATACAATTACAGACAGTCGAAACTTAATAGGCTTTGGACTTAGCTACTAATTGAAGACGGCACACAGCAGCAGTTAACACGGTACTTGATGAGGCTGGCATCACTTTGGCAGACCTGTTTGAGGATGCAAAAGTGATTCGTTTTCATCAGCTAGTAGTACAGGTCCTTGGCCAGGCTTCGTGCAGATGAAGTAGCTAACCTCCCCACTGACTCTAGAAGTAAGCTTGTCTGCCATCTCAGGCGGTGGTGGAAGAGCTTCCACATCTCCCATCGATTTCAGACCTGCTTCTTGCAGAATGGTTTTGTCGCCCAATATGTAACTGGAGAAAAAGCATGGCAACAGTTAAAATACATGTGCATTTGTAACGTACCCAGTGCCGAGGATAGTAGGCACCCACAACCCTCACCAACTAACATGAACCAATAACCCATGATATCGGCATGGAAAGGGTTGTCACAGAGCAATCAAATCCATTAACACCAAACTAGTGTTGCCAAATATATAAGGACATTTTAGAGCACCCACTAACATCCTAATTCTACCCCACACTTACAGGTATAGTTGCATTCTTTAGCTCATTACGTTTAAGCTGCAATAGGAAGACTACCACAACCTAACCTATGTAACTAAAATCGTCAGGTGCATCTAGACATGGTCCCAACAGCACACCAGCTTGAACACTTAAATTTCCCAAGTTACACACTGCTTGACATGCATCAATAAATGAAGCTGAGCTAGCATACCTGGACAATTCTGTATCTGGAGATGGAGGGAAGTAATAGAGCATCCTACAAAGAAGATCGGTAGCAGTTTTTCTGTTTGGAGCAATCATCACTGCATTTGGACCAGCATCAAAAGTATATGCTACCTGCCACAATTTACCATCTTTGTCAACCGATGCAGACAAGCAGCTTTAAGATTTCGATAATATAAGTATATGACAAAAATACTCCAAAATTGTAAACCGAAAAGCATATGAGATACAACAGGAAACTTGAGTAACAATATATCAATATGCAAACTGACAAACATGTTAATCCATCTAAAAAACAAAAGTCATTCCATGTCAATTGATGAGACATTGTTTGGAGCCTCTTGGACCATCACATGGGCTCTAGTAGGGGTTATGTCCAGTGCCTAACTAAGACAGCTCACATTGCCATCACCTCAGTAAAATTTCCTTTGCTCCATGTTAAGATGATAATATAGAGTGATAGACCCAAAAACTTCCCGGCCACAACCACACGATGCTTCCATAGAAACTCTCAGTCCCATCTTCAAGTTAGGAGACCACCTATACCTTCCCCTGGACTTCACTTCTTGAGTCTAACTTACTGAGCTTGACACATTTTCATCCAATCTCGGAAGTCTATTCTTCAAGTACAGTGGCAACTCAAGACTGGTAAAATTCACCAAGGCCAAACTCATTCTCCATAATGCTGTTAGTCTGAAATGAAGAAAAGGCCAGTCCAACAGGGGTCGGACCTTTTTCTTTTCCCTTTTTCTGGACATCATACATCTAGGTGAACCCATATGAATCAGTGAATAAATTTTTCAGAACATCAAACAAAGAGCACCCTATAGACACTTAAACCTGATCAAGGTGATGACTGTTCTTATTGGACCTAATGATTTTAAACTGAAATCTGCTAAGAACAGTTTTCATGGACCCATTAAACCAAAAAGGCCATACTTCGGAGCCACATGTGACCTGATGCTCAAAATCAGCACCAGATTTAAAATCTGACCTCAGACTCATCAATTTAACTGATTGAATAGAATCGTGAGAAAGGCAGCTTATTCTTATTTCTCACAGATGAAATTACTAAGAATTACTGCAGATTAGGGGCATACAAACCTGTGGGGTACCTTTAAGCTTGTTCCATCTTTCAATGCAGCTGATTATCCTAAAATCACAAAACACCTTTTGGTTCAGTGCAAAATGAGTCCAAAATTATCAAGACAAGAATTTATTGAAAAGAAAAGGATACTTCAATGCCCCAGCCAAAGTATTTAGAAGAAGAAGAAGACAGAGTATAGGAACATGCCTATGTGACGTGTCATTCATGTAGAAGATTGGGGGGGATGTGTCCAAGCAGACAGCATGAAACTGATTGCTATCTGCACAAGTTAGACTTGCAAAAGATGCAAAATCACGGCTTCTTATAGCTTCTTCCATTTGCACTATGCGGCTAGGAACTACAACCTGTGAATGACAAACTACTTAGGCAAAAAAACTTTTAAAATTCTAAAACTAACTAGAATCTAGAAATGGTTTAATCCTATGAAAAGCTAGGAACTACAACCTGTGAATGACAAACTACTTAGGCAAAAAGGCTTTTAAAATTCTAAAACTAACAAGAATTTATCCTATGAAATCAGGTATTTCGCATCAGACAAAACAAATAATCACTTTCACAAATACAGTTCAGTTTTCATCCAAACAAATGGCAATAAGCAGCATCTCGTTCTGATTTGCTAAATCCATACAAATAAAATAAATTTGCATGAATTAAACCCATGTGACTGTACATTCACCAAGTAATGTTGTATGTAGCAGGGTTTATTCTTCACTAAGCAGTATATAAGCATTGGAAAACGATACATGACAGGATAAATTAATAGAAAATCTACTTCCCACCTTAACATCAGAAAAATTCAATATTCTAGAAAATATTATGCAAGTCCCTTGTATATTATACCACAGAATTTCAGGAAAGCATCCATAACTAGTTAAATTTTTACCTTTGATCGGTGATGCAACAGTGGACTTGTTTCAACACTTTCACGCATTCCAGTAGTACTACTTGTCTCCTTTTGACGGGAACTTACCTGCAGCATGGATAGAATTATAAGAATCTGAAGATCAGTGACAACATACAAGTCTCCAGAAAACTAGTTATCTGGATGACCGTCACAGGTGCACAAACTCCACCTTATGGCTTCCTTGTATAAAAAAAAGTCAGCATTATGGTCTCTATGATGCACAAATTACTGTTGCGGAATAAGTTTCTCTGTGAGATTATTTGTCAATGCGACTCAAGTTATGCTCATGTCAGCCCAGGTTTTACTGCATTAGTAAACTGCTCTACTAGCTATGGTCTTTACACATCTTTTCATTTGAACTAAATCCTAATACAGACCTCTACACTTCGAGAACAGAACATATCCCACTTCCCCTTTCCTTTTCTCCAAAATCATCTTTCCTCTTTTCTAGATTTAGAATAAAATGGGTAGCAACAGAACAGTAAGAAAAACAAAGCAAAACCAACTAAGTGCAAAGCTTATAGATGAGACATAAATGTAAAACTAAAACAGAAAACAGAAATCACAGTCTTCTCATCTATGTTTGGTCTAAGGTGCAAGCGGAAATCTACCACTGCAATAAGAATAACAAGGTCACTCCAATGAGCTTCATTGACCAGCTGTACAGCAATGCTATCACTTCCTGATGAATCCTTGAAGAAAAAAAATATAATGTTAAAAGATTGACTTATAACAACCAAGACTGAATATATAGCGGACTTGAACCATAAAACTTACATTGCCCATCACCCACTTGACAAATCCACCATAGAGACTTCGACAAGCACTTCCAGAACCTTGCCTGTAAGGCAAACCAATCCACATGTGAAGTTACAAGGGGGGAAACATAGCTTACAACGGCACAACTGAATGATATGTTCAACCGAAATTGTCTATGCATGCTATCCAGTGATGTTACAAGGAAGTGGCAAATTGCACACTCCAATGCTGTACATCTGCATGTTTATGTTGTCATGGGATGCACATATCTATCATGACAAACCTTGCAATTGCAGAGAGCGCCCCATATTCTTCAGAGACATTCATTAGCTTTGCAAGAGAAAAAACTACAGATCAACAAGACCAGGTTAGACATGTGCAAATTATTGTTACCAAAAAAGGAATCTTATTTATACAATTTTATAGAATTAGATGGTGAAAGTATCACAATACATGAATACAAACATAAATTGCAATTAACAGGAAAAAGGTCAAGCTCTTTTTTGATGTCCTAGTCTATAATTTCTTTCAATGTTTATTCAGATTTGTGTGATAAATCTGGTCAACATATCCAGAAGACATAGCATAGAGGAAAGGCTGGCACATTCTAGTACCAAAATTTTGATCTGATCCATGCATGTTTGTCTATTTGTTTGTCATATTATATAAATGGGTTTCAATACAAATAACAGAAGAGAAAAACTAAAGCATCCAGCCTGGCGAACTGGTTCAGAAATTAAAACGTCAGTCATGTACTTGTCTGCAAGAGTGTAAATACATGCAGAAGAATGATGATGTCAGAAATGGTAAAATTCAAACTACCGAAACAGAGGTTGACGCATACCTGTCTTAATGCATGTCCATGTATTTGTGTGTGTCTGTGCAATGTCATATTAACTAGGATCAAGCCAAACTACTTATAAAGGAACACTAAATCATCCAACACTAACTAAGTAATTGATAATAACTCAAAGTATCAAGCGACAGGCAGTTGTGTTTGACTGCAGAAGTAAAAATATGTGGAGATTGATGCTGATAGTGTAAGCGATAGGTAGAATTCAAACTACTCAAGCACAGGTCAAGCATCAAACCTTTAACAAAATAATTTACAAAGTGAAGAGTCAGACTATGGTCCCCTTTTTACCTAAGCATGCAAAGCCCGCAGCTGAGGAAGCTAATCCGGCCGCAGTAGGGAAATTGTTATAAGAAGCGATGTGGACATGGATATTCTGCCAATCTTCTTTACTAATACGAAGTCCCTTCTTCTCATCTGTGACGTCATGTGCACGTTTGCGAATTTCCCTGAGACAGGCTTGGAATCTTCCTCCAGAAAGAGAGATCTCCTGCTCTACCCAAGAAAGAAGAAACAAAAGACAAAAAACAAAATGAGAGAGCAAGTGCTTCAATCCACATGGTTAACAAACCAGTAAAAGAAAAACTTTACGAGAGAAACATGGCATTCTTTTGGGAAAATGGGATTTTTGTTCGCTAATGAAACAGGAAGTCAGCCCTGCTCACAGAACCGAGTATGATTGTCCGAGGTAAAGGTTACGGGGTTCAAGGAGCCTCTATCTCGAAATTTACAAATTTACACTGTTGGGTGAGTGGATTCTCTGTTATCGGGAAAAAAATGTACGAAACAAAACCATAGGACAAGAAAAGAACGAAAGTTATTGATCAAACTTATGGACATACTCAATTACAACAATATTCCATAAGAAAATTATGATAGTCATTAAGATCACAAAAACCATCGTAATACCATTTTAAACAAGGTATACAATAATGATCGTTACTGAAAATAAAAAGTATAACAAAACAAAATGTCTAGAACTCTATGAGATTAAAACTGAAAGGTTTTGACTAACCAAATTCTCTTAGAACAGATAAGTATTTAAACTCCAGCTTCGAAACATCATTTAAAACAACGGAACACAAAGTACCTATCACTTTCGTAACCAAAAAAGGAAAGATTCCTTCGAGACTCGAAAAAAGAATGGCTGCTACATTCGTAAACGATGAGCCAAAACAGCCACGTCACAAAACATTTTCAAAAAAAAAAAAAATCAAAAAACAGAAAGACAGAGAAAGAGTAACCACTGGATCATAAAGTACTACAACGATCTGCTCGAATGAAAACGTCATAAAAAGCCAAATCACGAGAAAGAAAGAAAGATACTGATGACAACGGCGACGAATAAAAATAAGGCGGAAAACCAAAGTAAGGAAAGTAGGAACCTTGCCGTTGAGCCACATGCGATCTGAGTCGAACGCGGGGCTGGCGGCAACAGTGGTGGTGGTGCAGAGATGGTCAGGGTCGAGCGTTACGCTGATGCTGTCGTTAATTGGCAGGATGAGCGACTCGTCCCTCTTACCCCAGTACTTTATCACCGCTATGTTGGTCGGAGATCTCGCCGTCGCCATCACCACCCAGCTCTCCGTTCCCACTCCCATCTTTCCTGCCCAACAAAAACCACCAGAAAAACAAATCCAAAATCCCGAAACCAGAAATCCTCCCTTCCTTTATCTCGTTCTTCCTTTGTTTTTCTCGGATTCCAGGACAAACCAGGAAATGCCGAAAAAATGGAAGACAGATCGGAACTAGTCCTCCCCCCACTGGCACACAGAAAGATAGAGAGAGAGAAAGAGAGAGAGATTTCGCTCTTTTACCGTGCGTTTCGTTCTTGGGCGATGTTGGCGGAAAAGGCATTTTAAAAAGGTCCGATTCGGTTGTTCTGTTCGTGGAGTCGGGTCCAAATCTCGTGGCCCACCGGAATTAAGTTTGGATTTGGACTTGGATCTGCACAATTGCCGACTCCACGTGGTCTGTTAATGCTCGAAAGCAGCAATGCCGTCCAACTCACTTGGTAGTCCACTGGCAGAGTCCACCTCGATCCAAATCCAGATCCATCTCTTTCAAATCGCTTTAATTTAAATTTCACAATTAGTTGCAAAATATCGGCCTAAGGCACCAAGCCTTCATCAGTTTATCACGTGAAAATGACGATAATTTGATTTTAAAGCATAACATAACGAAACACCTTTGATTTTACATAATGAAACACCTTTGATTTTAACAATACAGAAAGCAAAATAAACAAATTTCGTTGTAAATTTGGAAATTAGAAATATGTGTCCAGAACGGAAACGGATCTATTTCCTAGTTGGATCAGTGAGCCCCGGATCTTTGGACCACGTGTTATGGCAGTTCCCTCTTCAACGAAAATGACGAAAGTAGATCCGAGTTGGATCTGTACTCAATTCACGTGCTTGACCTCGATCCAATCCACGTGGCTTCTTGTCGGGCCTTATCAATGGCCTCATACCCAGTTGTCAAAAACTTCATTTTAGGAATCAAGTTGTTGCTTTTAATACCAAAAGCAATATAATCTAGTTTCAAAAAATATGCGTTTTTTTTTTTTTCTAACGATAAACCATGTTGTTGTTTCATAATCATTTATAGTATAAAAACATAATATTGTTCTTATCAAACATCTTGTTTAAACCACATCTCGTGAACGTGACATTCTACTTTGCGCATAACAATGTGATGATAAATCATGATGTTTGCACATAATCTTGCAAATGGCCAACATCTGAAGCCGGTGCAAAGCTTGTGACAGAACTCAGAAGTATAGTCTGCATGTACTGCATCAAATGTAATCCAACTACCAACTAAATAGAATCTAACTACATGTCAATTACCAATTTATATTCAAGATCTTAAATCTATGTTTGAGATATGTTTTATAAACGAGAATGAGATTAGACCAAGCTTAATCAAGACTTCTAAGGCAAGCCTGATTGTAATTCAATCCTACCCGTCTTGTTATCTACGAATGGAAACAGTATAGGTTCCTTAGCCTTAAGAACACACTAGAAACAGGATGCGTAACAGTTAAGATTCCTTTTCTCTTTTGGAATAAAAAGCATGGTCTTGTTAGTTTCTCATTCATTTTATTTTTTCTTAATTTTTGAGATTTTTTTAAAATTTACGTATTTTTCCTCGATATATTGTAGCTGAAAAAAACCTCACTGTCTGAACTGTGAAAATGATAATGTTATGACTATGATAAAAAAGATCACCTGTCGAGAGCACTTGATTTTTTCTAAACAGCAAGTGCTTCCAATTCAGTGGGAACATATTCATACCGGATGTCACCAAGAAATTTATTCCATTCCAGTTTCATGATGCAAGGGCCATTATGGTGCTTGGTTCGTGCTGCCTGAATCTTCACGCTACTGAACTTTATTTAGCCTTACTGTTTACCTGCAAGAAAGGGGGAGAGAGATATGATGGCCGTGGCAATCACAGTGAAGAGAAAAGCCAGACAATTTTGAGTGCCAAGCATCATAAGCACCAACCTGACCCATGTTCCCGTGACTCAAGCCATAACTCCTTGCATAAATTCAGCAATCTCCATTAAAATGCCCAAGTAACTGCCATTGATGTCCACGCCTATCAATTAGTTAGGCCTGGAAAGAAAAGGGAAGAAAGTCATCATCTTTTTCCCCTTCATTATTACCATGTCTCTTTTTGATGTATGGTCAGAATATGAGGTCTTCTTCAACCGTTTCAACTAGGTTGAATTCTTATTACTTGTTTTTGGGTTTTTTCTATGTCCCCGCCTTATAATCAAACAACATATTCATTTCCACCATCGCCCTTTGCTTGCCAGTTTCAATTGGGTGACTGCGGGTAAATTTGCAGATACAGAATACTGTTTTCTCTGGTAGAATCTTCTTAGTCAAGAGAGGAACTTAGAAGTTAGATCATATGATGTAAATGTATACTTTCCAATTCAATAGCTATTTTGCAACAAACAAATTATGATAAGCTGCTGGTCATAGTTAATTCTAAGAAAAAAATGGATCTGCCTTAAATGTAAAAAGGCAAGAGTAATTTGGCCTGTCGTGTTTAGGCAGAGATGCATCTGTCAAAATCAAAATGCCCGTAAGTCTAGGAGGACTTTGGAAAGGCACTGCAAGGAAAGGTGATCAAGGAACCATGAGATAGCAAAACTAGGGCTTACTTTTACCAGGCCCCTCAACCTCTTAAGCTCTTATATTGGCTGAGTTGCTACCCCACACCTGCATTCAAAAATGGGTGACATCCCCGCTCCATGTTTCTCCTCTATCTTCCTTCTCTTATTGCTCTGCTTCTCCTTCATCGCTTTAAGAAGCTCTCATGGAGAAAGTCTTCAACTCAGCCACAGTCTCTTGGCAGGCTCTTGGTTGGATGAGGAGGAGGCGGCAAAAGAAGGAGACGCTAATGTGGTGATGAATAGCCAAAACTACAGACAAAGGTGTGACCTGTCAATTGGGAAATGGGTCTATGATCCTTCATACCCATTGTACTATCCAAGTTGCAATTACCTTAGCTCCAAAGTGAATTGTTGGCGAAACGGGCGGCCAGATTCCGATTATCAAAGATGGAAGTGGAAACCAAGCAGCTGCTCTATCCCTAGGTATGTAACTTGTCCAGTGTTAGCTGTACTCCTGCAGATGGTTTTGTTGCTCTGCACTTGCATTATTAGAGGGAGAGAGAGGGAGATGGAAGCCTGCGACAAAACTAACATGAGATGCATTTGGACCAGAGTTTGAGCATGCAACCCATGTATAGCTCATGCAGAATAAATTTTGCAGGCGATTGCATTCTGAACTGATGGTGAATCATGGATGATACGTCTCATTTGCTTTCTTGGTTCAGGTTCAATTCATTGGATTTTCTTGGAAGGATGAGGAGGAAAAGGATCATGTTCGTTGGAGACTCTATCATGAGAAGCCAATGGGAATCATTGGTCTGCATGGTTGAGGCAGTTCTACCCAAGAGCAGAAAGACCCTGACCTTCCATGGCCCCTCTATGGCTTTTCATGCCTTGGTACGTCTTCACCCTTCTCTCTTCCATGAGTCCGAACCATATTTAGTGTTTCCGTGTCATAGAAGTCGATTTCTGTTGCATATTTGGCATAATCTCATGTGAAAGGAAAACGTTGCAGGGAAAAATTTCTGCATATGAAAATTTTTGTCTGTATGGCATAAGAAAATTTTCTATCAAGCGTATGAGAGTTTTTCTTCAAGTCCATAAGCTTCTTGTCATATTCTTTGACAAAACGATTGGTTGCAGGATTTTGAAGCATCGATTGAATTTTTCTGGGCTCCCTTTCTTGTGGAGCTGAAGGTTGGACCAGGAAATAGGAGGATACTGCACTTAGATTCCATTGAAGAAAATGCACGATACTGGAGGGGAGTGGACATTCTCGTGTTCGACTCAGCTCACTGGTGGATACACACCGGCAAATGGAAATCGTAAGCCTGGAAAGACTGCTTTTCACACATTGAACAGTAAATTTTGGTCTCTCTAACCGTGCTTCTTTATATATAAGCCATGTCGAGAGCTTCATCAAAATGGTGACCCCAAATCTCTGTTTTTTACAGTTTTCTTTTAAACGAATCAAAACTGCATAATTGTGATTGGCAAAATTTTTCCTGAAATTTGGATTAAAAGGAGCTCTGAACTCGAGATGGGTGCTCACATTCTCTTTTGAACAATATGCTTTTCACATGTGGTGGTTGATGTTAATTAAATCTCATGTTTGACAGGTTTATGACTGAATCGGAATCTAAATATGATTGGGAAAATAAGAGTAGGTTGGACTCTTTAGACGTTGTGTTTTGGGTGCAAACTGCACACATCCCTACTTTCTATAGAAGAAGAATTGATTATGTAGACAAATTTTGACATCAAGAACTACTTTCTTTCGGAATTTGAACTGTTTCTATTCATGTCTATCCAGAAGAGTAGGCCAGCCCTCTGTAATCTCTCTCTTTTGCAGATGGGACGTTATGATGGAAGGGAACAAAGCCTACACCAGCCTGAACCCAATGGTCGCATACCAGAAGGGTCTCTCCACATGGGCTAGATGGGTAGACTTGAACCTCAACCCTGAAAGAAATCGAGTCATTTTCAGAAGCTTCTCCCCTTTTCATAATGGGTATTCCTCTCTCTCTCTCTCTCTCTCTCTCTGAGGGTAAGATTGAAGTCCTTACTGTCGTGTCATTAAATTGTATGGTCATGTAATGCTAAGAAGAAACTACAGCTTCCAGTGACTCAATTTTTACCGTGACCGTGATCATTGTGAGTTTCTGAGCCGCAGGAGAGATGGAGGCAAATGCTACCACCAGCAGAAACCCTTGCAGAAGTTCCAGCCGCGGCATCGCTTGCCAGTAGAACTCCTAGTGCAACAACAAGTGATGAAGACGATGAGGTTTCCAGTACATCTCCAAGAGATCTCCACGATGTCGGCGCTGCGCCGAGATGGGCATCCTTCGCTATACACTCACGTGCTGAGTGAGGAAGAAAGACAGCACGTTAACCTCCATGGCCTGGATTGCAGCCATTGGTGCCTGCCTGGTGTGCCTGACATATGGAATGAAATGTTGTACGCATATTTATTAGGTTGATCTGTTCAGGAGTTTCCTCTGTCAACCAGCGCCTTTTGTCTAAGAAGCTTTCGTGTCTGCTACTGCGAATAAATTTGTGACAAACAGCCATAGCATTCTGTAGCTTAGCACTTCTTGTATTTGGTTTGTACTTGGTTCAGATATATATATACATCTAATTTACATGAGCAATATGAATATAAATGTAGAAATGAAGATCAATGATGCTTAGTATCAGTTATACATAACACTGATTCCAAATCTGGAAATTGGTCAGCATATTTCAGCAATTTTACTGAACATGATATTTGGAAAGGCAAACCAAATCACAGTATCTTCTCCTTATAAACAAGTGCCATCTACTGCCAAATAAACTTGGTAAATTTGATTTTCCAGCTTTGGTGTCAAACTCTATATTTTAATTTACTTCTACAATGAATCAGGGTCGTTGAACAAATTATAAAAACTAAAACTTTTTGGTCTGTTCAATTTACTTCTAAATGCTTAAAGACATGAACATCCAGTTTTAGTTGACCATGTACTTATGGGTTCTGCATCATATATAAGTTTTTTGGGGGATGTTTAAAATTTGATTTACAAATACAATTACACAGAAAATTTTGCAATTAATCCCTAGGGCTGAGTCAGGTACCATATGAGGGGCTGGATAAAAAAAATCGACTCGGAATGCAGGCGAAAACAGAGGTGATGCCGATCCGATCCGTGTATATATATATATATATATAGCGAGTATTTGTAATTGGAATTCTATTAAAATTGGATTTCATATGTCTTGGCTGTTCGAAAATTTGAAAGAATAATTTATGCAATTATAACAACACCGTTTATTTATATTTATTCATACTTTGTTTCCGAGTTTTAGGATCAATTGAAATGGACGAAAGCGATTCGGTTGAGGATCCGAGTTTGGAGAAGCTTTTTGTTGGATAAGGCGGGCTCTGGCTACATTTGCTTTTCGGAGGAAGAAGAAACCCCGCCGTCCGAGTCGTTCTGAGTCTCGGGGCATCAGCTAGTCGAGTCATCTCCTCTCCAGCGCTCAGAGACAACAAGGGGGGAACAAGGAAATTATTATTCGAACCGGGAAACTTTAGGGTTTTTGTCTGCGAACGATACGCTTCGTCATACATCGCCGGATGACGGTGAGCCGCCTCTCTCTCTCTCTCTTTCTCTCTATCTTGGAAGCGTCTTCTTTGTCCACTGTATTTTTCTTCTTCTTCTTCTTATCACCATCCTGAGCGACCTCTTTCTTCTTCTTCCATCAGGCGAAAAAAGTACGTCAACCGTCTTGTTCAAAAGAAATCATTTTTTACTTGTATGGAGAACGTTTGTATTATTACGACGATTCCGTTTGATTTCTTCGTTTAGTTTTTCTGTTGTGATGTTCGGTTGGTTTTCCCTTGGTGGTTTCACGGAAGAGCTCGGATTCCCTTTTGGGCAACTTCTCTTTTGATTATACGTTTTGTCGTCGGTCGTCTTTTGTGCTTTCTCTGGGCAGCCATGGATCTGATACAAAATTACCAAGAGAACAGTGAAGAATCTAGTCCGGAACGGCCGTCTGGTTCCGGTTCGCAGCCCTCTTCGCCGGATTCTTCGCCGATGAGGTTGGAGTTGCCCTCTAAGAGCTCCGCTCCCCAGGTAGACGACGCTGTGGTCGCACTAGGGGTCGCCGATCCTAACCTTTCCCGTAATGTTGAGAAACCCATCGATCCCGTTCAGCATCTGGTTTCGTTCAACCCGACCTTCGATCAACTCTGGGCGCCCATCTATGGCCCCTCGCACCCGTATGCCAAAGATGGGGTTGCTGAGGGGATGAGAAACCACAAATTGGGGTTCGTGGAGAACGCGTCGATCGAGCCCTTTCTCTTTGATGAGCAGTATAACACGTTTCACAAGTATGGCTATGCTGCGGACCCGTCGGGGTATGTGGGAAGCGAGTATATTGGCGATTTAGATGCGCTTCAGAAGAACAGTGGCCTGTCTGTGTACAACGTCCCGAAGAATGAACAGAAGAAGAGGAGGAAGACGGAGTTGCAGAAGAATGAGGAAGAGGGCGAGAAGGAAGATTTGGGTCCTGAAGTTGACAACCCAGAGACTCAAGAATGGCTTTTGAAAAATCGGAAGAGCCCTTGGGCGGGGAAGAAAGATGAGGTTCAGACTGAACTTACGGAGGAGCAGAAGAAATACGCCGAGGAGCACGCTCAGAAGAAAGCAGCAGCTGAGAGGGAGAAGAGTGGTATCACGGAAGTCACGGAAAAGAGCACCTTTCACGGGAAAGAAGAACGGGACTATCAGGGGAGGTCCTGGATCCTTCCTCCTAAGGATGCCAAGGCTACAAACGACCATTGTTACATTCCGAAGAGGTGGGTGCATACTTGGAGTGGGCACACCAAGGGTGTTGCAGCCATCAGATTCTTCCCGAAACATGGGCATCTTCTTCTCTCAGCTGGTATGGATACAAAAGTGAAGATTTGGGATGTGTTCAACTCTGGTAAATGCATGAGAACTTACATGGGCCATGCGAAGGCGGTCCGAGATATCACTTTCTCGAATGATGGTACAAAGTTTCTGAGTGCTGGTTATGACAAGAACATCAAGTTGTGGGATACAGAGACGGGAAAGGTGATCTCCACATTTTCTACTGGTAAAATTCCGTATGTGGTTAAGCTCAATCCTGATGAAGACAAGCAGAACGTGCTTCTTGCTGGAATGAGCGATAAGAAGATTGTTCAGTGGGATATGAATTCTGGAGAGATCACTCAAGAATATGATCAGCACCTTGGTGCTGTTAACACCATTACCTTTGTCGATAACAACAGAAGATTTGTTACTTCCAGTGATGATAAATCCCTGAGAGTTTGGGAATTTGGAATCCCGGTTGTCATAAAGTATATCAGTGAGCCTCACATGCATTCAATGCCATCCATCTCACTTCATCCAAATGGTAACTGGCTTGCTGCTCAGAGCTTGGACAATCAGATTCTGATATATAGCACAAGAGAGCGGTTTCAGTTGAACAAGAAGAAGAGGTTCGCTGGGCATATTGTTGCTGGGTATGCCTGTCAGGTCAATTTCTCACCCGATGGAAGGTTTGTGATGTCTGGAGATGGGGAAGGCAAATGCTGGTTTTGGGACTGGAAGAGTTGCAAGGTCTTCCGAACTCTCAAATGTCATGAGGGTGTGTGTATCGGTTGCGAATGGCATCCATTGGAGCAAAGTAAAGTTGCTACATGCGGCTGGGATGGAATGATCAAGTACTGGTATGACATTATCATTTTCACCCGATTGTCATTATTGTGTACCTAAACTGCAAAAGCTTATAATTTTTTCTTCTCTAAGCTTTTGCGGTTTAGGTAGATAATGGTCTTACTCGATTGGACATTGTTCTTTGTGTACCTTATGATTTATTTACTGGATCTCATCCTCAGCATCTGCCCCCTACCCCGTTTCTTTTCTGGAGCGGCTTATCTCTTCAGTTATCTTCTAATATGTTTCTACCTTGGTAACTTATTTTCTTGGTGGCTTTGTTGTTTGTTAGTAGTAACTTCTTGCTTTGTCTGTTGTTCAGGGATTGATCGTTATGGTCAAGATCATGACGTCAGCTTTTTCCAGTTTATGTTGAAAAAAAGGCTGTCCAACTGCGCATGCCCAATGGTGAGAAAGTTTGGAACAAGTTGCCTGCTGTGCAGACATCTAGATTTGAAGTATTCTGTTGTACTTAAAGGCTTAAAATGTATAAAATTGATGACTATCAGGCTTATCTTTTCTCTTTAATTTTGAATTTTCAACATCTTGAAATATGAGTAACGCATGTCCTATTTGAATTTATTATTGAATGGTTACTCGGAAAAATAGTAAATAGTAGTTGGTTCTGCCGGATTAGCAGCTAGCTGGATTCTGAGAAGCTCACCGAGTTATAAGCTAGCAACTGACATTTGTTCTGCTTGTTTGTTTATTGTTTAGAAGGAACATGTACACTAGTACCTAGGTCCGGGGATTTAATGTTTCTGGAAAACTTATTTACTTGCACATTTTATTGCTTGCATTTAAACCATTCCCTGATCGTCCTTGTACTGTAAATGTAACACCAAAACATCAATTTCATTGTTTCCTGCTCCTATAAGAAGTCCTGGGCTCCACGCTTTGGGTGGCAGTGCAGTTGAATCAGTTTGATATAATCTTTTTGCCTTAAGTGGTTTTGGTATTCTCTTCGTATGTTGGATCCTCTAGTGCTAAGTTGCAGTATTTCATTGTGAGCCGGGTGTCTGATGAAGGGGATTTTTCCGAAGGTTGCCATGAGGGGATCTATGAAGTGGATATTGTTAGCGAGTCGTCGTTCTTTTTTCTTTGGTGTATTGCTATTATTGTCTAGAGCAAACAAACATTTATTGCCCTCAGTTTCATTGAAGTTCGTCTTTTATTCGGGTAGGCCATTTGGTTAGATTACATGTTGTAATACGTTCCATTCATTTCTCCTGAGGACCAATTCAGAAACTTGTGCTAACCTCTGTTCTATCATTTCCTCCACGTCAGATTCACGTGAAAGGAGGAAAATGAGGCTTGCAAGATACTGGACTAAACCTTTGTTGTTTATCGTTGCATTCAAGTTGATCTTCATGGGAAGCAGCTGAAAGATGATCGTTCGATGCAAGTTTTATAATGACGTGCTACACAGGAAATTTTGCTTGATGTCGTGGCTGTGAAGTTCGCGATGCTGAAATAAGGGCATACTAAAGAACTGTAATTTGTTCTTCGAGTCCGGTGGGACTGAAAATTGCGGGATGCTGGGATGCTGTGTTAGAGAGAAAGTGCATTAGTGACTTTTAGTTAGATCCCGTGCCAAGTAACAGAAAAAGCATAAGCGATTTTCTGCTTTTTGGTTCAATGTAGATGTGATCTTTCATGTTTATTTCAGGGCAACATATTTTAGATCAAATTACTTAGTGATAAAATTTTGATTTTCTAAATAGGAAAGGACTTATTCGGACATTGTATCAGAAGTTCCTCTCTCTCTCTCTCTCTCTCTCTCTCTCTCTCTCATGATGTAATCATGATTTCAGGTGAACACAATCTAGGACTGCTTTGGACTATAGGTGAATCCGTCTTACACAAGTCAATTAAAATATCGCACTGTTACAATTTGTAGTTTAATTGAACTTTCCCAGGCTCGTCAATCTTACCGGTTATGTTGCACTCCTTAGACTTATGACATAGTCATGTCTTATAACAACAAAATTATGATGAATTTAGTCATCATTCAAATGAAATTTTGTCTGTTAATTGAGGAGACATGAGGGCGTATCCATGGCTCGGAGAGGCAGGGTGGGGAACAAGTCTCCTACCCTAGGTTCGTTACGAAAGGCTACATCTAAAGCCAATAATCTAAGATTTTTTGATCTTAGAGGCCATCAAATTACTCACATACTTGGAGATATTGGTTAAAAATTAGGGAAAGAAAATTAAAAGCATCTATTTACAGCATTGTTAACATCTAGTATTTACAAAACTTTTTGAGTACTGCTGCAGTATTTTGGGTTTTGGCAGCCAGCATTGCATCCCGCCACTTGCCACAGGCATTATCCGGTACTCCGATGGATCCAAAAGCCGATACATATCCTGGTACCCACAGGACGCCCACCCACATCTCGTGCAGAGAAAGGGATGAGGAGCCTCCTGGCAAAAACCCACCGGCCGAAGATTAAGGGTGGGTATCGGCCGAGCCGGCCCGATAGCCCGGGTCTCGGCCCGGGCCCCGTCCGACCCGTTTAAAAATAAAAAATAATTTTTTAATTATAAAATAAATTTTTTAAATATAAAATATATTTGTTAATAATAAATATATATTATTAACAAATATTTTTTAATCATAAACGGGCTGAATCGAGCCAAGCCAAGGCCAGGTTTTTCCCAGCCCGGCCCGGTGCTCAGAAAGAGCCTGTGGTTTGTTGAAGCAATGAGCCTGTTTCAAGGACACAATGCAGATACTCAATATATCAGAAGTCTTCTCAATTATAACTTTTTTAACAACTTGCCACTAACAAACCATAAGTGTTTATTAAAATGCATGTGTATGGAACAATATAAGAAGGTACCCAAAAACTATGTCCCGCCTGTTTAGGATTAAAAAATAATTTTTTTAATTTTATTGTTTTAATAATATATTTTTATTATTAACAAATTTATTTTATATTTAAAAATTATTTTATAATTAAAAAAATAATTTTTATTTTTAAACAGACCGGGCCCCACCCTTACCAAAAAGCAATTTGAAAAACATGGAGAAAATTCAAAGCAATTAAAAGTTCTCATGAACAAATATACCTTCTATAATGAAAAGTACTAGACAAATTAACGGCTACCACCATTTAAGTTGCTGCATACCTTGCCGTCAACAATAGAATAACTTCATATGCAATTATTATTGTCATTTTGGTTTTCAATTATTCATATTCACCTCTTATTTTTGACAATAGAGGCTCGCTATTCTTCCTCATGGGTTAGTTAATTATTATTGTCACTCACCAATTGCATATAAAAAACTACTTAAAAGTTTTATGAAGTCTTCTGTTATCTATGTTATCTATACCGTTCTTCATGTCCAACAGAAGAAACCTTGATAAGAAAGCAGTACGTTAGAAAAAAAAAAATGTTTTACACTAGGCCGCAGTCTTTCATTCTCATACAAGAGGAAGTACATAAAATATATATATATATATATATAGCTGTTCCTATATATATATATATATATATACGCCAAGAGAAATTTCAGGCAGGACAAATCCCCGAGTCAGTGGCAAAACCAGAAGTTAGAGGGGCACCAATACACATTAAAATTTTTAAAAAAAATTGTAAAACAAACAACATTGTTAAGAAAATAAATAAAAAAATAATAATATACGTAATTATACCCTATGTTAGAATGTTATCAATAAAACTTTTTTTTTTCAAATAGAATGCTAGGAAAGGAACAAAGCAAGGAAAAAAAGGCGTGCATTTGAAATTTACTATCACAAAAAAAAAAAAAAAAACTTTTTACTGGACAGACAAGAAATGGGTGCTTGTGTGTGAAATGAAAGATTTAACTCCGGAAAACGTAGGAAATAAAACATGTGAGAAAGAGTGAGTGGGGAATTGAAATTGATGGGTTCACTTTTACATTGATGGGTTCAGAGAGGCACCAGCCTCAACAAAGGGGGCACAAATGAAACGTGGTGCGCAACTCCTTAAACGTGGTTTCACCACTGGGCAGCAGTGTACAGTCCAGCCCCTTGCTCGCCATCAGCGCAAGCTACGCAAACTCTGCAAGTGCCTGAGCAGCATCCAGCTCCCTCTTCACCGTTGGATCCCGTCCAACACTACTAAAAGGATCGTCCTCCAGAGTCATCGACCTCTCTGCCACCGCATCCGGCGGCTCCGAATGTTTTATCCGAGGAAGATGGCTTCGCACCTCGCCGGAGCTCGCCAGGAGAATGCCCGAGTTCGAGCCGGCACCGGAGCAGTAAACCCTAATTCCCTCTCCGTCCGCAGCCATTGACGAGCAAGTCGCTGCCACTCTCTCTGCTCCGACGCCTGTTATAGGTGGCATGGCCTCGTGCCACGTGTAGTGTCATGCGCTTTCCTCTTGCGCACCGATCTCCCCTTCCTGCCACGCCATCAAGTCCATCCTTGTTGGAGCTCGGCCACCTTGCCACGTAGACAGAAAAGCCTCGTCAGATGGATGGATGAAATGACGCGGGACCCGCGCTGACATGGTCGGCTTTGAAGAAGGAAACAAAAATGAAACGGTAATAGCCTTTTCGGTTCGGGAACTGCAAGAACGATATGTCCTGAGGATCCCGAGTACGACCCGGGGCGGACGGGCGCAGTCCATCGCTCGATTGATCACTCGTTTTTTTCGTAATAATATTGAAAATTATTAAACTAAGATTAGGCCTGGGTGTCCGAGCCCGGCCTGGAAAAAACCTGGCCCAGGCCCCCGCTCGGGTCAGCTCGATTCGGTTTGTTTAAAATTAAAAAATATTTTTTTAATTTTTTATTTAATAATATATATTTATTATTAACAAATATATTTTATATTTTAAAAAATTATTTTATAATTAAAATTTTATTTCTTATTTTTAAATGAACTGGGCCCAAACCGAGACCGAGGCTATCGGGCTGGGCCCAGACCGAGACCCGGCTATCGGGCCGGTTCGGCTCGATCCAATGTTCACTATTAATTAAAATACCATGTGTCCTAGTTAAAGGTGGGCATTGGGCTGGTCAGCTCCGGTCTCAGCCCGAGCTCGGTTCGACCCGTTTAAAAATAAAAAACAATCTTTTAATTATAAAATATTTTTTTAAGATAAAATATATTTGTTAATAATAAATATATATTATTAAAAAAATAATTCTAAACGGACTTAATCGAGTCAGGCCAGCTTATCAGTTCCGGGCCAGGTTTTTCTCGGCCTAGAGGCGGTATGACCCGAGGTTCGGAACACCTAGTCCAGAACACTGCCTCCCTCGTGATCGTGGACCGGCCTATTGTTTATCGAGTCGTAAGTTTCGGTCTGCAGCTCACGCTAAGCCCGAAACTAGATTGAGGTAAAAAAACAATGGGCCGACGTGGCTTCACCGGGTGCAAGTGTAGATTAGATATAAGACCGAGGTGCTTTGACTGGACTCAGGTTTACTCAGTCTCCAAGCTTGAAAGGACCAAGATGGGCTCATAAGTCAGACATGGGTGCGAGCCGCAACTTCCAGAGACCGTGTCGACCTTATGAGAAGCTTGCATGTATCAGATTTGACATTTACACCATCAGCTATTGCAATCACAAACAACGAGAAGGTTAAAAGAAGAAAATAATAGTTGCAGTGACCATGGATACGCGTAGACAGTTACATAAATGAAACTAGGAAGAAGTGATTACATATCATTCAATAGTTGAACCTTCAATGTTTTTATTTAATTGAATTTAATTTATTGCATATTTTCGAGTGATGAAACAGCTGGAAGCACAGTAGACCCTATCCATTGGAACAATTTGGTTTTAAACTTTTAAATCTGATGTCTATCGCCTAATTTAAAAAAATTAGGATGAATCTATTGAATTTTGTTAATTATACTGTTCAAGAATATTGTTAAGATGGCATCCACTTTTCAGTTATTGTCATAGTCAATAAAATATTACCATGCTTTTAGTTTAATGTCTTCTTCATGTATTTAGACATAAGAGTTGTATTAATCTAATCCGTTCAATGCAGGTTGAGATTTCTCTAGTTTTCCCTTCAATTCATTTGTTTTCTTTCCCTTTAGTTTCTATCTTTTTCCCTTAAAAAAAAAAAAAAGCATGCCATGCCTTCTTTTCTATCAAATTTGTTTGGACGACACCTTCACAAAAAACTGTTTTTGAAAATTATTGGTTTTGTGGAAAAGTGTGTTTATAATCTTTTTTTAAAGATTGGTTTGTGTGTTTGTATAATAAAACTGGTTTTTTAGTAACCTTGGGGGACCATGTTATTTCAATCATTTCTGAAAGCCCGGTTTCTTTTTATTTTGAAAAGTGTCATCCAAACACTAAAAAAGAAACAAAAAAACTGTCTTAGAGGCGACAAAAAACTGTTTCAAATTTGTGATAATTTACATTTCATTTGTCGAAAATCAATTGTATTCATGTTGTCCTCCTTTAATATGTACTAATACTTTATGCAGTCCAACAATATTTTCCAGTTACTTTTCTTTCAAGCAAAAGTGGGAGTGGACATTCAAAGCGGTTGTGGATCTCGTCTCCTTACTGCCGGAGGACCAGATACTGGATCGGGGTCAGTCAAGGGCAAGGTCTGACCCATTTGGATCTCCCATTTTTTTGGAGAAAAAAGCAAACTTTACGGCAAAGTTGACTCACGTCAGACTTCGACGTCACCGGGTCTGGCATCTCTTCTGTCTCAATTCGGACCCAGTTCATGTTCATACCCATATTCAGTTAACAACAAACTGCCGCTGGATTACGTAATCCAAATTTTTACATTCTTTTACAACATTTCAATCAAGACATCTTACACAATCTTCCATTGAAAGGCACTCGTTATAGTGATTTTGCCCTTTTCATATCTGATAGCAACTGAGAATTTGTAATGCACGTAACTGATCTTGGATTTTCATCAATCATTTGATGGAAAACACACTTTCAAGTTCCAACCTGTTGCGATAGTCACCCGAAGCTTGTGGAAACAATTCTTTCTTTATCTGCATTGTGCTTCCATGCACTAACTTCTAAGTCAACACCAACATCTTTGTATTCTACAAAAGCCGCCTTTTTGGGTTGACCATCAGAAATCTTTTTGTAATGTGTCCAAATGGCATCAATGCAAAGCACTTGGCTTTGGCTTTCCATAAAACATACACAAAGCAAATTGAAGGAGTTCCTTAATCTTTAGAGTAAATTTATAGAATAATTTGTTATTACCAATGGACTCATGATGGAACATTATTTTCAAAATTATCGTTTTCAAATTGTGACCAAACTCGGTGGTTTTGTCTGAAATTTACACGTTTAACTAAAAAATAAGTTACAGTTGTTTGTTTCATTTAAACTTTTTCTAGAATTGCCAGTATGCTGATGAGAGTATAATAAACGAACGACCTTGTCTCTACTTGCAATTTGATTTTGAACCAAACCAAAAGACTTCAGGTGTACCAAAATGAGGTTCGAACTCTTGACCGAGTAGCGGTGGGCGGACCGGAGGAGGACCCAGCCCCATCCGGTCGGAGTAACGTGGGTCCCATCCCCCCTCCCAGGAAGTAAACCCACCGGTCAGCCTCTCGCTCTAACCAAGACAAGAGAGAAAGAGAAAGAGAAAGAGAGGGGCGGCCACCCTCCGCCCTCGCCCCCCGTCTATTTAAGACCGCACCAATCGTGCGCGTCCGCGCAGCCACCGAATATTCGGCGATCTTACTTCCCCCAGTCTCTCTCCTCCTTTTTGCTCACCCCCGACGATCGCTTGCCGTCCGATCGTCCCGGTCGCGGCCAATTGCGCCACGCTTCTCCTCTCGCCTTCCCTTCCCCCCTCTTTTCCGTTCTTCCCCAATCCGACCTAGGGTTTCATGATCCCATCCATCTGCTCCATCTCCAAAACCCTAGACCTCGCTCCACCCTAGAATCTCGTCCACCCGAGGTCAGCGAGGATCTTCGGCGAGTGTGGCTGCCTGAATTCGGCTGAGTTTCGGAGAGTTTTGCCGGTGGGTCACGGTTCCTCCGGTGGGATTATCCGTCGGGTCGAGAAGTTTTTGGCGGTGTTTGCGGGTGAATTTAGAGGAATGTCGTCCTTTTTGTAGCTTGACTTTTGGTTTCTTGTTAGTTGTTGAGAATGGTTGCAGCGTCGTCGGGGAGTATTACTGGTCGATGGGCTTAATACTCGGAATTCTTGCTGTCGCTGCTTGTTGCTGTCCTCTTTGAAGTGTAATTCCAGCTCTCCTGTCTATCTTTTTTGTTTGGTTAAAGACATTACTGGCTGTTTCGCCGAAGTCTCCTGCTCTTTACTAGAAAGATTATTTAAGATTGTCCATATATACTGCTTGACTTTACCTGTTAAATGAACGATTTGAGAGGTAATTTGTGCTGTTTTGGAATTCAGGGGCTTCTCTTTTTGTTCGTGGTGGAATGATGCTCTTTGTAGGTTGTTTTGGTCGGAGGAAAATGTTTTTGAGTGTGACGAAAGTTGTGGCGTTCTTTTCAGGTGTTCGATCTCAATGCTGGTCGTGCGTGTGCATTCTTGATCATGGTCACTTGTTGGTTTGGAACTCGGTTATCTGTTATGCGGTTCGAAGAATACTGGGGGTGTTTAATGCGTTGCCCGGTAAAGAACCAGTGACTAATAGCGCTAATGGCATCCAGTGCTCGTTTTGATCCTGTTTCTGGGAGCCCAGAAGGATTAGCTCTTCCTGCCAGCTATTCCAATGGGCAGCGTGGAACATTTTCGGCTGGTTCGTTGGACCGGTCAGGCAGCTTCCGCGAGGGCAGTGACGGTCGCACGGCAAACACTGGTTCCACATTATTTAGAGGCGATGTCTCCTTGTACGTGGACATGCCACCAATGACCCAATGTTTGAACCTTGATCCAATTTCATTTGCTGAACAGAAGCTTACTCGATTAGAGGAGTTGAAGAAAGTCCTGGGTGCTTCTAGCATCGCAAATGAAGACGGTGCGGTGGGTGCTGTTCTTCATGCGAAGCCTCTTCCTCAAATGGTGTTGGGGGAACTGAAGCGTTTTAGATTGAGCATTATGGAAAATTCTGCGCGAGCAAAGTATTTGTTCCTTTTCCATGTGAATAAGTCTCGTTGAATTAAGCCTTTAGTGTAAATTTCCAGCCTATGCTAACAGCAGAAGAAGGGAAAATAGTGAAAAAAAAACGTTAGCGGTTTTTTTCTCTAAAGCCACTTGTTGCAGATATTTGGTTATTTTAGTTGCCCAGAATTCTGGTAAACGGAGATTTCTAACTTCAGGAATTTCATTGACCAGGGAGAGAACAAAATTATTGAACGAGTCCATAACAAAGCTGGATAAATATCGTCACGCTCTTTTGTCTCGGAAGCGACCACGGAATGACGGACTGCCAAATGAAAGGTCCAATAGTTTGCTCCCTGGAGATCGTTCTGCTCAAGGAACCAGCTTTAAAATGGGGCCACAGAATCATCAACTGTTAGGCAGTGATCTTATGTCTCCACGGTCTGATGATAGGACTAAAAATATTATTCCTAATAGGCGTATACGCACATCATTGGTGGAAGTACGGGTTTGTATTTTTATATCTATAAAGCTGTTTAGCTCATTTGTGATATTTTTTCCCTTTCCTTTTTGACTTAAGTGACTTGACTCATGATTAATGGTCACTGGTAGTCTTCATTTTGCTCTCTGTTTTCCCATATCTGAAATGATTTTCTTTTGCTGTTTTTGTAACTTTTACAAAGATTATGTAATGCATCCTATTTAGTTTTATTCCTTTATCTTAATCAATCTTGATCAATTCTCCTCTCTCCCTTGATATATATATATATACATATATATATATACATATACATATATATATATATCGATATCGTAATTAGCTGGCTGATGGATGGTTAAATAATTAAAATCTGTTGCTAAAAGTCTTTAACAACAGGAACATTAGCGATGGTTTACCATGTTTCTACAGTTCATTGTACTTTTAGCAACAGTTTATGACGTCTTTAGTTACCGATTTTGAACACTTAGCGACACACACACACACACACACACACACACACATAGCATCTGGATACGTGAGATCTTATCCAGATTGCAAGAAATCCAGATTCACAAAAACATGCAGAGTTTACCCAAAGGTCATGGAAACTTCTACTATTGTTTGTGGAGTATTTGTGTAATTGCTTGCCCAAACTTCCCTTAACATGATTTAATTTTTGATAAGTTGTTTTGATGTGATTTGTTCTTTTGAAAATGCTATTGCATATGGTCCAGGTACTCATTTTTTGCTTTTGTTACTGAGTGGGAACTTTGCTAGTTGGTGCAAGATGTTTCTTAGGATTTAGTTCTTTGCTGCATAATCTTCTTATGTTATAATGCTGTCTGGATCTTTACCTTCATCATCATTGGTGGAAACTTTCTTAATTTGTATCTGTTGTTGTGGTGATGATCTCAATTAGCTTCATCAGTTTGCTAAAATTATAACTCAATGTGTTTTATCAGATATTATTGAAAATTAATTTCCTCATTTCTCCTTTCCTTACATCATGGATTTCGGCAGGCTGAGGGGCGTAACAGTTCATTATCTCGGCCATCTGGTTTTGTTGAAAAAGATCGTGAACTTTTGAGGACGACAAATGGAATGTCAGCTCAGGCTGAAGAAAAAGCTCGAGGTCTTGCTCCTGGTGGTGATGGCTGGGAAAAGAAGATGAAAAGAAAACGTTCTATAGGATTGGCTGTTAGTAGGCCTTTAGATGGTGATCAAGATCATAAGCGTAGCATGCAGCAGAGGCTTAGCAATGAAAATCGCTCTCGGCTCAATGATGTCCATGGTTTCAGGTAAAATGTGTTCTTCTCTTGTTAGGGTATGCTATTCTTACCTTTTTGCTGTCTCTAAATTGATTTTGCTGATGGAGTAGATAAATTTATTATATTAGATCTCCAGTCCCTCCTTTTGTTGAAATCATGGGTGTATTATGCTTTCTTTTGATGCATATCTCAAACCTTTTGCATCTATTGCTTTTCAGATCAGGATCTGCCAATGCAATTGTTGGAGTTAATAAGTTGGATATTGCTACCCAACCAAGTGGATTAAATGTTCGCGCTATACCAAGGACAGATCCAGATAATATTTCTGCAGACAGAAAAGATCGAATTATTGGATCAGATAAAGAGAAGACAATTGTAAAGGCCATCTCCGAGTATGAACCATCAGTTTTAGAAAAATCAGTTGATCTTTTAAGTCTCTAGAGAGCATCTTCATATTTTTCGTCTTTTGTTTCTTAATTCTTTGCACTTGTTGGACCAATCCTATGAACAGGCAAAATGCCCGTGATGGCAATCAGCTGGGAAGTCCTATCTCTGTTGCAAAGCTAAAGGCCTCCAGGGCCCCGCGTACTGGATCTGGGGCACTATTAAATTCATCCACTAACTTTCCACGTACTGGTGGAGCACTTGAAGGATGGGAGCAGTCTCCAACCTTGAACAAGGCACAGGGAATAAGTACACTTAACAACCGCAAACGTCCTTTATCTGCTCGCTCCTCTTCACCTGTAACTCAGTGGGGTGGTCAACGACCACAGAAGATATCACGTGTTGCTAGAAGAACAAATTTGGTCCCCCCGGTTCCAAACAGAGATGAAGCTCAGTTACCGACTGATGGCTTTCCCAATTCTGATACAGGGGCTAGATTGATTTCTGTAGATGCTAATGGATCTGGACATCCAAAACGTGCCTCTAACATTTCACAGCATTTTAAACTGAAAGTTGAAAATATTCCATCCCCAGCTGGATTCTCAGAGAGTGAGGACTCAGGAGCTGTTGACAAATCTAAAGATAAAGCAAGGATAAGTGGTGAAGCAGAAGATAGGGCTGTCAGTTCTATCCAGAAGGCCACTAGTCTTGCTCTGACATCAAAGAAGAACAAGGTTGTTACAAAAGAAGAGCTTGGAGATGGTGTTCGGAGACAAGGAAGGAGTGGAAGAGGTTTGGCTTCATCACGAAACTGCTTGCCTCTTTCTAGGGAGAAAATGGATAATGCCTCTAACCCAAAGCATAGAAGCACAAGACCTGTTCCTGACAAGATTGAAAGGTGTTAAACTTTTCCAGCTTGACTATATTCAGTCCTGTGTCGTGTTTTGTCATCTGCTTTGTTTTGACCACCATTCACAATGTGCTGGTTTCAGTAAGTCAGGACGCCCTCCTACTAAAAAGTTTTCAGATCGCAAGGCATCTGCTCGTCCTGGGAATGTAGCAAACATCTCACCAGACTTTAATGGTGATCTGCAGTCCTCTTCAATGGTTCATTTTTGGACTTGTATGTTATCTTCTACTGAGATGCTGAGAACTTTTTGTCTACAAAAATTTCTTCAGGCAAAGCAGATGATGATCGTGAAGAACTTATAGCAGCTGCTACTTTTGCTCAAAAAGCCAGCTGTATGGATTTCTCATTTTGTCTTAATCAGTGTCTATTCTAAAACGTGCTTAAGTTTTCACCATTTGACTTTTATTCTTAATGTATTTAACAACATGACTCCTTTGCAGATAATGCTTGTTCAAGCCCATTTTGGCAACAAATTGAGCCTATTTTTGCCTTTGTAACACCAGATGCCATTGCCAGCTTGCGGGAGCAGGTAAGTCATGCTTGCATTTGCATGCACAAAAAGCTTAATGCTGTCTGTTTCTTTTTCTAAACTTTTGCTGATATCGAGCAGAGGAGATTAGCCGAGGAGTTGGAGAATAGTTTGTGCTTCAGGACTGGCACAGACCAGAACGGCAAGGTACCTGAATTTCTGCTTATAACTTGCCTTTTACAGTTTTACTTCATTGGTTTGACAAAAAAAGTGTTGCAAGAACTTTTTGATGTTGTCAGGTTTTAAGTAAGCTTTTCGACCGATATGTGGATTATAATGCAAAATACTAATGAGATCATTGTCATTCATTTCATATGGATAACTACATATTCTAAACCAACTATCTGACTTTGTCAACTTCTTTTTTATGGAATTGTGTTAAATTTAAATATTATTTAAGGTTTAAAACATAAAACACCTAAAAGTTTAATTTCCAGAATAAGCTTTTAAACTTTAAAGGTTGGACTTATGCTTGCAGTTTTGGAAGGTAGAATTCCATCTGTGTAAGAACAATTATGGAGTGTAAATCTAAGACATTGATGCAGGTCTTGCCATGCTACAGGAATGAAGAAAATGCTGCCTATGTCATTCCTGCATATAGTTTCCCAATGTTATTTCTTCTTCTGCTAGGCTTTCAACAAGAGTAAAAAGGAATGCAGCCTGCTGATGTCTTTCTGGAAAACACTGCAAACTCTGATACTAAGAAAAATGATTGAGTACTTTCAAATACGAGATAAATGATAACCGCCCATTATGGTCATATAAAAAACTCTTGACTCATGTTCCTGATTCTACTGAAAACTCGAACTTGTCATTTTTTTTATCTTGTCAGAACAATGATCAGATACCAGTATCTGAAATTATTTGAATTCAGAATAATATCTACAATGAATTCTTGTAAGGCGAATAAAATCAATTATGTATCATTTGAGATGAATGTGTGTGTATATATCTATATTGATCGTCTGCTGGTATGAAAAGATGAATCATGAAAGATAGTTTACATATTCTTCAATGGTAAGAAATATTGTAAACATATAGAGTATAAACTAATCAGGATGCTAGACACAAAAACAATGTGGACTCCTGTAAGTGATTAAATTGGAAGTCCAAAAGTCCTAGGAAACTCAATTCTTGATCTATATCTTGTCAAGATAATGACTAGGCACAACTGCACAAATAGTCGCTATTTATTATTTGACTTGAGAATATATGAATACGGTCTTGCATAATCACGGATTTGTATAAGACCTACAAAATCAATCATGTGATAGCATTTTGTGTAGTGTAAATGCTTCAGGAAGGTTCCTGTTGGACATTATAATTACACTAAAGTAAAAACTTTTAAGCACTAGAAGTTCTACTTATAAGTCTTTTGCAGTTTGGCTTGTTATTAAAAAAAAATTGTAATATTGCTTTTTTGCCCATAATTTTCCATTGTCATATTGTGCCTTTATGTCTGAGTGTGTGAACAATTCTTTTCTTCTTGCTTGTCATGATCAAGTTTTCTTTTCAATCTTGCCAGGATCAGTCTGTTCTTGATTCATTCACAACATTTCCTGACATTGTGTGTGAAGAGAAACAGCCAGTTCAGTCAAATGAAGCAATACTGAATGGATTGGGCAGGAAAGTGAGTTCTATTGATGAATCACAAGATGTAGATGATGGGACAATAGAAACTAACAGCTGGTTTGAGAAGATCATTCCTCTTTCACAGAGGCTTCTTGCAGCTCTGATTGTTGAAGATGATATTAGTGAAGCTAACCAAATTGAGGGAGTCGACAAAGATAATCATCATTATGCAAGTGATTTTTCTCCTTGTGGTGCTTCTGATCATATCCATAATGAATCCAGAGGCATGGACAGAATCAAATTTGAAATTGAGTCTGAAGGGGAGCTAAAGAATCATAGGTATCATTCCCATGACAACTTCTCATGTGATGGAAGCGCTATATCAAATGGTTTTAGAAGCCCAAAAACACATAATTTAGCATATAAAAATCAAGAAGAAGTGGTGCAGCAAGATTGTTTCACTCCACATTCTGATGTTGGTGAGCAGCATAGAGCTAATGGATTGCAGCCTACTCAAACAGATGTTTCTGGTATCACTTTGGTTGATTGCTGTTATCAGCAGATGTCACTGGATGACAGGATATTGTTGGAGCTTCAAAGTATTGGATTGTTCCCAGAAACAGTGGTAAATGGCAATTTTGGCACCCACTCAGTACTTTGTTGTCACGAATGGGTTTCTTTTAATTGTGATGTTGTTAAGCAATTGATTACACTATCACAGCTATACAATGGCCAAGATATTTCAGATAGTATGGTTTCATCTGGCAATCCATGTTTTAGTTGCTTCTTGGTTGATGTCATCATTTTTTTCATTATACTACCACAATTGTGCTGCTAGATTTGATTAACTTTTGATTTATTTCTGGAAATGGTTTTTTAATGTCTATACATGGTCAGAGGCTACGTAGAGTTGACCCAGACATGCATCAATAGGCATCATTGCTCTGTAGACAAATTGCTTGCAATTTATTGGTTATTAAACAGTTCCAACTATCTCATGTGTGTTAAAGAGTCTTGATTTGTCATATCATTTCTAGATGCTGGATCTTTGCATGCATGATAAGGTATAATTTTGTGTACTCTTAAGTGTCGTTCAATCTATTGACAACTAAACAATAAGAACCCCAAGTATCAGAATAATCTGGACGCTTCATCCAATTAATATAAGATCTATGGGTGCTGTCCATGCATATTGATTTATAAAGCCAAACTTCTTCCTCCTATTATGTATTCATAACTCCTCAGTTCATACTCATCACCAGCTATTATTTTACACACCCAAATACGGTATGGAAGGGAAGAATGTTCTTTTCTATTATTGTTGCTTTCCCTTTCCTGTTCCAATTTTATCCAGTTACAATTGGATTGTTGATCATTAAGCAGTTTATTTGTTTGCTCTTGAGTGTGTTGATGTGAATTTTGTTGTTCAATGAATTCGACATGCATTTCTTTCTATGAAATATCTATATGGAACTTTTGCTTATGATAGTATTTCTCTTTCCAATCCATTGCTGCAGCTGTGCTTGTGATTTTTTCCTGTTTCTCTCTAAGATATTAATGAGGTCATTGAGGTGGTTCAAGTTGATGTTACTATATCTTCATATATATTTTTTTTCTTTTTCTTTCAGCCTGGTCTGTCACAAGGGGAAGATGATGAGATCACTAAAGATCTCTCTAAACTTCAAAAAGACTTGTTTCATCAGGTTAGTTGTAATGGATTTGTGCTGTGCATACTTCAGTTGGACATGCCAGGATATCTAGGTCTTCTTCGTGAGTTTTTGAATGTATATTGTGTTCTTTCCATAATTTGGCATATTATCAATCAACTGCTTTCTGCCCTGATTGAATATTGCATTCTAAGTCTATAACATACCAATAGAAATAACCAAAATAGGAACATTGTAAAAACTCTTCAATATGCAAAAATACAAAAAGGAAAACCTCTTCCATATCATTCATGTTCATAGAAGTTCTTGGCTTGTCATGTGGAAGAATAAGTTCAAGTGCTATATAATATGAATGTACTCTTGCATCTTACTTGAATTGTAGTTTCAGTTTATCTGTGGATATTCTTCTGTTTTTTTAGTTATTTTATAGTTTATGTTACCCATTTGGCAGGTGAAGAAAAAGAAAAGCCAGCTGTACAAATTGGAGAAGGCTGTTCTTAGAGCAAGGGGGCTTGAAAAAAGGTTTGATGTGCTTATTTTTCACGCCTTCCTACTCTACAGTATCATTTAGCATTTGCTACAATTCATTTTGCAGGGATCTTGAACGTCTGGCATTGAACAAGCTTGTGGATGTAGCATACAAAAAGCATATGGTAAATTATTCTGATTTGTGTTCTTTCACAGTTTTTTCATCAAATATTGGTTTGAGATTCAGTTATTTTCATTTTCTTGTGTTGTGTGTCGAAACTTTTGACTAGCCTGTTACCACGATGTTTCTTTTTCTAAATGTATTTTTCATCCTTACCTCATGCTTTCTACATATTTATGGCATGCTGGTTCATTATGACGCTATATGTATGTGGCATGCTGGTTCCGTATGACATCTGTTTCTGTTCTTGCTTGTTTAAGCAGCAAAGATGGTGGCTTCTTGCCTGTGAAACCACAACTTTTGGTGGATTACCAAGAGACGATCCATCCTGTCCATCATGACTGCAATAGTATTATAAAGATTTATATTAACATGAATAGACACTTTTTCTGGCTTCTCGGCTCTATTTTCTGTATTGCTGAAAGCCATACTAGAGATGACAAGGTCTTTTCAGTCACCTAAGGTGCACGAAGTCCACTAACAAAGTTTACCTGCAGAATGCAGGACCTGAAGTTGATCTGGTTGGAGACATTAGGGTAGCTTTTTATATGTCACTTGTTCCCATGATCCCTGAAGCTTCATCCTTTGGCCACCCTTTAAATGTCTGAGGTCGGGTTGGGTTCCTTGACTGACATTTCAAGCCTAGCTTTTTTGACATAGGCTTGATCTATGGCAGAAGCGGACACATTGTGGATTTGTAAAGCTTGGGAGGCTTGTTGCAGGCTTGCAGCACTATCAATTTGTTCATTTTGGAATGCTTCAATAGCTCCTGAAGTGAAACATTATGAGAAGTATTTATGTCTGACTGGAAGCACTGATAAAAAGGATGAATCAGATAAGAATGCTACTATTTCACGGGAAAACTTAGAGAGGGATATTGCCTATTTGGACTCTTAACATTTTTTTTTTGCAAACTCCACTGTCTTTTTTATGCTGTTCGAAACTTTCTTGAGATCTTATGTTTCAAAAACATAAAAGTTGCTGGTAGTGTTATCTTAAGCAGTATTATGTTCTTTGCATATCAGTTGTGCTTTATTTTGTTACTATGACTGTCTTTTGCTAAAGCACTCATTATGAAACTTATATTGTTGGTGCTTCATTCTCATTCTTATTCAAACAGGCTTGTCGAGGTGGTAATGCATCACATAAAAGTGGAGGCAGTAAGATATCTAAACAAGTTGCTGTATCTTTTGTTAAGCGGACACTTGCCAGATGCAAGAAATATGATGAGACGGGTACAAGCTGCTTTAGTGAACATCTCTTCGAGGATGGATTTCTGGCTGCACCAGCATGCAGCTCTGACACAAAATGCATGGATAGTACTAAGGATGGCCTTACTCTCAAGCCATGCCTTGAGTCTCCAGCAAGTCAACATGAGTCTAAGGCCACAGGCATATACTTCGATCTCTTATGCTACATATTCTGCATTTCACATGTATCATTGTTTGTTTGCTCGAGTCTCAACCCTTTACCTTCTCTGGTTTTTGTTTTTGCCTTACTCTGCAGGTGTCTTGGCTTCTAGTCGTGCTATATCAATCGAGAATTGTGGGCCCCATAGTCTCAACAAAGATTTATCTGGTGCATCTGAACATGCTGGTCATTCGTCAGACCAAAGTTTTGGTAAAGATGAGCCATGGCCAAACCGAGGAAAGAAAAGGGAATTATCACTCGATGCTGTTGTAAGCAATGTAGCAAGGGGTACGGCAAACCTCAGCAGTAGTCTCATGGGTGGAGCAAAAGGAAAGAGGAGTGAAAGAGATCGGGATCACAACAGAGAGGGAATGATAAGGAACTCTGTAACAAAAACTGGTAGACCAACAATAGGCAGTGTCAGGGGTGAGCGCAAAACTAAGACAAAACCTAGACAGAAAACAGCACAATTATCAAATGCTGTGAACGGTCTTCTCTGTAGTAGGCCTTCTGAAGTGCCAAGTCCCATGTTCAATTCCATAAAGGAATCCAGTGAACCATCTGTAAGTCAGAGCACCAAGGTCCAAGAAGTCCTACCCAACCCTTCTGTTGTTGTTGCTCAAGATCCTCTTGATCCTGAAGGAGCTATTGACCTTACACATTTGCCTTTGCCTGCAATAGAAGAATTGGGTGTTACTGATGATCTTGTTGATCAAAGCCAAGACTTGGGTAATTGGCTAAGCTGTCCAGATGATGTCATGCAAGACCATGACAATGATTTCGAAGGCCTCGAAGTTCCTATGGATGATCTGTCAGAAGTTGTCTGATTCTCTGCTGTACATCCTCTCGCATGGTATTAGGTTCCAGAAAATGTATCTGAAATTTTAACCATCTAGCGAAGTTATCCACCTCACATGCACTAGAGCTTGTATAGTCAAGAGGCCATTCTTTTAAGATACTTGTAAAGCAAGTATGGTATTTTCCATCGTGATAATTTTTTGTTTTCCCTTTTTAACCCCATTCAAGTCCTATCTCGTTTGAAAATATTTGCTTCCAGGTATTGGTTTCTGCCAACGTTGATTATATCTTATTACCTAACTGCCGAGTCTTGTAGCCTTTCACTTGTCAGCCTAGTGCCATGCTACTTGTACATTAATTTCTCTTAATAATACTGATATTTTTTTTCTTTAGAATTTGTATTGTTGTAAGTCTCATGTATGAAGCAGTTCTTTGTGCCAATTAAGAACTCTTTCTCTCTCTCTCTCTCTCTCTCTCTCTCTCTCTATATATATATATATATATATATATATATATATATATATATATATATATAAATGCATATGTATATATATAAATGTGTTTAGACACACACACACACAGAGGAGAGACATAGATGATGCTTGATTGAAGATGATGTGCTTTTCACTTGAGGTGTCGATGCTATGATTCTTTTTGAGCACGGTTGTAGACTTTGGAAGAATTCATTTTTCGATCTAAAGAGGTAAATGTGCTGACAGCGTGTAATTTTGCTTTATCTTTTGAAATTTTTATATTGATTTTTCGAATTGGAAAACATATTACCATTGTGCTTTTGCCACCTAAAAATTCCTACTTGTTCTTTTATTTTATATTTGTAGGCCAATTTGTTGGACGGTTTGGTTCTCTGGAATATGGATCTGGTAGATGCTAATCCATCTGGAGTGAAGAAAAGGTGAGTGTTTCTGTTTTCTTTTTTAGGATATTTATTTTCATTGTCAATGTGGGTTTTTAGTTGTTTTATCATTGTATGTTCTGGTGATATCTTGTTCCACTGTCTTCTATTATTCAAATCCATGCAATGTGGAAACAAGGATGGATCACCAGTTTCATTCTGTTTTGCAAAAAATTATGGAAAGTGTTATCTAAAAGCATAAAGAAGAGAAATAGAAGCGTTGCTTACTTTCAGGTATGTCATGATGGTGTCCCATAAGACATGTGAACAAAGAGTAGACTAAATTTCACAAAAATAGTTGTACTTCATATAGTTTTGGGTTGTACCAAGCATGTTAACCATTCTTTCCGTGGGGGAATTGTTGTTACGACATATTTATCTGCTTGAGGAATTTCAGTACATGGTAGTTTCCCACTTGGAGAGTGCTGATACGTTAGGTTTTGACTTTGCAACACCATTTCCCTTCATGATTATATTCTGGGAATATAATTTATTTTTCACGTCACATCAATCTTTGTGATTGACATTCCCAATGTCTTGTTTTGATGGGATTTTGTAATTCTGCATGTTCTTGCTGATGCAAAGTTAGTAGACATTTCATTACCACTCACCAGGATATTTCCCTTTTCCCCAGTGTGGCTGGGGAAGTATGCTCTCGATGTTTTTTTTGTCTTACTCTCCCCCTCTTTCTTCTATTAAGTGATCATGCCATAATGTTAACCTGCACATCCTACCTTGACTGGTATATGGGGTAACATTATGATGATGGCCATCGACGTTTCCGCCATGATCTCTGCTTTATTAGGTCCTCTAAGTTGTCTTGCATGTAATGCCTCCTGATTCAGCCAACTTCAATTAATCATGTTCTGCATGTCTTGATAAGGTATTCTACTTCTAGTTGTATTAGTATTTCTCTTGTTCATATTTTCTTAGTTACAAGGAAATAATTTAGACCTGAATTGATTAAAAGTCAATCAATTATTTGCTTGTAGCGTACATTGGTAAGATGAATTTATGTGAGAACTAATTTTTTGCTACAATCAGGGTTGTAATGCCCATTTTGCTTAGGCTGCATTCCTGGTTGGGCGAATGAATAGTGACAAACGCAAGCGCTTCCATCATCAGTATATGCCCAGGAAGCAAGCATTATGCTACTACAGATGCTTCAGTTTTATCCTTTTCTGACACGATTTCTATCGTCATCGGGACACCAAGGTGCTGGATCTGGCCGCCTTCCGACTCTTTTGTTCTTGAGCAACATAACCTTGCTGGGTATCAAAAGATCTATAGTTCCACACTAGTTTAATGATTGATAATCTGTAAAGATCTACTTGAGTTGGGTTTCTGGGGTTATGTTTGATGTATCAGGTTCTATTCTCCGTTAATTTTGTTTTAGGTTATTCTCTATTCCTATTTCATTCTCCCCTGCACTTCACATTAACTTTTTCTCGATTGGCAAAATTTTAGAAGAGCAACCAGCTTGTGGGTTGAGATTCTGCTGTGCTTGAATAACTTCTTTTATGTGCCTTTTTTACCCCGAAACGTTATCCTATCGGTATTCTTTTGGTGAGAGAAAAGATCAAGTTTATCTAGAAAGTGTTGAATTTGCCTACTCAGAAGGTATGCGTGTTTACCATATTCTTTTCTAATTTTTCTTTGATGCAAAAAACTTGGGTGCTCTCTCGTTCCCATTCGGATCTTCCCATTTCATCAACCTTATGCTCGACGACAAGCTGCAGTGTCGAATTACAGAATGCTTGCCATTAAAATTTAGGCTGGCTTCCAATTAGATCACGTTTTTTGGTCAATAACGATCTCATGAAGTTAGCAGCTATCAACCCACTCCTATTCTATGCGGTGGCTAACATTTTTATACCCTTTCTGAAGGATGCATTTCTTTAGCCCATTGTAGTTACAATCGAGACGAAAAATTTCAACTTAAGTGGTTCTCATCAGATTTGATTGTGTAAATGTGTTTAAAAGCAAAATGTTTGCCTGATTTATTATTTTGATAGTGTTTTTTCTTGAAATTTGTTACTCTAGTTTAAAAAAGCGAAGAGCTAATCGTGGAGAATTTTGGTAATAATCAGCAAAAACTCTGCTTGCTTATGCGCACCTTCATTTCTTGAAGCATTGTGAGCCCTAAGGTTGACGCTGCATGAATGTATCCCAACTGAGTCGATCCACAATCTTCGTTGGATCCATGTTGAAAAGGTGGCCTGACTCCATTATTGCATGGTTGTGAGCCTTAAACTCGATCCTGCTCGAATGGATCTCAAGTGGGGTCGTCTACAATCCTCACTGGACCCATATTGAAAGTTGACCTGATTCCAGCGGCTTCTGGCCAAGCAAGCCCATTTGTCGACGCAGTAAGAGGCACAAAACCATTTCAATTTGATAGTAGTAAAAATAGGGATTGAGAGAGTGGGTGCCACGTTGTTTCTTAATTATAAACTGAACATGAGCTTCTGACGTCTAAGTAGGTTGTTGGATTTATTTAGAAGAAAGGGAGAATCGCATCTGGTGTAAAGGAAATGGTTCAATGCCTTGACCATAAGCCAAAAAAAAAAAAAAAAACTACGTTTGGACGAGGGAAGTTGGGCGGCGTTAATGTAAAACCCGAACAAATTCTCTTTCCACTTCGAGAACCTTCTCTGGAGCAAGTGCGAGGGAGCTTAGGTTAGCCCCTGGGGCTCAGAACAAGGCCTTCCGAATCGTGCAAAACCCTCTTATTCAATATAGCGCTGGGTCTTCGTGAACGGTTATAACTTGTAACCGCACTTTTCCTACGCGACGGAGTAGTAAACGGTCAACCTCTGTGCAACATATTCGCTCTGATAATCGACGGGCTACATTTATACGTCGTGGGAATCTAACGATCTACATCCATTCTCCAAGCATTGCCACACACCCGAGAGAGAGAAACGGAGTTCCTTGTCCACAATCTGTACATACAGAGAGAGAGGGAGAGGGGAGAGGAGAGAGTTGAAACGAGAGAGGGAGAGGGAGAGGGGAGAGGAGAGAGTTGAAACGAGAGAGGGAGAGGGAGAGGGTTGAAACTCGGAAGAGAACACTTGAAAAAAAGAAAGTTGGGTATCCAGAAGAGAAGGTAGGATGTGGAAATCCTGCGGAAATTGATGGGCATCTCTCTGTTGGTTGGAGCAAAGGCGACTGTCTTGCTGGTCGCCTTCCTTGGTCTGAGGAGCATCATTCCAACTACATTCTCAATGCCTTTCCTGCACGCCTCCTTGGCCTCATTCCTTATTTCCATCGCCTCCCATCCGTATTTGAACCTTCCATTGCTTCTGGGGAAGAACCCAGACGGCAGCTTCCCTTTATGGTCGTTTATCCTCTTCGGCCCCTACCTGATCTTGATTCGGATATACGTCTTCATCAGGAGGTTGAAGAGGAGGGAACCGCTCTATAATGAAATAATCGATGGTATCTATGTTGGGGGATGGCCTTCTCCCCTTGATTCTGCGCCTCCGGGAGATCCGGCCATTGTGGATTGCACTTGCGAGCTTCCTAGAAGCAGTTTGTTCTCTAAGAATGAGTATATATGCATACCGACTTGGGACACGAGGGCGCCGCAGCCGTCCGAGATCGAGCTGGCCGTTCGATGGGCGTGTAGGAAGAGGGCTCAAAGTAAGCCCGTCTATATCCACTGCGCATTCGGTGAGTTTGCTTCCCTTTACGGATTGCGTTTGGTTGGTTTTTCTTTTCCCTTAACGTGCTTGTTCCTTGTATAGCAGATCGTGTTAATCTTTCGTTAGGCGTAATTATGTGTTCAGTAAGACAGTTAAAGTTTATTAGTATTTTCTATTAGTCATAATTGCTTTATGATGTAATTGTTAGGGTGATATTTTATTTGTTGAAATTTCCCCTTGCCCGTATGCATCTCCATGTAGGACCCTTTCCCTGATCAAGGTCGAAATATGCTTATTAAGTTAACCTCTATCCTCTGGTGGTTTATAGTTCAAAATTGTCACCCTGTAATTGCTGATCTGTTTGGATTCTGTGCCTCGAATAGGGAGTTTAAAAGCATGTTGAACGTCAAATTACATATTAGCCTGTTACCTCTTTCTTGGTATGTCCCTGCTTCCGTGTAACACTCCATGTACCGTCGGTCCTGCAAAATTGTCCTGCAGTACCTTCTTCTGGAGCCTTGCCGCAATCTTTGGTTTCAAAATTCCCTGACTTACGCTCGTCATGTTTTCCTCGTCCTTCTTTACATTCTCCCCTCCAGAGAGAGAATTCAATCAGAATGAGAACATGAGCCTTCATTTAGTCTTTATCCAGATTAGACAAGTTTGTGCAGCGTTTCTTGATGAAAAATCAGATGTCTTTTAGTGTCAGTTAAAGGAATCGAAATACTGTTGTCTGTTGAAACTCGCTCTTGTATCCCTGATGTTTCATCACAAGTTTAAAGCGACGATCATGTTTGATGCTCTTACACCATAAGATGAGTATATCTAATCTTATGAAGCTAGATATTGCACATGTAAAATATTTGTCTTACATCACAGTCTCTCTAAGAGGCTACTTTGCACATGTAAAATATTTGTCTTACATCACAGTCTCTCTAAGAGGCTACTGCACCTGTTTGGGTTGGGTGCTGGTATAGTTCTGTCACATGGGTGAAAGAGTCACGTATTGATTAGCTTAGTCTCACAAAGCAATTATGCTTTTGCTATATAACAGTTTTGAATTTCATTTTGCTTTTGATATTGAAAAAATTGACATCCGTAACCACATCCATGCTTGCATCTATCTGACATAGATTTTACTCACTTTGGGAAGGATCTAAATTCTCAACTTCTATCCCAGTCTTTTTTGAGGAAAATGTCCAGCAAGGGAAACAGTGTCTCCTTTGTGCAGAGCATTTCTTGGTAATGCTTCTCTGTTTACGTTGTCTCCTAGTGCTCTGTTTTGTTTCTGCAAGATGTATGTAACAGTTGTAGCGGATTGCAGTAGCATGATAGATCACCTTTGAAACTCCTTGGTAGTGTCATTGGTTAGGATAACAATATATTGAGTTGATAGGTTGGACTAAGAGGCAAGGACACCATTTTGGGGCTTCCTGGACCTAGAGGTAACCATAAAAATCAGTGATGGAATATTTGAAATAGATGCACATGTTTGTGCGTAGGATGCAGCATTACATACTGCATGCTTGTCTTAGGTCATGATGGAGTGATTGGCTGCACACTTCAACACATTTGTAGTACGGGAGAATCTGCACTATATGTGAAGTCATGGAAAAAATTTTAGATGTTGTCTATGTGTGACAATAATTAGTGGAGACTGCCAGTTTGACTTGCGCATTTCTGGAATTTTGAAGTGCTTGTTGCAGGGTTTATATTTGTGCCCTTCTGCAGTAGATGGCTCTTAGTGCAGCAGTGGACAATTGCTTGAAATGTCCTTTAGCCTTTGTCCTTGCGGTGCAGATCGGTGGTGGGAATTCGTAGCCCTGATATCTAAGTTTCACATTCAAGCTGGTGAAACAAAGTTCGATCATGTTTAAAGTTGGTGGTCTTATATGGCGTTTGCTTTCCTGAGGCAGGTCATGTAGACGTTCTTAGACATGAAAATCAAATTCTTGCAGTTGGATTCCTAAGTCAGTCATAGACTATGTAGCTAAAGCCATGTGCCACTACGTTGGAAGCTTGATGTATGGGTCTAGCTGAATTCCTAATTCAGATATTTAGTTTCCCCGTTGCTTTTGGATAGGTGAATTTTTGACTTCCTATTGGGAACCCATGTGGTGAGGGTTTGGCATCTGAATCAGTACGTTTCGTTATTACAGTAGTCACCCTCAAGTTGGTAGGGCTGGTTCACGGGGTCTCTCTCTATTTACAGGATTGTGTGCGTGGAATGACTTGGCTAATAGAATCACTTGTTATTTGCATCGCCTGATCCCATGGTCTGCTGTAATCTTCTATAGGTCATGGAAGAAGTGTGTGTGTTCTTTCCGCTCTCTTAGTTGCCTTGGGTGTATCTGATCATTGGAAGGAAGCAGAGAAGATTGTGAAAAAGCAGAGGCCTTCAATAAGGATGAATGCTCTTCATCGCAAGAGTTTGGAGGAATGGTCGAAGTGTCGCAATTCTTCTGAAAGGAAGGATGACAAGTCAATTAGCTCCATGATCACTCCAGAGGCATCCAGAAATTGACTTCTCATGGATCCAGACCTGATTACAATTTCTTTCGCAACTTGACTCTCTCATCAGCTATATATTTCAATTTTTACTGTTCTTTGCTAGGCCTTGCTGCTTAGAAACTACATCCTGATTTTGTAACTTAATTGATTCTTTCTTCTTGTTAGTTGTGCTGACCTGGAAAGAACTTGGTTCAATTTTTCAGCATGGCAAAAGCCTGCAAGTTGTAAGACTCGGTTTACAGATACAAAATATATTACACTGGTATATCACAGTTTAGAAGTAACCCAACATGTGATCATGTGCATAGCTGGGTTTCCTAGGAGCATAAGCACATCAAGCACATCAAACTCAGGCTCTGTGTCATCATGCTGAGGTACTATATGAACTGCTTTATGTTTCTGGATTAAAGAAAGCTCTCTAACTCAATCTAGCCGTGTGATGGATTACTGGTTAATTACTGTTTCTTTAATATACCAGGATGAGACGAACTGTTTAAAGAGCATTTTTTTGTGTTTTATGTTTTCTTGTAAAGCTCGGCCGTGGTGCGTTGAAAATGTGTAATGCCTAGTGCCTATGTTTTTGGGTCTCTCTCTCTCTCTCTCTCATGTTTTTGGGTCTCTCTCTCTCAGTTCGATTCTTATGGGCGTTAGGTTATTTCTCTCTCTCTCTCTCTCTATTTAGTGTATTCTAAAGATCTTTGTGTAAGCATTCCGATATTCACTTTTCTGATGTTTTTAAATAATATTTTTGCTATGGTCAAAATTGATATAATGGACCTAATATATGCATACACGCCACATGCATGCATGCACAAACACACAGAATTTTTCTTGATTCATCAAAATACTTGAAAAATAGTAAATGTTTTGCGAAATCCAAAATTGTTGTGGTAAAGAACACATTAACTTTATAGTTTTTGTTGGATTAAAATCAACCAGTTTGAGCTCCGCTTATAATTGCAAATTCTCTAAGAAAGGATTTGCAAGAGACTAAAAGGTATGAAAGTTGAACAACGTGAAAGTAAAGAAACAAAATTGCACCTTTCAGAAACATCTTATTAGATCATCATTGTAAAAGTCTTTTGGGCCATTTCAAGCAGTTGAATGTTGTTAATCTGTTAGTATGTGTTCAGGGTTCTGACATCTTAAACTACATTTTGTTCTTCTGTTTCCATCTGCTCGATAGTTATGGCCATTAGCAAGTGATTGACATGTCAGAAAGGAAATCATTATCAATAGCGTTTGAATATAGCAAAGAATGGCTGGTTATGGTCATACATTGTGACTACTTTATTTGGTACCAATAATGGTGCTTCAAATTGATGCGTGATTTGGATGTTGGGCACCATAATTTACAAATTCTTGCGGATAAATGTGGAAAAGATTTCTGTTTTTATTTTCCTTTTTTTTTTTCTTTAATGAAAAAGTAGCTGCTGATCTCTGTTCTAGGAAGAAATTAGCATGCGTCTAATTGATCTGTAATTTGGGTGGTAAACTTCCATCAATCACTGCACAAAATTTTTAGTTAGTTTGTGTTTGAATGCAAGTCAGAAAAAATAGGGTAAAACTAGCAGAGAAAATTTCTTTACGTACACATTGGAATAAAAGTTTCGACCAAAAAGTGATGCTGAAAAGCACAACATAAATTGGAAAGCATTTAAGGTCCAAACGAGTGTTAGGGCGGAAAAATATGACCCGGAGTGGTTGAAAAATTTTCAACTTATTTTGAAGATAAAAAAGTGAACATTTACTTTGCATAAGTAAATAATGTTGGTCATGTTTGAGTGCATTTGGAAATGTTACTTGTATTTCAAGGACGGATGCACTTTGAAATGCGTTTTACTGTAAATACAAACACACCAGTTTTTTAAAAGTGGAAACTGGAGCGACAAAATGTACTTATAGTACTTTCTTTATTCTCCTCCCATGCCTCTTAGTCGAAGTTCCAGACAGAGAGAGAGAGAGAGAAAGAGAGAGAGAGATTTCTCCATATTATTTAATTATGTAGTACCAACCAAACTTGCATACTTGGTGTTGTTCCTTTAGATTTCACCAAATCCTTTTGATATGGTCACATTGACAGGAGACACTTCATCAGCGACCCATTCAGTAAAGAAAAGTGCACATAAAATGTGAAATATGTTCAACAATAATATACTTTTACTTGGTGGCATTTGGAATGACAAAGCGGGAAGAAAGAGACGATTAACCAAAAACGGAAAAAATTTCACCAAAAAAGTTTTGGTGGTGACACACTATAAGAATGGGCCCAGAATATTCACTGGGATTTGGATCATGAACTTCATTCATGGTTTAAAAGGCCGGGACGTACACTGCAGGATGTATATGTTAGGCAGTCTCACATTCTTGGGCTCAGGGAAAATGTTGAGATGGGAAAAGGAAAGAGAGACAAAATTTTCCAACCATTGAATCAAACAAACGTCAAAATCGATTAGTGAGAAAATTTTGAGCTAGAGTAATGCCAATTTGCGTTTCATTTTCACCTGAGGAATGGGCAGGCTGGGAAATCCAGTGCATGGAAACTGAGATCCCCAAACACGGCCTTCTTTTGACTAGAATGTACTTTACCCGTCACCGCACATGGTGTTTGAGTGCGATCTTTTCAAGGTCGTGAAGAAGGTCATATCTGAATGCGAATTGAGATAACGAGATTTTAGTACCAAGGATATCCTATACGTGAATTGCAAACCCTTGCAAGAGGAGATGATTGGCCCCATTTTGATGCAGTCTCTCCCTTTCTCATAGCACATAATAAATATCTATACTCCCAAAGGCAGGTATGGAGAAGAAGGGAAGCTGGTTCGAAAGCTTCCAAACAAACATTTAATGCACCAACTGCTCTCTCTCGTCGTTTTCACCAACTTGCATTGCATGTTTGTAGCTTCCTGCAACACACACACCCCTCCCCTTCCATGCACACAAGAAAAATGGCGCACTCCACTATCTATTCGAAGAAAAATGGCGCACTCCACTATCTATTCGAAGCTTCTGGTTATATACGCCGTCCTCGTGTATGAAATTTCATGCGCCATCTTAATAATAACAAAAAAGAATTTGCTCTGCTATCTATCACCCACTTTTGTCTTTTACCGACCATCTCCATTACTAAACTCTCTCTCTCCTAAATGATGAGTAGCAGTTAGGTGAAGAGATTGGTGCGTTGTGGATATGTTTCCTATTTGATTCCGATATGTTTCCTATTTGATTCCCAAGGGTACTATGTTCAGGAGTGGAGCTGAGATTTTTTCATGAGGGAGCCCCAAAGAAAGTTTTTAAATTTTGATAAAGGCCGAAATATTATTTTTCAAAATTTTAATGTAAAAAAAGTAAAAATTTCTAAAATTTAACTCTCTCTCTCTCTCTCTCTCTAGACAGCTTCAACAAGTTCTTTTGTATTTCTTTTCCACCATCCTTCAAGGAATGGAGACCTACAAAAGAGAAAAACTAGAAAGAAAAAATTACAACTCCTCCTTCCCTACAAAAGGAAAAAAGAAATACAAATTTTTCCTTTTCCCTTTCCATCCTACACGGGCAGCCACCAATTCTGCCTGTTTATTCTGTATTTCCCTTTCCTGTTTGTTTCTGATTCCATCAATTCTTCTTCTTTTCTTTTTCTTTTCCCGTTGCCGACCCTTGGCCTACCTGTTCCTCCCCAAAAAACGAGGATTCCGTGGTGCCACTCTGGGAATTCATCGTCTCAGTTTCAGAAACCGAAATGGTTCTCTGGGTGTTGGACCTGCACCATCTGAAGATCAGTTGCAGACGGCACTACGTGTGCCTCTGATATCATTGCCCTACATCACAAATCAAATCAACTCAATTAGCCTAACAAGATTGAGATCGAGCCTTCTTTACTCTCTCTTCTTTCTGCACTGCTATATCAAGAAAACTCCAATTCGCTCCCAAGTTCCTGACTTCTATGCATCAATCATGGACTCATTTATCAGTTTCAGTACCACCGCCCCTCGTTTGGTTGATGGCTTATATATATATATATATATATGGGCCTAATGATGATATTTATTGTGGACAGTACAGTGGAAGTCGGGGACCAGGACCTAACAATGATATTTATTGTCCAGTTGTGAAATCCGATGCCACAGTAGGTGCATCAAATAGGAACATACTCAATGTATCTGCCAACCGAAAAATGCCCATATTTTATGCATTCAAAAAGCTTCCACCCTGTGAGTTTGTTATTATAAGCAGATCACCAAGATCCAGCCCTTAACTGGATCTATTACACAGTGGGCTGGCTTCACATAAGACCTTATCCTGCGTTTGATCATAGTAAGGACCAGTTTCATGACAAACAATGCCTTCTCAGTAGATCTAGCTCGTACGACAGTTCTCCTGAGAGATTATACACAATGGGGAAGATGGTGTTGTTTCATAGAGATCGAGTACCAAGATCATGCCATAGTACTCTAGCTCGTTTTCCTAAGTCTATATTATACTTACAGCTCAATATCGGCAAGGGCAGATGGGTAATTCAATTCTTTTTTTTTTTTGAAAAAAAGACTGGTATATGGTGTCCTTGAGTTTCGCATATTACTGCCTGAAATGCAAATAGATGCTCTATGATATTGTCTAGCATGGGGACGTTCTGAGTTGAAAGCAAACATGAACATATCCAGAGCATCGACGTGAAAGCAATGATATGAAATATTTGAGATATAATATTATCTTGCCCCTCCTAACATTGGTTTTCCTGTAATCAACTATATATAAAAAAAAAAGACAAAATGTGAATTTCCTAATCTATCCCATGATCGGGTATGAATTGCACCTAGACAACTGTAGCTAGCAAGGGTATTCTTGACATTTAGTGTGTGAATAATTGGCCATATAGCAACCAAATAATTCCAAAATTGGTTTCGACATCCTATTTCTTTTGAAATCTTCAATTTGGTGTCTAGAAAGAAAGGGACAGTTTGTCATCTCATTATAAAGGTCGGGTATCGAAATTAATGAAGTTTCGTGGGTTTCTTTTAGCTCGGAGGGGTTTAGGAAATATGTGGCCATTTTGATGCTTCTGTGGGGGCAAAAGAGTAAAAAAAAAGGGTGAGTGGCTTACTCCCTTGGGCGAGAGGCCCATAGAGAGCTCAGAGCTCTTAGACGGCTGTAGTATTCACCGATCGCCAGAAAGCAGCGGGCGGCCTGCCGGATTGTCAGAATCCGGCGAAGCTGGTGCAAGGTCTGCTGCCGGAGATTGTCAGCCTGCGAGCCGGAAAAAAAAGAAAGAAAAAGGAAAAAGAAAAAAGATTAGACACTAAAGAAAAGAACTTGGGAAACAAAACATGCCACTGTTGTGTATCCTACTATGATCATCTTCAGAACAAATCATGTACATGGCATTCGAATTAGGTATGATAAACGTCCATAGAAAAATATTCCCAAGTTTGAATTTGATTCATTAAAGTGTTCTTTTTATGCAATTCAAGCGTTATTCAAAGTTTTCTCTCAAATCTTTTTCACTAAAGAATCTATTTTACTTGCTTTAGTTTATCTGACGTTTCTTTAACTCTTATTTTCAGTTTATTTTTGCTTTTTCTATTGCAATATTCATGAAAAATCAAAAGGCTTTAGAACATCTCTATAATCTCTAAAAATGAAAAACCCCTCTTAATATCATTATTTCCGAATTTTAATCACTAACTTTTACACCTGTGCGTCCATACATTCGTCACTAACTACACCGATTTGACACAATAAAAGCATCCATAGAAAGGCTATGGAGCTTTCTGAAGAAAAAAGAAAAGCCTATGAAGTCCTTTTTAGGTACAACATGCCATTTAAAGAAAAAGAAAAATAGTTGAGAAGCAGTGAAAGTTACTTTTTTTATTTTAAAATGACTACCGGCTTTTAGGCTCTAGAAAATTCTTCTCCAATTTTTTATCAAGTGGCGTTCCTTTTAAGTGTGCTTCTGTAATTTCAATCAACTGAACATTTAGAGAAGATAGCTTACAGTTTTTTTATAATGTGAAATGTACAGAAATCAAATACATATAATGAATGTACAAAAATAAAATGTAAGTAAAAAATGAAAAATATGTAATTGATTCATGCCCAAATACTGATCTAAAAGTATTTCAACAAAGTCTTAAAAGTAAGAGCAATATCATGTTATTTCAAGAAAATATGTGCTGATATGATGCCCTTGTTATAAATTGTTCAACACATTTAGGCACTAAAAACTACTTGTAACACCCAAATGCCTGGATGGTTCTGACTGTGGGATCAATATGAGCTGTAAGTTCCTGCTCTACATAGATTTGAAACTTTTTTTTTTGAAGTTTTTTTGGGCGCCAAGAAAAAAGTATCTTATAAAAAGATGGGAATATTGTCTCAAGCTGCTATTTTGAAAGAGAAAGAAGGGAAATACCATTAATTAGCTGTGAATTTTGAATGACTTATTTTTTAAAGCAATTCGTGCATATCCATTAAAAAAATTTCTCTTGGATGATTAGCTCTACAAATGGTTGAAGACAAAAGGGAAAGATTGTTAAAAATAACGAAGCCAATAGCAATGGGCTTTGCCCCATGTTTATGCCTAATAAGAAATTGATACAAAGACAAAGCCAGCACTCAGCATTGATAATAATAATATGGAGACGTCCTAAAGAAAACTTTAGAATTATTAAGTTATTCGCTTTATTATTCTCCTATCACTTTCATGCATACAGGGACTCCACTCCATGGTCTATTCAATCCAAAATTACTAAAATATTATTTTAATTTTATAGTTTTCATGTTTGTCATGTCCACAGGTGCTTGATACACCAGCTAGGAGAGTTAGCTTAAATCCTCTAAGTTAAGTAAAGTTTATAATTTAAGATTAAAAAAAAAAATCGGTGGTTTTTCGCAAAGTTGAAGAAAAAAAGGAAAGAAAAAGAAAGAAAAGAATCTTTTGAATGCACCGGTTTCATACGAAATCCTTTTCAAATAGTCAACCCGTTTTGATAATGTAGAGAAAGCCAAAGCACATCAGAGAAATCTAAAATGAACTGTTGAATATTGAGCGTGGCCGGTGTGGATATGGACTTCCCATGACAAACATCCCGCAACCACTCCCATTTTGACAAAGTTAATTTCTTTTACTGAATCCGTAAATATAAAATAAAAAAACAGAAATGAAGCAAAATAAAGTTAGTTTTTGTCTTAATGAATATGTAGATATAAAAATAAAACACAAAATTTAATTGAAAATGAAGATAATTTCTTGCATAGACAATCTAGATTTGTCTGTACACTACAAAATATAAAAATTAACGCCTACGACTTTTACGTAATAAAAAAACTAGATTAAAGAATTACATAGTTTTCTTTACTTTGTGTTTTGTTAGGGTTGGACAAAACAAACTTGTGGGGCCTTTAGAAAGAAACGAGTGAAGACAATATGAGGTTTTCAAGAAGGATCAAGCTCAACAGAATGAAATGACCAAAATACCCGTTTGAATAAGAGAGAGTGGCAGAAAGCCGGTCCGGACCTGTCGGACGAATCCTTCATAATTGGCAAGCTTGCCGAGGGCTATGGCCATCTGACCCATGTAGTTGCCGGCGTCCGGTCCGTGGCTGAGAGAGCCGGCGGCGATGGTCTCGGCGAGCGCCTGCTGCAACGAGTCGAGTCCCTGTGACAGCGCTTCCTCCGCCTGCTGGGACGACTGTTGGAGGCTGCAGATCCCCAAGAACTGCTGCTCCGTCAACGGCTCCAATTGTGGTACCAGGATCTGCACCGGACCAAGGGTGAAATAGTCATTTCAATGTCAATTAAATTAGCAACCAAAATAAATGAGCACCTAAAAAAAAGAATGCACTAATCTTGAGAAGCTCATTTTTTTAAGAAACTTGTTTGGTCTCAAACATGAACTTTTTCTGGTACCAGAAATACCCTTTATTTTCTGACTTTTTTTTTAAAAAAGAAAATTCTTTAACCTTATTTTTTAACTCTGGAGTTCACTTACTTTTGAAGTTTTTGAGAGGAAAAAAAAAAAGAAAAACAGTTGTTATCATGCAACATGCTGAGGGGCAACATGGTCATCGAAAAAAAGACATAATGAAAACGAAACTACGGGATAATAATTTAAAGGATGTCAACCCTGACGTCCGTGTCATGTTTGGTAAGATGTCAATTTCATGAAATCCATGACTTGAAGATCTTAACTGGCACCGTTATTTCCAAGCGGATCCCACGGAGCTTGACCGAGTTCATGAACTTGGTCACGCTTTACTTGGCACTGCCGCACCGGACATATAAGAGTTGCTTCTTCGTCTTCATCGATCAACTGGTTTTTCTTTTCTTTTCTTTTCATTTTACTAATGAGTTCAAGAAAACTATTTTTATATCTTTAAATTTTAAAAAAGGCAACTCTGTCTCAGCATATGTTTTATTTAATTTTTTTCAATTAAATGTGCCTATTTTATTTAAGAAAAAATAAATGCAATAATAAATTATGACCGAGTTCAATACATTAGTCATGAAAAACGTAATTTCTATCAAACGTCAGCGACACCGCGCGGTCGCCAGAATTCCGAATCTTGCGATAGTTTTAAGTGCAAGTTTTAGAAAGCATTTATTTGCATTAATTCATAGGTTTCAAATAACTTAAGACCATCAGTGACAGTACTCAATAAATATACCAACTTAATTGCAATTTCAATCCCGGACCTAACTTATAAAACTGCCGAATATTTGTGTACGTGTCACTAAAATTTCTTAATTTGTGGCGTAACAACATCATCTTTAATTGTTAAGTATCACCTTACAGACGTTTTGGCACAAACAGACGCTATATATATATATATATGTATATAATAAGAGCCGACAAAATGGAAAATATATTATTAGAATAGGTGACAAGATGTCATCAATTTACAAAAAAAAAAAAACACACAAAGAAAAAGAAAGTACATGCATATGAGAGAGAAAGATGGAGATGTGAACTAATTAAATATGAAGATTACGTGCACTTATTATGAGTTACTAATCAACATAAAGTCAATATACTAACTGTTATTCATGTTTTCAAAACTGAACATATAAAATATCGTGACATACCAATGAAGTTCATAAGACCATATAATAAGCATGCATAATCATTATATTCACATATTCTAAGCAATCTTGGAACCAGATACATATGATCATCAGGCCAAGTTGCCAACAATAGGTTAGGGACGGCTTAGCCATTTATGAAGAGCATAGAAGCACACTTCGATCTTTCGTGACGAGAAAAGTGGCATATGAGTGGATTGGCTTTTCTTACCTTGAGGAGATCAGATGGCCGGAATCCGCCCATCCAAAGGAAGCAGCGTTCTGCCGGAGTCTTCCACATGCCTGAGAACAGGTGGAAGACATCCGTTTTAGCGGCGATGCCTTTGAGGCGGAAAATCTCGTCATAGTGTGAGAGGCAGCTGTCGACGATCACCCGGAGCTCGCCGTCCGGCAAGTGAGCGTGGATTCCGGCCTGGAGCTCAGACATGTGCCGCTGGTCCTCCTCCAGCCATCTTGAGTGTTCCATGTCAAAGATTGCTGCACCTGAACAAGAACATTGCATGGGAAATAATTTCCTTCAGGTCCTTGCTTGTTTCTAGAAATAGCGCCACAGCACCCAAATAGATAACTTACATGGCCTACAAACCCCAGGTTGCTTTTCAATGCCATATAAATAAATAAATAAATAAATATTACATACACATATGTAATTCTTACAAAATGAAGAACAAGTGGGTCTTTGTTTATAATTACGCCTACCAACCTACTTTTCCTTGGACAATTTATTCCAACATTTATCGTTGACTGTAGAAGGCCACCCCAAATTCATGAGTATAATATTGAAGAATGGAGCAGGAACACCGTGTTTACTTCTAAGATAAGATATCCTAGCTTCTTTAGTTCTGTAAGGTTTATTATAATTGTTTTTTTCACATTTTTCTGACCAACCGAAGGGAATCATGTTTTCAACAGTTCTAGAAATGAAAGGGAAACGGAGATAAGCATGAACCCTTTGTAGAATAAGAAGTAAATCTCAAATCTGGATATTATTATGAAAAGATATAGGAGGATCGTCATCGGCATGGTAAAAAATTTCAGGAGAATGCCAACTAAACTCGTGACCATGATATTTTTCTCTTTTCGTTTTCCAGGATTTATAAGTACTAATTCAAGTATGAGACTTACCCTCAGTCCTATCATTTTGCTCGAGTGATAGATTTTTGTGAACTTTCTCAACTTAGATTTGTTTTTCAAGGGGGAGCCGTTTTCTACACCAATAGCAAATATATGCAATTTCCATCTTATAAAAGGTGTTTCTACATATTTTAAAACTATAAAGAATTAATAAGTTTTGAGGCTTATTTGACAGCGCTCTCTCTCTCGCTCTCTCTCTCTCTCTATATATATATATAGCTACCACTCATATATGTTTGTATATATGTACCTATTTGCTTTTTACCTTTTTCACTTTTTGGTGAATACTACTGACCAAAGAAAGATTCAATTATCTAGAAGGTACAGATATGAGCATGGAAGTTACATTCACTGTTTTTGTATAAGTGGATATTCAAAATTTCACTAAACAATATAAAAAGAATTAATAATAATAATAGTTACAGTTATGATAGTTGATGACGATAAGGATGATGGTATAACAACTATTTCGTGATTTTTATATGGAAGGATTGACCTATGTGAGGTGCACGGTCTCTTTCGCATAACCACAGCCATTATTTTCAAATGCCAATAGAAAAATAATATGGTTGAAATTTTTTGCACACGTTATAAGTTCGTCAAAGCAGAAGAAATCTTGGAAAATTTAACTTGAAAGGGAAGGTGGTATCTGAAAATGGAGTCCTTTATGAAAAACATATACTGATAATCAATCAAGCATGGAAAATTATCAAAAAGGGGAATGAATAAATAAATAAATTTGCACCTGAGCTAAGATTCCCACCACCAGCTCCTGCCAAGAGAAGACCCTAAAAGTTCAAATATTAGAGCGTATGAGAAAAACCAGGAACCTAGAACCAAAAATTATTTAGAAAATTTAAAAAAAAAAACATTGATGATGAATTTGAAGTGAACCTGTGATCTTGCCCTTTGGAGTTCTTGCTCTAGCTGGTTCAGTTTTATCCTACTGTTCTCTAACTGCTGCACATAAGCCTTCAGAAACAAATAATAACAATTAACAGCCTTTTCTCTAACTAAAATAGCAATTTTGGACTAGAGGAAAACAAAGTGGTTCACGAATCATGTGCAATATCATTTAAAATAACTCTAATTTCTGATATATATATATATATATATTCACAGTATCGCCGAAAGTTGGTAGTCGAAAAAGGTTTGTTATTCTCTTTTTGGTGTTTTCTGCAGTAAATGGATCGATGAACATCCCAGAAACAGAAAAGAATAAAAGCTCACCTTCTTTCTTAGCCGGCTTTTTCTTGCCGCCTCCCTATTCTGAGCTAACCGTCTCAAGGTCTGAAGACAAAAAAGCGTCAAAAGTTGCAGACTTGAAATCTTCATATTGGAAACAGGAATTCATAAGAGAGTTCAACGAATTTTGTTTAGAAAAAGAAAAACGAAGAAGAAAAAGTCCAGGAAGAAAACAACAACAGGAGAGGATAAAAGTAATGAATGAAGAAAAAGAAAGAAAACCATTGTGCACGTATTCTGCAATTCCTCACCTTGGCGTCCGATATCTTCGAACCATCCTTCTCCGAACTCGAGGAAGCTGCCTTCTTCTTTAAAAAAATGAAGTACCATGAACAAGTTAGGCTTCAACAAAGAAGACAGCATAAGCATAAATTAATGAAACAAATATTTCTGTTCAAAGAAAAGTTTAAGGCTTATTCCTGCTCTTGAGGTTAGATGATATTAGCAATAACAATAGCAATGATCGATGGGGTGGGGTTGTTGGAGAATGTTACCATCCTCTAGATCATGTAGAAGCCTCAGATGCAGTGGAGAAATTGGTGAAGCATCATACTCAAGTTTCACTGGTAATATACGTTTCTGGGACTTGGGTCATAAAGGTTCTTATATATGATGGTACTTCTCATGGTGATGATTCATCATCACCATACTATTAAAAAAATAACATGTAGACTCCCATTATTAACATTATTATTATTCCATTAAAGAAAATGTTTAAATGCATAACTAGCAGTTACCCCTTGAAATGCGCCTTGCTTTTCCTTTGAAAAGAAGAAAATTAAAAAGCTTGCAAATGCCATAATTTTTTTTTTTTTTTTTTTTGCGCTTGAGATCAGCCGAGTCATGAAAATAACCAGTGAGAAGAAATAATATATGCATATGATAGTGATAAAGGTAAACGACGTCGCTTTTTGGCTTGATATTTTATCTTCAAAGGTCGAAGTTTTCAAAACTCGGATGGGTTGCGGTGTCTTCTGGTTACTTAATAGAGAATAATACCGCCACCAACAATCTTTTTCGAACAGTGGTAATCATGATAATGATAACAGAGCAGTGCAAGTTTAAAGAAATTGTTGGCAGTTGACAGGAATCAGCAGAATTAAAAACAAAGGAGAAAGAAAGAAGAAGAAGAAGAAGAAGAGAGAGGAAGAAATTGGGAAAAGGGAAGAAGCAGGAACCTTGTCCGGAGGCTTCAATTGGTTGCCGGGAGCTGCTGTTGGGGTCCGGGAAGAAGGATCAAAGGCCATCTCCGCCGGTCTTGGGTTAGGTTGGTGCCCTGGCGGTAATTGGTCGGACGCTTTTCTACTACTCATGGGAGACTCTGATTCAAAATGAGCGTCTGCTGCTCTGCAGGAGGCCGTATTCTGAGCAGATCCCGAATCTGTACTCTCTGCTGACCGGGAATTCGTCTGCCAAAAATATTCCAACCTCTCCTTTGGTCACAGTATCCACACCTTCTTTCGAAATGGTGTACATCTCATGAGAGAAAAAGGGAGAAAGAGAGGGATTACTGACCCCCGGTGGTGGTTGAAACCTCATTGGCCATGAAGGAAAGATGTCCAGAGTTGGAGGTCTACCGCCTAAGAATGCTGCAGAAAAAAGGCGGTCCAAATTCTTTGATCAAACAATAATAAGAGAGGAAGGAAACCCGGGAATAAAAACAAAAGCGAAATTACTAGCTGTCTCCATTAATTTGTGATGGTTTTCACAGGAGAGGTGAGGGAAAGGGAGATGGGGGAGGGAGCAGGGCTGGTATTCTTTCCGTTTTTGCTGTGTCATGCTATTCAAACTCTCTGACTCGGAATGATTACCACGACCAAATAGGTATGCTGCCTCGTGTACCATTTCTCAAATCTTGTTACAGGTCTCTCTCTCTTATCTCTCTCGGAGCAGGCAGTTACAGGAAAACGTCATCAGAGTATGAAAAAAAGAGAAAGGGAGGTGAAGGATTGGACACCCACGCTTTCTGTCTCCATCGTCTCCTATGCCTACTCCATGATGAATCTTTGGCATGAAGGCCTCCTCCAGCTCCCCAAATCCATAAGCGGCTCCATGTTCATCTCTGCCACAACCACCATGTTAGCATGAAAGAAGAAAGCTTAGAAAAAACACGGTATAAGACAACCCAAGTGAAAAAAGGAACAAAATTTTTAGTTTTCTTAAACAAGGAAATTCCTCTAGGAGGAGTAATAGAAGCAGTTGGAAATTGCAGGAAGTGAGGAAAACAACAAAGGAAGAAATGATCTTTTCAGATGAAGAAAGGAAAAAAAAAAAGAAGACTTGGGTAATCGAGCAACCAGTACATGAAGCTGGGCTGTGAAGGATGGATTCCATGAAGAGTCCCGCCGTAGACCAGATGCTGATGAGAAGGCTCTGGTTCTGATAAACCAGGCTGTGCAATTCTGTTGCTCCCCATGCAAAACTATTGCAAACTCAGCATCATCTCATCAGGGACTCCCTTCTGCTCCCTTAAAATGATATCAGTTCACCACATGACCCCCTCTTTCCTTCCTCCTTTTGCGTGTGAAACTGTTCAAATTGCAGACAAAAAAACTACAACTCTTTATGGGTGAGAAGATGGTATTGCCTCCTTAACTTTTCCTCTTGAATTTTTGTACCCGATTCTCTCTAATAAGCCAGGATGGGAGACTCTCTCTTCTGCAAAAGAAACTGATTATTCTGTTGGGCTTTTAACCATAATGTCAGGCCAGCCATTCATCTTTTGACATCAGAAGCGGATCAAATCCGTAGGTTCCACAGGCAGGCTTTGTCTCCATCTCCAAGGAGGGATCGGGTGGGGCCAGGACCCCAAAAGCTAATTAAATAAACGGGGTGGCCCCCATCTCAGTCAGCCACTAACATCACTGACTCCTACTCCACTCCTTAACCGACTGCATTTTTTTCTCCCTCTGCTCATTTCTTTAGGCCCTCACAATGGCCCAAGTTTAACTCAAGGAAGCCCAGCATTTAATATGGATAGGCCCCAATTTAATACCAATAAATTAAGTTTGAGGGGCTCTTGTCATGTTGGTCCAATCCCATTTTATTCATTTGGATGGGTTTACCTGACATCCCCTTGTCTCTTTTTTTTTTTTTTTCTGAATTAACAAATGCACCACATCATTCAACCAAAACTTAGAAAAATATCCCCCACAAAACAAACCCACTTCCATTTTTAATCCTTTCCTTGAAATGGACATGTTTGGTGTTATCTCCTCGTCGATTAGTCCACATCGATGTGCTTGTCAATACCTAAAACAAGAGGGCAAACCCCTTCCCTTCCCTAAGATTCCCCTTCTATTATTAGAAAAACCATGCCCTTTGAGGGGGTTTGGTGCCCTTGGGTTTACCATTCGGTCTTGGGTTTCCCTGGGATTTCTTTTCCCAGGCTACTGCGTTTGGTATGTTTTCCCATGGATCGGTCAGTGAGATTCTTTGCACACAATCTTCCGCAGGAGTGTGCAAATCCATGATCTTATTCCAAGTGATGACGAGTTGGAAATCAGGTCATTGACGTATTAGCTCTCATGGGTGCTTGATTTGATCAATGAATTGCCTGGTTGGAAGTGGGTCAGATATGGATCAATTAATTAGGCGTTGCCAATCAAATTGTATTAGAATTTAGTAGAACCAAACTTGTCAAAACTGCCAAGTACCAGATTCAAGAGTTAGCTATCCTCATTTTAGGCTAGAAAACTCAAGACCCATGACAAAAAAACTAGATGCAAGGTGATAATTAGAGGTTAAGAGGCATAGTTACTAAAAAAATGCATGAGATGTTAGAATACATTTTCACCTGGCTCAATGTCTTCCAATCTTGGGTATCTTTTCCGTTTCTGCGTTGCAGTATTTTCAGTCATTGGAGATCAGGGTCTGGACAAATTAAGAAGAAAAGAGAAGGTCGAAGGGATGAACTGCCAGGAACATTCCCTTACCTAGTACAACAGAGAGGTTGGACCTTTCAGGCTTTCCATGCACCAACTTTCAGACACTGTTATACCATGTTTTAATTAGTTCATCCCCACAATGTAAATATTTTTATAATGTCAACCGAGCGACCTACTTAGATAGGTAGCACGACTCCGTGAACAATTATTCGCGTAGCACAATGATTGGCCTTGTTGTAGTTTGCTTGCAATAAACAACTAAGTTTTTAAAATGCAACATGTATGGTTCGATCTACCTAAGGCTCATTACAACGTTTTTTTTTTTAAGACGAAGAATATTAGGATTTCTCTTTTTTTTAAAAAAAAATGAAGAAAAGAAAGTTTGTTGGTGGTAGGAATTATTCAAGTCTTTTGCTCACGACCAACCATGTCACTCGTGGAAGGAAGGAGGGGGGGGTATCCATATCTTCTCAATCTACAGGAGTGAGTTCTGATTGGCCTGAACAAGATCTTGGCACATAGTTTTCGAACACCAATGTACTTTACTTCTCTTTTGCTATTAATTTTAGCATGTCCCAAAAGAATGGGGCATAGGCACATGCGATACCAACATGGATCTCTTAGTAAAATGAACTTTATGCGAGCCTCAATGAATCATAGCTTACCTCACTGTGTGCCAGCTTTTCTCTGAAATGTGGTTATGATTTTTAATTGAACATCATCGGAAACTTCATTGTCCTATAAATTTGATGTTAATGTTCTCGTGGGTCTTCTTGCTTTCAATACCCTCTACACCCTCCGCCTTCTTCTTCTTCTTCTTCTTCCTCCTCCTCCTCCTTTTTAGTGACATCTGAATGACGGTTTAGACTGGTCCCTACCAGATTATGCCATTTACTCTGACTGCGGATCGAAGCTTTGGCATTTTCTAATTAAGACTCCAAGCCTAATACATCATTGACCAAGAAAAGGGTTTCTATCTGAGCCTTGCCCAAGTGGGTGGAGGTTTAGGTTTAGCTGGGAGCACCCTTTCTTAAGTCCAATTGTACACAGACCTATCATTCAAGTGCTAATTCTGAATCAATCATGAAAAATTCCGAGTTCATTTAATTGCTTCGCGAGATGAACTTTTGCCAAAATTGGCTTTAATTACTGGTCGTTTTGGAAGCAAGATTACACGCTAAGAGACGACCGGGAAGATGCTTTAATGGATGAATGGCGTGAGTTCAAATTCCTGTCATCCGCTCGACGCTGAGAAAGGATCACTGAGATCGCATTGACATGGCTTGGCATTCAGTGAGTCCATTTCATCTGCCTAATTAAGATTTCTTGTAATGATTTAGATATATTGAGGATTCATGCACCTTGAGTAGGTAGGTTAGTTGGCTTGCTTTTGTTTGTCAAAAAGATTCGTAAACAACTTTAGGAACCTTTTTGTTGCAGAGTAGTGAGCATCAAACAGCATGGAGCTACTTTACAGGTAGAACTGTGGAACAAAGACACGATTGAGACAAGGTACATGGCAAAAGGAAAAGTATATATAACTGGAGGAATACCAAAATAGTTACATAAGGTGCCCCAATTTTTCAGAGAGAGACATTTTGCTGCAAATATAACCATGTGGATGTCATCCACAAATTCAAAAACTTATAAACCGATATATCACATTCATATTTATGTTTTTCGTCCATATACCTGTTGTCATAAACATTTTAGAATTTGACGGATCTACATCCAATCCATACATCAAAAGTTTCGTATAATACGCTGATCTTAGGTTTTTAAATCTGTTAATTCATTCGTGTGGCTATGTCATGTAAAAAAAATGAATACAAATGAATGTCAATGCTTCTGGTGTGATGGAGTGCATTTCTGTAGACGGTGGAAAATGAGGGTCTACTATAGAAAATTATACAACTTTCTTAATATGAATAAGGTGTTTTAAATATTATAGGCAAAAATTTTCGTACGATAAGGAAGCAAGCTTTTCATTTTTCAGAAGCGACTCTCTAAATGCTTCAACTATGTAGTTTCATCTTCGAATCACATTTTTTTGGGGACTGAGATCCTTTGCTTTTTAAGAATCTTACAGTGATATGCAATCATCATAACTAAGCATACCTAACAAGTATTGTTTCACATCTAGCGAATTAAATTGATAAATTTGATATCGTTTATTAGCATGTGAGTTAAAGCATGCCCCTCCCCTCTCTCTCACTCACATTATAAAGGTTGATCTTGTTAAATGAAGTCCACCCCAACTTCTTTCTTGCATCATCAGTTCTATTTAGACTTTGACATACTTGGCAAGACATGACAGAAAGCAACGGGCCAGGTTTCAACACAAGCATCAGCATGGATCTAAATTCATCAAACCCTGTTCACAGAAAGATTGGCACTTTTGTACTGCGTAGATGCTTCAAATAAAATATCACATAACATGGAAAATGATGAGGTTTCCTGGCAAGATAGAGGGAGCAAACTCTTTTCTGAGCCTCCAAAGGGAGCAGCCATGGCCTGTTATTTTCTTCTCTACAGCTTGGGATTTTTTTTTTCTCAAACTTTCGTTAAAAGATCATTCAAATTTTCTTGCTTTCATCATTTTTTTCATAGCCAATCTTTGAAATAAAATAAAGTATAAAGAATCATAACTTTTCAATGGCAGCTTTTGAAAGTGCACCTATAGATTGCCACTGAGAAACTACACCACATTAACATGTCATGACATCTACCATCAATTAAGATGGAACAATAAGCAAATTGAACCCATTATGTTGCAAAGGAACTCGACCCATTTGCGATGCATTTTGGTTTTTTCTTGCTATAAATGATGGGCAATTGACCAGATCTAACCCTTATCAGTCCTTATAAAATGCTGGGATAGATTAGAACCTCAAGCACAGTGTGGCTCCATATCCACCACATGTTGGCCACTGAAGGAATCAAAACTCATGATTTGCTGATCCGCACGCCTTGCACATTTCAACGCTTCCAGTAAATGGTAAACGTGAGAGAGTTTGCTTTTTCCATGTATAAAGAAACTTAAATAGAGTCCAAAACAGATTCTGGACAAACGCTGAAAGATTATTAAATGCAGCCTCCGATTGGTAAGATGGGCAACACATACTTCATGAGGTCATGGTGGCTTTGGTTTATGATGCGTCTCTAAATAAATAAATGGTACTTGAATACATTTTCTCAAGAAAAGGGTATACATTGAATGTAACTATTAATTTCAATTAAATTCACATTTTAAAATATTTCTGCACAAGATTGTTTATAATGAGTAGTGGATTACATTATTAGTTGCTTAAAAGAGTGTCACTGCTCATTATTGTTAATCTAGATTGAGAATCTGAATGAACTTATTGTCAATCTATATTCAGATTCTTAATGAACCAAATAGAAGCAGAGAACACGAAACCAAGGGATGCAAGTTGTATAGGTTCAGGCGTCATCGGCAAACTTGAATTGGGTCTATGAGTTAGACTAGATTATGACAAAATTTCACTCCTGGCTAACCAGACCGCTTCCCCTATTTGTCTCAATCTGATTAAGGTGAGATGTCGTCTCTATGTTTGAGAAAGCTTAGAGTTCAGCATGGAACTTATGCTGGTCAGATGGGTACCATTCTGTGGTCGAGCTAGACTGCTAGGTAGACCAAAGGGGGTCCGTGATAAAGCCAATAAAAAGGTGAAACATTTTCTTGTTTGATTTCAGGGTGATTGGTGATTGGTGGGTAAAACTTAAAGTCACCCAGTACACCAAGAAAAAAATCGGATACGCCTGAAATTTATACGCACAAGAACAAGACAGCTAAAAGTAGTTGGGCGTTAAAATTATCAAACCAAACAACTAATCCATTTTTAAAGTAAATTTAAGTTTTAGATGTGATGCAGCTAACGAGGGGAGATACCCAAAGAGGCCCAAGTTTTTCTGTACAAGATTGAACTGGGAATCGAAAGGAAAAAAATAGGAGGTGACACGAAAAATTGCAAAATAACATACATATATGGAATGGGGAAGGGAGAGATTCATAAAGCTGACCTCCACATAGCTAGGACAAGGCTCCCTGATGACGATGATGATGACGATGAAGATACTGGTGTTCTAGTTGGTCGAAGGTCGGAATTAGTTACACAAAATTTAAGGTAAAAACTGTGCACCTTTGCTTGCTCTGTGATCTAATAAAGGAATCCCATTAACAAAAGATGCTCATTTGAGTAGGAAGACTGACCAGAATAAAAGCCACCTCTCCCTCAAGGTCAAATAATAAAATACTTATGAAGTATTAGATTTTTCAACCTTACAAAACAAGAAACACCAAGAAGGCACTAGCTTATACTCTAGAATATGATAAAAATTGAAACTAACAAAACTACTAGAATTTTTCAACCTTCCAAAACAAGGAACACCAAGAAGTCACCATATTATACTCTAGAATATGATAAAAATTGCAAACCAACAAATCTATTAGATTTTTCAACCATTCAAAACAAGGAACAAGAACGCACTAGATTCTATTCAAGAATATCATAAAAATTGCAACTGATAAATCTCCCAAAGAAGTTCTCTTTTGTCCAAGTCTTTCCCTCTTGCTGACCTGATGCCTTCCCTTTTCTAAGTAGGTTAGGTAGATTTCTACAGTTAATTATGGATCCAAAAATAACTACATAGAAAGCTGATGGTCACTGCAGGAAGAATAACCAGGCGATCAATTCTGCAACAAGTCCAGTAATTGGATAGAGAATATCTAGCATAACACAATTTAGTTATGTACACTTTCCAGAAGTGGATGATATCTCAGAACAGAAAAATCTAAAGCTCTAAAGTCTAAAAAAATAAAATGTGGGGTGTTCTCTTTAAGGCAAATACCCATATCACAGCTTTACTTGCGACCATATACATGTTTCATAGGATGTCAATTGCCACGTAAAAGGGATTATATCAGTCAACTAGTCAAGAACAAGGCAGCTCGATTTAGCCCCTAGCCAGAATAATGCACGAGCAGTCAATGCAACCATGATGGAGCTGATCCCCCAGTCCAATTTAATGATCCTGCAGAAATAGGGTTCGTGTAGAGAGCATAAGCATAGCAAACTAGTCAGACTGAATGGGCGATCAGCTCTGGGAATTTATCAACGTCATAATCTCCCAATCTGAAGCTGAATGCTGTTTACACCTGAGGAATACCAAATTCTACAACCCAACTCCAAGTAGATCAATCTAATTTGGTATCATACATGATGTTGGAAATACGGGACTGAGATATTGGCAGCACAAATGGGAACTCTTGGGATCTTTGCAAAGACAGTCATTAGGATGGGAAAAGCACATTTCTTTCTGTTCTACACATTCTGTTGTGCTCCACAAGTAACAGAAACTTGAGATTTGGCAAGGTTTAGGCAAGAACTATTAGTTCTACTATGTTTCACATTTCACAAGTTGGTGGAACATGCAAATAAGTGTATAACTATGTAAAACAAAACAGAAACAAAAAACACGCAGCAGCAAGTCAAAGCATTGCTCTTCATATTCCATAAAATGGTTCAACATGCAGAAAGTTAATGATTAATCACCTTTCTGCCTGTATATGAAGGATTATGAAATTCTCTCCTCTGCACTGCCTCATCCTACCGCATATACACACACCCATTCATTATCCAGGAATCAGTTCTTGAAGTCTAACCACAATTTCTACAATATAGTTTCTGTGCAGACATAATCCATATTATCTCATAAATAAATCAAGAACATCATGCAGTCTAAATTGTTTATATACTCAAATCAAAAAAATGAAACAAAAAACTCAGGAGGAGACAGAGCATCAATTTGCATCATGAACAATGTTACAAAAAGCAGGAAGATGGTCTGCCTAAAATTTAGGAACTCAAGGTGCCTAAACAAACCATATACTCAGAAAACCACCCTGATATCTTATGGAAAAACTAAGGAGGAGACAGAGCATCAATTTGCATCATGAACAATGTTACAAAAAGCAGGAAGATGATCTGCCTAAAATTTAGGTACTCAAGGTGCCTAAACAAACCATACACTCAGAAAACCACCCTGATATCTTATGGATGTCAACGACGAACCTCAACAACATAGATTAAGTAAATCCTCTAGATCTTGTTCAATGTGCAAGGATGCAGAACTGCTGAGATAACGCATCACACAAAATCACATTTTGGTGAAATGCTGTTTATTACATGCATGCACACAAGCAAACAAACACACAACCTCACACATGTACACTTCTATTAGCAAGCATATCCCATATACCACACTGACATGACATGACAGATTCCACATGACACTGCATGAATGGAATTGCACCAATGTTGCACATGAAGACCATCTCATTAAGAATTTTCTATGTCCTTTTATTTTTTTAATTGGATATTTTAATCAATTCACATAACTTTCCCTTAGAATTTGTCTCCAATTACATAATAGTTCAATTTCAACTTGGTTTTACTATTTGAATTTTTAGTTTACAGTAATTTTCAATTTGTTTCCCAAGAACTTGCATCTTATATATAAAACACATGTTTGTGTGTATCATCTGAATATGACCTTTGTTGTGAGAACTGCCAAATTTTACTGCCTATGCCGTTATCGTGTTTCAGCCCCACATCCACATCCATGTGACACAAGCAAGCATGATAATTTAGACACACAAAGACCACACGGGCATATTGTACCATTTCCACATTATGCCTAGGAGCATATTAAGATAAGAGCTTCAGGAGTGCACAAGGCCAGTTTTTTAGTGAATGAAGCACATAACCTCCTGGTAGTCAAAGTTTAGGGTGAATCTATCAGCAAGCACAGCCTGATGTTTCATTTCCAAGTGCTTTAATCAAACAAAGAAGACCCTTTTACAACACAAATTGCAAAACAAAAAGGGAACAAATGGGTGAAAGGAAAGCCAATTTTTTCATAAAGAACTTTTCCTGTAACAAATGTGTCCAGTTGATAGATCAGTTTCCACATTAAAAGTAGAAAAGAATCTCATATGCAAATTCATGATAGCTTCAAGGGTTATGTGAAAGAATCAACCATAAAGTTGTGCCATGCCCAATGTCATGCACAAGTAACCAGCATCTCACTATGGAAAGATCCATCAACTAGGTCTTGAAAAGCATCTCAAGTACATTCTGTTATACACTAGATGATTTATCATTTAATCTGCAAATCTATCAGATACTACTATTGCAACCTGTTGCATTATCATAGAAACCTGGTAGCATAAAGGATAAGCCAGTAACGTACACTTGCTAGGCATGGCCAGACATCTACAGAATTACTGCTAACAATATTATATTACATAAACCATTTGCAGCCACTAAACACACTCCTAGTACTATTGATCTCTGGTGATTAGACAACCAATTCATCTCACAAAGGGGCAACAAGTGGATTTTTGTTGGCTCTTCACTAAAATTGTTCTTGAGGATTGATATTGACTGAGAAGGGCCAGAATAGATTCTACCAATTCTTGCCTTGAATTACCATATAACAATATGGAAGAAAAGTGTTAACGCACAAACGCACATGAACTCTGTCAGAACATCTTCAGGAAACTGATAGCAAGTTGAACTTTATGGTGTATTGGCAAACCTTGTACCGCTGCAATTTATCAGGCAAACATCAAATATGAAGTTACCTGGAGTTCTCATCCATCGTATTGAGCCATAAACTAAATTCTGTTTCCCATATTAGGACCAATTGCTTCTGATTAGCCCCCTGCAACTCCCATCCATCATCCTCAACTAGATTTAACAGCATGATGCAGACTTTAATAGTGGCCGCACAACCAACTAGCCCTTACAGCTATTGCATGGGGCCACAACTAGCTTATTCGACGTGTAAAAAAACAGAGGACATACTGGTCTTGTTTTAAGTCAAGCACACAAGCAGTTTGTGAAGCTTTTCGTTTTCCCTCTGTAATTAAATCAAAGCAAAATATCCCATCTTCAAATGCCTTATCCACTATCATCAGTCCCACCAATGTGCAAGCCAAACAACACAAGACTTAAAGTGCAGGAATTTGAAGGCACGGTACTAATCAAAATTTTTGACAAATTTGATAAAAAAATAGATGCTCCATTGATTTATATTAGCAGCTTCATAGTTAGCAGCACTGACACGTACGGCTGCATTGTGTTATAGTGCATGACCATGCACTGGCTAAAGAAACTATTCCCTACATCGTAAGTCATAACCACCAAGAACATGAATGGCGATGAACTGGAAAATTGTCTCCAAAGCTTATTTAAGGAATCCAGCGAAATGAGTTGCCATCCAAAAATCTGGGCCCCTAAAATAGAACCTCCACACCCTTATGAATTATCTGCAGGAAAAACAGTAGGAACCAAACTGCGAAAGGAAGGAAACGAAGAATGGCAGGATTTAAAACTATCCCCGACTTGTATACAAACTCAAGATATTGTGCTAGGAAACAGAGAAGGAAAACAGGCCTTCCTACATGATCAGAGCTCCACGTCGGATGCCTCCAAGTTCAAAAGAAAGACAAAGAGAGACAATATTGTCGAAATTAATAAACTAATATATCGAAGAAATGAATGTTCATATCTACAGAAAGAAATAACAAATATTTGATTTACATCTTCTACCAAGCTAATAAAACAAACAATGAGGCAATATCGAGCTGACCGTCATGCCAAGGCTCCCGATAGTACCTGATAGATAATACATCTCCAATGGGATCAAAATTTGCAGCTTCAATCAGATAAAAAATCTCAGAGAAGTCAATAGGACCGAATTTTGAACTTCAGAAATTTTGAACTTCAGAGACATCTGAATTTGAACAACTTCAGCAATTTCCGCTACTGTTCCAATTCATTGATACTCAAATTGCACATCAACATTAATGTACTTCCTCATAAGCCGAACAATCGAAGAGGTAAAACCAGCTAACGTCTGGCATTCTTCTCGGGTCTTCATCTCCGATATGGTTCCATGAATGACCAACTTCTTAAGATTCGGACATCGTTCGAGAAGCCCCGCCACCCACTCTGTGAATAGGTCATTGATCACCGTGGAACCCAACTCGAGGGCCACTACATTCTCCAGCATTGTCGAACCATGAAGACCATAGTGCACCAAGCTGTCCCTTGTCTCGTAGCTTAGTGAGAGGTGGCTCAATCTGGGGAAACAAACAGCAATCGTTTCCAAGTCCAGGACCTCATCCTCCACATCGAACACCACTCCCCATAGCCGAAGCCGCCTTAACTTCGCCGATCTCGTTATTGTCTGGTAGAACTTCGGCCAGACGATCGTGAAATCGTTCACGTCGACTACCTCCAGGTAATCCGCGGTGTCGCCGATGTCCAGATGGATCACGCTGACATCGTCGAACCTGAGATGCCGGAGCCCACCCTTCCCCACGAGCTCGAAGTACTCGAGCGTCGAGTTCTTGAGGTGCAGAGATTCAAGGGAATCGGCATCGAGGACGAACTTGTCAAGGCTGATTGCTTCGACGTAGATCCGCTTGAGGGTGGGGCTGCTGAGCTCCATGGTGGCCTGAGAGTCGGACATGGCAATGTCAGGGCTCACGAGGGAGAAGGACTCGATGAGTGGGCAGGCAGAGAGAAGGAGGCTGAGGTCAAGGGCGGAGACGCTAACACTGTGCAGGGCGAGAAAGCGGAGGCAGGGGAACCGCTGGTAGCTGGGCTCGACGCCGGAGATGGAAGTGAAGCCGAGGACGAGGGCCTCGAGCCGGGAGCGGCCGCACCTCTCCAGGACGTTCACTGGCGGAGCCGTGCGGACGAGGTGGAGGAGGGAGCGCAGGGAGTCCCGAGTGTACATGAGCCAGGCGATGACTGGAGCCGCGGAGAACTCGTCGGCCACGTCGGCCATAGATATCGACAGGCTTTGAAGACCCTTCGTCTGGAAGATGGTTTGCGTGATCAGGATCTCCAGCCGGCTCGCCGAGAGCTCGCGATAGACCGGCCAATCGGCGGAGTTGAAGGACAGAGTGCGCAGGTGGTTCCGGCCGGCCTCTCGCCACTTCCGACATGTCGCGGACGCCACCACTACATCCCTCGCTGCCCCAACGCGTGATAGGATGTTACCGATGACCTCCACCGGAAGGCACTCCATTCTCTCTCTCTCCACCGGATTCGAGTGTTTTGGCCAAAATGGAAGAGATAAAAAGAGCAACAGTAACCTCGGCCCTACCACCGCGAATTTCCGTCAACCCGTTGCCACAGAAGCGACGCAATGATCGGTGTGTAAGTTGTTTCGTCTTTCAGGACGTCGATTGTTGACGCAAGCCCCGATGAAAGCCAGAGACGACCGGATAGCGATCTGCCGGCTTTCCTCTATCCGATTTCTTCAATATTCGACGGCAAACGACGCGACGAATGACCTGAAACCGGATCGTTCGTCCTCTCACCCTCGATTTCTTCAATCCAGCGCCAAAGAAACGCGACGGATGGACAATAACCAGATCTCTCCGTCTTCCCCACCGATCCCTTGTCGGAGAACGCGAGAGATGATCGGGAACCGGTGGCGATCACCGAACGAAGGGACGAGGATGAGGGAGGGAGGGAGGGAGAGAACGGGGAAGAGATCACGGTCGTCGTGGTCGGAGTTGGTTCCGTCGCATTGGGCGACAACACTATCAATCACATGCGCGCCATCCTCATTTTCATTTAATGAGGGCACAGTCATCTCGCATCCAACGGTAGAAACGAGAAGAAGTTGTTGCGAGATCTACGGTTCCGATCTATTCTCATGTTTCTGTTCGTGAGGGTCAAACGTTTGGTAATCAGCCTTTCTGTTTATTTCTGCATCTCGATTTGGCCTAAACGCTTGAACGGGAAATCACTGGGGCGGGCACGGTGAAATCGGATCGGCAACAAGTCCATATCCACAACTCCGTACTAATTTGAAATGCACGAGGAGAAAACGAATCTAAGTCCAAATAGAAATGATCCACTCTTATTTGAATTCAAACGGAATCCCCATATATATTTGTTGCGTCATGTACAAGCAATCGAGCTTATATTTTTCACTCCAAATAACAAAAAGTTTTCCATGGCCTACCAAAGTTGATACATTTGCCACATTATCCTTTGGATCATTAGAAAAACTTCCAAACATAGAGTGAAGCTCATGTAAATCAAGAAATGAATCCAATCCATAGTTAGATAAGCAAGGAATTGGGTTAGGAACTAGAATCTCAGTGATTTACATGGTCCAGTTCCAGATTTGAACAGTCTAAGAATATACAAAACAAGTTCAGGTAGAATTTGGTGCAAAGATTTTTTCTCTAAATACCATAAAGTGCATTTAAGCGTGAAAATAATCTAACATAATGTATTTTTGACTGCCATTCAATTATAAAATGATGTTCATAGAGTTATACTGAAGCAAAAAAGCATATGATAACTAGATTATGATTGCATAAACATTTTGCAATTTTAAGGGCATGTTTTCATAATGGAACTACAACATTTACCAAACTTGGAGTCATGGATTTCCAAATTATATGATTGACCAAGCCAAATGTTTAAGCATGATTACAAAATCAATCAGGCAGTGTTCATAGGACCACTTTTGCCAACTAAATAAATATCATAAGAAGTATCAGTTGTTCTGGTTGCTTGTTCAAAAGTCACAATCTGGAGAGAAATATAGAGACTAGATAGTCGTAATCGGGAGAAAGATAGAGAGAGCTGTGGTTGTTGAGGTGGGCTGAGAGAGGGACGCCCGAGTCCAAGTGGTGGAGCTTCGAGTGCTGTGTCTGAGGGCGACTGATGAGCTGCGGGTGCGACGAAGGGGCTCCCCGACTGGGCCACGCCGATAATGACCCTCCTCCTTGGCTCCCTTTCCCCTTTGGTGGCCCTCCTTGAGGTGAGCTAACGGGAGCAGAGGAGGAGCCCACCTAGTCCTGTTGAGGTTGTAGCGGCATCTTCCTTTCCCGAGGTCTCTCGCTCAACCCCTAAAAAAGCTAAAACCCCTCCCCCATTCTTTCTTCCCAGTCCCAACAACCGAGCGACAGCGAAGAAGAGGCCCTGCTTCCAACTAACAAGGCAGGAAAACCCATCTCCATTATCCTATCTGCTCACTAAAACCCCCGGTCAAATGCCACCGAAACCGCCGAGCTTTCTTGTGTTCCTTCAAAGGTAGCATACCTTCTTTCGTTTTCTCCGTTGCCCATTTGCTATTTTTTCTCTATCTGTCATCGTTTCCGTGGTTGGTAGTCCTGAAAGAAGAACTTAAATTCTCTTTCTCTTCCTGCGGAAGGCAATGTCTTACGTTTCGGTTTTTTAGTGTGAACTCCTGCTTGAATTCTCTTGTGGAGATTGATTGTGTGTACTTATTTTGCACAGCGGCAGCAGTTCCTTTATTTTCTCTCTTTTGGGCTTACGTTATTATGTATCAGCTGAAATGCCTACTGATTTTAATTTGGTTGTCCTTTTTTGGTGTTGTTGGTTTTCTGTAGTCATCTGAGAGCATGATTGATGAGGGGCCTGAAGAGATTGGATACATGAGGGTATAAGCGAGAGATACCCAGGTTCTTTCATCGTTGGGGTAAACAAGAGTCCTTTCCTGGCGTTGCTGCTGTTTAGAAAAAATGGCGTCCCAGGTGTTCTGTTGTACTGTTTCATCTGCGTCTCAGCCTCATCTGTTGCTCGATTCTTCCTCACATTCAAAAGCTTTTTGCAAAGATCTGAAAGGTCTTGCCCTTCATGGCGGAATTCAACCTGCAGCGTTCTCCAAGGTTGAGGAAAGGAGTAGGATTAGACTTGTGCAGCAGAAGCTACTTTCGGGTTCGAATTCACGTAGAGCAGGGGTTGTCTCCGCTACACATACGCCTTATAACAGCAAGGACCCCTTCTTGAATCTGCATCCAGAAGTTTCAATGCTGAGAGGAGAAGGGAATAACACTGTTAGCAGTCCAAAGAAGGATAATTCGGGTATTGCTCTTGATACATACAGTGAGGATGCTCCTCCGAATCATTACAATGCGGCCAAGATTAAAGTGATTGGTGTTGGTGGTGGTGGTTCAAATGCCGTGAATAGAATGATAGAAAGTTCTATGAATGGCGTTGAGTTTTGGATTGTAAATACAGATGTGCAGGCCATGAGGTTGTCGCCTGTGTATCCAGAAAACCGACTTCAAATTGGCAAGGAGCTAACCAGAGGTCTTGGTGCCGGGGGTAATCCAGATATTGGCATGAATGCTGCCAAGGAAAGTAAAGAGTCGATTGAGGAGGCGGTGTACGGATCTGACATGGTTTTTGTAACAGTAAGCATTTTTTACTGTTGATATTTGATTAATCGTCCACCTACGTTTTTCTTGTTGAATTCCGTCAGTTCACGGAAGCTAAAAGGAACTGTACTATAATGCTTCTAATTCACCTGTTCTATGATTGTTGATATCTGAGGTGAAGGTATCTTTCTAAGATGTAGAGCAGCACTATTATTAATTTCCGTTGGACTATTGAATCGATTGACCATGTCACTTAAAAATATCATCACGTTCACACTTAAAAATATCATCACGTTCACACTATGTATTTTGTAATATTTTTTGACCTGTGAAGATTCCTGGAGCGCAAGGCTTGGGGTTCTTTAGTTTGTTTGTGTAGTGACTGCAGCAAGTTGACATAGCGTGAAATTCTATTTCAGCATGACATTATATTAAGATGCACCACGACACTTCAGACAGAGTCAATGTTGCGCATCAACTTTATCTATTCCCTTATTATCTCGATTACTGCTTTTACTGTCTTGCAGTTTCTACTTTCTTCCCTTGCGTTTTATCATCAGTTAGTCATTCTCTTAAGTTCAACTTAGTTTTGTTATTTGATGATTGCTGTGATAATGTTTTGGAACTGTTATTCAAGAGTTTGCATACAAGATGGGATCATATTTTCTTGCTTTAAATTTCAGAATTGTGGATTTATATGATTAATGACACATACACTCATAAATATGGATATTTTATGTGCAATTGCCACCCTATATCCTAACTTGCCTTGTGCCAGGTGTGCTTGGCATGATTTACCCGCTTCTCTTGCTTTATTTTCCATGCTTGTGCTCTATGGACCTTTTTGACAAAAACTGATTTGGCGTGGTTATTTCAAACTTTGAATATTAATAATAACAATGTCACACACATGCTAAGTTTTTTGCTTATGTGCATTAGCTTTTATTTGGTGCTTATGTATCTAAAATTGTGCAGGCTGGAATGGGGGGTGGGACAGGAACAGGTGGTGCACCTATAATTGCAGGGATTGCAAAATCAATGGGTATTCTGACTGTGGGTATTGTTACTACCCCATTTTCTTTTGAGGGTCGAAGACGGGCAGTTCAAGCACAAGAAGGAATTGCAGCTCTGAGAGATAATGTTGACACATTAATTGTCATACCAAATGATAAGTTGTTGACAGCTGTTTCACAATCTACACCTGTGACAGAAGCATTTAACTTGGCTGATGACATACTCCGGCAAGGAGTTCGTGGTATCTCTGATATAATCACGGTATGCACTTAGTTCTATTTGTAGTTTCTTGTGCAAAGTATCTCATGGATGTCTCCCATTCTTTAATAATTATCTCCTGGCTGATAATGGATAGATCTATCTACAATGTTTGTGCTTTTCCTTAAGTTGAAATTATGTCCTTTCTTTACTAATGACAAAAACTTTCTTGCGATTTTACTTCTGTTTTTATCGTCTTTGCAGATCCCTGGTCTAGTTAATGTTGATTTTGCTGATGTAAGGGCTATTATGGCAAATGCTGGCTCCTCTTTGATGGGGATAGGAACTGCAACAGGTGCATTTATGAATCTAATATGATTATACTATGTTTCCTGTTTTAGAAATTAGGCACAATTCTGTAGAATCTTTTTTCTGCTTCCTCTGAGCATACCTTGGATGTTCAAGCTTCTTCTCCAATGTTCTACCTGGAATGATTGAAGAAATTCCTCATGCTTCATGAGATTATTATATTCTGATCTCACCTGGTATTCCTGAAAAAATTTTTATGATTTGCTTTAAAATCATCTTGTCTGTGTCCAAATGAATGTCCTTTACAGAAGATGTCACCATTCAAGAAAATCCTAATAAAGAGGCAAACCAGCTTACTGATTTGTTCTTTGATAATTAGTGGTCCATGGTTGACTTATGTCACATGTATGTGTGAAAGCATGTGCATGTGGCACATCACAAGCACCGTGCGCCTCTGCACACACGTGTACGTGTGTGTGTGTGTGTGTGTGTGTGTGTGTGTGTGTGTGTGTGTGTGTGTGTGTGTGTGTGTGTGTGTGCAACTTTGCATTTGAGAAAGAAGTTAAAAATTTGTTTGTGCAAGTTTCTTGCTATACTGGAAAGGGGAAGGTTCAGTTGCTGGCATGTTTGTCCTATCATGTTATTATGAGTGAGATGGCACAACCTGAACATGGATGCATCTTCATATCCTTCAGAGGGGTGATCTACCATGGACCCATGATTTATTGGTTCTAAATTTCTAATCCTGCAATAAGTTCTCCATGTCTGTTTCTTGGGCTGGCTTGGTACTTAGTGGATTGGCAGGATAGCCTTTTCCATATATCCTTCATAATTAGCAGCCTATCTGACTTTGCTTTTAAATTTTGGCCTTACCCTATTTATTCCCAGGCCTGATCATCCACGTTCAGTTTAGTTGCTTCTTCACCACATGCTTTTCTAGTAAGCAAGGTTGCAGGCTCTCTGATGCGATGGAGTGATTTTCCATTAAATGAGGGCTTCCATTTATGGGGAAAGAATACAAATATTTAAGGAAATATGAACTGGAAGCTCAGGTAGCTACAGAAATTGAAAAAAAAAAGGAAGTTAAAAGTATCTGAACATTCTGAGAAAACATGACAATGGTGCATGAGGGCATGTGCATTTACATGAATCCATGCATAGAATGTGCAGTTGTGAACTTGTCTGCTTGTTTCTGTCTGCAGGATAAAAATTCTCCATGCATGTTTGTTTCTGTTTGCAAAATAGAATTCTCTGCATCTTCTGGTATCATGTTTCAAAAAAAAAAAGCATACCTGTCACTTATTTAGTTCTTTTAGACATTAGTGTGCAAATAGTATTGCTATGGCATCTGAGGCTCTGAACAAGAATCATGTCATTGTTTAACTAGGCTCCTATTGTTTTGAGAGTATGCATGCATCAAGCTGAACGTTGGTCTAGGCCATAATCTGTTCCGTGAGCTTGAAATTCTGGCCATGGTTCGACATCCCGATTGAGAATATGTTTTTTGCATGATCTGAATATCCTATTATATTTTTTAGTGTTGGAGAAATGGTCTGAGGCGCAATGTGTCTCATCCGTGCTCTTCCCATTCAAACACAATGAAGGGTGTTCTATGATACCCTTCATCAAAACCTTTTCTGTATGTTTTCATCAGGGGTGCAACAGAAAGCAAGGCATCATGTGATGTCCATCACCACCTTGCAGACATGCCCTTAGGTTATGGTGTCAGGGCCTCTCTTTTACTAGTTATTGCCCTACAGCTGATCCTCACCTTTTAACATAGGAATTATTTTTTCTCTATGATCCTATCACTCTGACATTGTTTCTGAGAATTTCAACTTACACTAAGATAATTAAGCTGTTTATCTTGTGAAGGTGGGTGTCCTACTACACAAACCATAGTAAGCTAGTTATGCAAAGGGTGACCATGATGAAGAAGTTGTGATGCTGTTGTATGCAGGAGAGCAACCTATATTTCAGAAGGCGATTTTAGTCTTGTATGTCTTTGTTGGGACAACTTTTGCTCAGCACAAAATATTGGAGGACAGAGTGTTCAACTTAATGATATATTAGTACATAGAACATACAGCAAAAAGAGAACAGGCACACATTGAACTAGGCATATTTAGAAAGTTATTGTCGTACAAATGTACCTGCATATATATGCAATATTATTTTGCATTGAGTTTGTCACGGGAATGTTGAGAAAAGAATTGCATGCTTCAAAGTCTAGTATGAATCTGCTGACTCGTTTGTTGTGTATATGTTGTTTTGATTCAATTACTAGCTTATTTATTTCCACAGGCAAGACTAGGGCAAGGGATGCTGCGTTGAATGCCATTCACTCACCTTTGCTCGATATTGGCATTGAAAGAGCCACTGGAATTGTCTGGAATATCACTGGTGGAAGTGATCTCACTTTGTATGAGGTGCCTTCTCTCTCTCTCTCTCACAAACTCGATCTGACTTCCATCAATCCTGACAAATTTGACTTTTATGTCATTCTCTCCTTCTTGGATACTGACTCTTGAGCATTCAACAAGGAGCGGTTAATAAAGACAGTTGTCATGGTACCATATTTGGTGGAAATCATGATAGTGTGTCTGCACGTGTTGGACTTGCAATCCATATTTAATGGATCTGTGTGCCTGATTAGAAGATTCCCTCTGTTGAAACTTGAGGCTTTCTAGTAAAGATGGCCGATATATATAGCATGTTCATATTAGAAGAAGAATAGAACATAAATGGCATGTGCTAAATAAGATAAAAGAGTATCACCATGTGTGGTGTGGAAATAAGCCATGCCTGTGGTGCCAATTGCCAAATAGGGCCAGCATTTGAATCCTACAAACACACAGGCCTGCTCAATTCGAGCACCTTGTTATAATGATGCTTTTACACAAAAAATGCAGGTGAATGCTGCTGCAGAAGTGATATATGACCTCGTAGATCCAAGTGCAAATTTGATCTTTGGTGCAGTTATAGACCAGTCACTCAGTGGACAGGTAAGTTAGTGAAGCTATTTGCTGTGTTGGTCCTGTCCCTCTCTACTTTCTGCTTTCTTTTCCTCAAAAAGTTTCAGAAGTATATGTTTAAAGTAAGTTCGCATGTTTTTTTTTTCAATTTTGTGCTACCTGTCAATTGATGTCATGTTGAAGTTGTTTTCTCAGGTGAGCATAACTCTCATTGCAACTGGATTCAAACGCCAAGATGAAACTGAAGGCCGGCCTGCACTGGTATCCCCTCTCTCTCTCTCTATCTCTCTCTCTCCCTCTAGCTCTCTTTTTCTTAATGGTGTGAAATGCAGGGAACCCATCAGCTTACCCATGGCGATGGCGGCCCTGGAATCAACCGCAGGCCTTCTTCGGCCTTTGTGGAAAGCGGGTCAGTCGAGATACCTGAGTTTCTGAAAAAGAAAGGACGATCACGCTATCCCAGAATTTGAACCTGCTAACTCTTGTGTAATATATCTTTGCTATTACTTGATTTCTGCCATTAACAAGAAGATGTGAGCTTGTTGGAACCTGTTCTTTCCTTGTAATAAAATCATGACAACGTATGTAAAGGATCCGTTGTTTCTGCATCTGATTTTTTCTTGAATTTGGAGTCCAAACCTGCTTTACACATTTTTACAATCTTTACGATAAATTCATATTTTCACTACTTTATGGTGTGGTCCATACTTCTTTTCACAATGTTAACGCGTAATGTGGATTCAAAACGTGCAACTTTTTCGGAGATTAGACTGAAGGAAAAGCGAATCTGGCGAAGTCGTATCCAATCTCCATTTCTATCTTTATCAGACAAGGCACCATCTTCGTTGAACCAGATTTTCTGTAGCGTCATTCGTCAGAACCAAGTTCAAAAGACTAAGCAATATTTCATCTCCATATCCAGCAAAAGTTTGAACCAGGGAAGATGGACGTGTCTTCGAGTCTCATGAGGACGTCTCCTTTTCTTTCCTTCCCATTTTCCTTTTAAGTTCAGACAGGATCCATATCCACGTTCAAGTCAGAATCTTATTAGGCAATAAAATCATAGAACCCACAAGGACTCTATTTTAGCATCCACAGATTCACAACCTCAAATAAGGATATGGATTTGGATCTAAACTACCAATTTATTTGCATGGAAGCAGTACTGGTTCAGCATAGTGCCAGACCCAGATGCTAGAACTCCACAACGGTCACATGTGAGAAGATAATCTTCAAGTGAGTTTCTCAAACAAAGGCACGTGTAGAATTCATCGGCATTTTGTTGCATGCGTCAGTGAAGTAAGACGAGAGTTTGATCATTGCGTGAAACCACACCTCATTGATGCGTATATTTGCCGGTGTTCAGGCCAAGTAGAGTTGCAAATGGGTCAGATCTAGTAAGAACATTTTAACATTTTTTTTTTTCTGTATCAGATCTGGTTTCCTCAAATGTATTTAGGTGACCAACTGGCTTGCAACTATAGTCCGGGCACCATAAAGGGCCTCCTTGTTTTATGATTAATGTTGAACGGAAAGTTTTTTTTGGCATTGGGAGCGATGCCTCAGAGAGCCGAAACTATCATCTTTCCCCTTGCCTTAAGGTTAGGAGAGTATCACCCAAGAGAATCAAACTAACGAAGGACCGTACCATACTTTTACTGGCTCATGACTTCCTACATATTAGAAATACAAAATCGATCTTACCCTTTTTTAAAGAGCAAGAGTGAAAATCGGCCCCAAATGAAAATTTCTGTTTGTTATTATGGTCATCACCATCAATATCATCTAAATAATATATAGACAGGATAAACTGGACTTTTGAATCTATCTAGTACACCTAGTCAAAGGTCTATGCTTTTGGGTGAGCAAGAGGTTCATCCCACCGCTCGAAATGAGGCACGAAGGCCCCCATTCCTCCTGTCTCCGAAGTCCTAAGCTGCGTTGGTGTCAGTGATGGCAACTGATGCACCCTTCAATTTGAATGTCGTGCCCTACTACCTTAAGACACATGAACTAATGCCTACGGGAATGAAACTAAAAACCTGCCTTTATACAAACTCCTAATCCGACCAGCCAACCAGCTGTGCTATGCCCCTTGAGACTGCAAAAAAGTGAAATGGCAAGATACTAAAAAAGTGAAATGCTATTTCTCAATATACCAATTTTATGCTAGTAAAAAAATTGGCAAGATACTAAAAAATCTTATTGCACATAGAGGTGGTCCATTGAAAATAATGGCGAACTCTCCCTCTCTCTCTCTCTCGCCTTATGATATATGGCAACGTTTTTTCACAGGATATGGGATAGAATACTGCATAAAAAAAATGAGCTTTGTCACATGAAAAGCGCTGCCTCTTCCACTTGACTGCATGCGACATTAAGATATTTTGAAGGAGGCAAGAGTTTGATATGTGGTAATTCATTTTATAAATCCGTTGCAATTCACTATAAATCCGTAGACTTGTGCCGAAACCCAACTTGTCAACCAAAGAACACACACACAAAAATTCAAGATTTTTGTTCTCTGCAGCGCAACTTGATAGAAGATCCTTATTAGATTTTTCTCTGGACTCAAACCAAGTTGGCTCCAAGAGCTGATCATGGATTACAGACTCAGTTACCGGATAAACAGTAGAGGAAAGTGAAACACTTATAGCGCAGAGAGAAGATCAGGCGATCGCATGGAAGATGACCCTGTTAACACAGAACACCATACAGGTGTGGTAGAACACTACCATACTTCTCCATGAAACGAACCCTGAACGGATTGAAGAAAAAGATAAGTAAATGGATGCATCTCTTAAGATACAACATATGAGAGTACAAACAAGGCATAGAATGAACAGAAGGCAGAGGATTAACCGTCAGATACTTCATGCTATTCTATCAGAACCTATTAAGATGATCCAAAACCTCATGTTCATTCCCTGATCTTGTGCTCCATTGCTGGCCACACCACAGCTGCAGGAGCTGTGGGCAGCCTTCCAAGGACGATGCAGAGACTTGTTTCTCTTTTGTAGCCGGCATGCTCTGGTTCCGGCGGGGAGGAGGGACCGACACGTATTCCTCCTTTCTTTCTACGATGGAAATATTCAGGAAGCTTGGCGCTCCTTCATTCTGCTTCTCCATTTGCATTCTTCTCTGCACTTTCTCAACCGATTTTTGAGTTACAAGTAGACATCGACACTGCGGGTTCCTCCTTTTTAAAGTCATCAGGGGATAAGGATGAGAGGACCTTAAGGGGAACCACTTGCGATTGTAGTTTATCATCTTCTGTTCCATTTTTTTCTTTCAAAAAGACGAAAGACTATTATCTCTACTGTATGGTGCCTGGACAGGTGGGTCCAAAAAGCGAAAAAAGGTACTTGATTCTTGTGACGGGTAGATAAAATTATTCATATAACTACAATCACATTAAATGGCAAATTGTCATGTTGTTATGAGCAGATATGCTTTATCATACCAGAGCTCATCAAATGGCAAAGGATTTTTATATTTGAAAAAAAAAAAGTTACATCCAAGCTGAGCGCTTCTGCCCTCCTCTCTCTCTCTCCTTTTTGTATTTAAGAGACCTCTTGTCTTTAAATTTTGTTATATATTCTCATTTTATCGGCTTTCTCTCTCTCTTCCTTTTTCAAAAGTAAAGCCCCATAACGAGAAATATAAATTGAAAAGATTTTTTAGAGCATTTTGACCCTTCTCATGTCTTTTAAAGACAAAAGTACCCCTCACATGGTCTCATGTGATGTGATTGTGGACCCTGAAAGTAAAAGGTTATCCATTGCCGGAATCCAAAATGTGGATGAACATTTTGAGCTTGATGTCGTGAAAGGGGTAAAATCTGGAAGAAACTTAATAGGAGTGAATTTATACTTTGGGTTATGTTTGATGCACAAGAAAAACACACGTTTTTAAATTTTACCATGCATTTTTCATTGATATCGAAAAAAATTCTCACGCAAAATAGTCTGATCTCTTTTCCATGAAAAGAATCTCTTTTTCGTACATTGATAATTTTACCATGCAAAAAATTTTATGATGATCAAAGCATCAAACAGAGAGGCCTCAAGAGACAGGCTTGAGTCACACGCCTCAAGTCACCTTAACTTAGTTGTCATCAGTTTTTCTTTTATATTATTCATCAGTGAGTCAGGCATCTTGGTGCATTAAGTGAAGAATGTGCACTAGGGCGCTTACATCCGATCTATGCACTACCAAGTACCACACAGTGGGGATCTGATTCAGATTAGGTTTCAAATTGAGCCAGACGGGTCAACAACTCCAGGTTTGATTATTTTAAACCAACGTTTACCAATAATCAACTTGAATAATACCCAACCCCGGATTAACTTGACTTGGTAATTATGGATCCATTCTCCATATCCAAAAGACTGAATTCTTTCTGTATCAGGGAGTTTTGGGCAGAATCAAGTCGATTTCACTTGCTTATGGCCAGTGAAAATATTTGATTTTCTTCTATCCCTTGAATAAAGATTTCGTTTAGAGCGTGTTTGGATGGTAGTCGAAAATCGGGTTTTTGGAGGTAAAATCTGGTTTTGCCTCCAACATGCAATTTTAAGCATGTTTGGATGCCACCCAAAATAGGGCGTTACCAAAACTTAGATTTGCCAAAAACCCTGGATTTCCTGAAATATCTGCCTTTCCCAAGGTTTTTCCAGAATTAGACTGATTTTTGCTTCTTTCCTCAAGATTTTATTTGGCCATGAAAACATCTAGATTTTTGACAATTTTTACAACACAAAGTTTTCTACCAACCACAGACCTGCTTATAGTTTTCTAACATTTGCTACCATTTTCATGCTGCGTTTCTAAATCCCAACAACTACGTTTTCCGATTGAAAACATATAAATGTTGGAATGGATATTTTTTCCATTAACAATATTCCCCTTCCTGTTTTTACATGCGCACCAGCTAGGGCAGTAGGATTTTCACCCATCTCGCTTAAAACAAATGCAAGCATGGCAGTCGTTATAGTTTTTCCTAAAAAGTAAAAAATAACAATGTATATTATCTAACAATAAAAACATGAAAAAGCATTCAATTCGATTAAAATGTTTTCCTACGTTCCTGCAGATGTTGGCCCTAAGTGCGATGGACTGCCTAGTGCAAGGTAGGCGCCATAGTATACAACTCCTGCGTATTAGACACTGAGCTTGAGGAAGTTCAGTGATTTATAATCCTCTTTGAATTCGGCCTTGAAAAATGAAATCAAATCTACACCTGACAGGAGCAATATTCAACTCTTAGTAATCATAGGACTGCAGATTCATTGGATTCCGGATTCAGACTAGGTTTGAATACATGAGCACATAAAGTTAGAAACTATAATCCAAATCTGCTTTGGCTTACGAGATTCAACTAAATGGGTTCAGTTTCAGCTTGACATTTGAATCCACTAATGGATTTGAGAGAGAGAGAGAGAGAAGTTGAGGGTACCACCATTTCCCCATAGGTTACGGGAAATTAGCCAAACATCATACAAAATAGAGGATGCCATGTGCTGAACTGAGACAACCTCCTTCCCATAAATTATATTGTTCCTAGAGTTTCAAATAGCCTATCAAAACGTAAAAAGCCAAATTCTCCAAATGGTACGCCATTTCTTTTTGTTTCTCATTCTAATTGGTTCATGGATCAGGTCCCGAATTGTAGATATATTTATACCTTCAATGGAAGACATAGACCAGGTAAGCACATAAAGATCCTGAGGCACTCGACAAAACCACACTAGGTGAGTGGTAGTTCTTCGGCATAACAATATAAAGGACACCTACTTGCAAGGTGAAAACCAAACCTTTTGAGGTTATTTTGATTTTGAATGTGGTCTAACAGAATAAGCCATGCAAGAGTCTTGAATCGTCGAGTAGGACCCCCAGCTCAAAGGAGATTATGAGTAAACCAGTTCACACTAGGAGGTTGAAGCAAGTTATATGCAAGATGTATAGAGAAACGCCCTTCGCCATCTCGTGCGCATGAAGAAAAATGCTCTATGAAAACTGTTTTCGAATTGCACTTAATGAAGGTTGATATCCACAATCTCATCGAATAAGATATTCTTCGTTTATTCATAAGAGAATAGAGACTATGCAAATTGTGTTTGTGTCGCAAGGCCATCACACAAATTGAATTGGAGTCGTGGATAAATGTCTACTACTTTAAAATGAAAGAAATATTTTTTTTCCTGATATCTAGGATTCTTAACCTTCAGGGCCAAAAAGCTGAGTAACATAATCCCAAGCAACAAAATATTTATTCTTCTCCAAGTTTGTCCTTTTCTACCTTGACAGGTAAAGAGAGTACCGATAAGAAATAAGAAGGCAGAGAGGAATACCTTGACAGGTAAAGAGAGTACCGATAAGAAATAAGAAGGCAGAGAGGAAAAGACATGTTTGATCATGATTACCCAGCCAGCTAAGGACAGATATCTCAATTTCCAAAAGTCAGTCTATTATTAATATTGTCTGATTGGTAACCAAGAGGGTGTCTTGATTGCTTGAAATTGAAGGGGAAGGCCCAGGTACTCAATAAAAAGATCGACAATTCAACATTGAAAAATATGAAAGGCAACAAACTTAGTGTATGTATCAACATTGAACAAGGCAATAAATGTTTTCAAGACCAGATGCAATAGAGAAGATACAAATAATGAGCAACATTACCATCATCTGTTGAGGAGTTGCTTCTTCAAGAAGGATCAAGTCATCTGCATACTGAATAATATTAGATAAAAAACCATCCATATTGATGGGGCTAAACCTTCCGCTACAATGTTGAACAAGGCAAAAGATAAGGGCAACGTTGCCGAACTCGTTGTTGGAGTATAGCTATAAAATGATCACTGTCTCTCAAAAAATAAACCAGACTTTTTCTTTTTCATGGCACATGAACGCATTAAAAACTGTTTTCAAATTTTATTTATAAAATAATCGAAACCAGACAAAGTAAAATCAAGACCAAAATCCCAAGCCAGGTGTAGAGTCGGGCTGGATCATCGCATTGCATGCCCACGAAGTATTAATTTTTTTGTGGACCATAATTAGGATTCAAATTGGTTCAAAGGCCCATATTTTATTGAGTATACCTGGCATGTTCACTGCCCAATTTTTAAAAAATATTTTTAACATTCTGGGAAGCCAGTGTGGGACCCATTCTGACCTGGATCTGTTAATGCTTTGGATCTCTATTATTCTGGATCCACTTCCAGACTGTACTTAACGGAGCGGTTTGAGTGGCCCCCTCGTCAGATCCACGTGACTGGACCTTCGGGATTGGATCTGGCATGGATCCCACATTACTTTCTGACTTTTCTCAGGCTCAGCGGAAAAAGATGATACACTTCGTACGTCGGCTGATCAGAGACCGATTCAGTCCTGTATCGGCTGATTCAACCCCGTGTCGGCCAATTTTTCAATAAAACAAAAAAAAAAATCCTTTTCTGGATCCTAAAACTACTGCTCAAAACAGATTTAGGAAGACAATAAAAAATAATAAACATCCATGTAAAAGCTACTTAAGGATCATACCCTTTTTTGGATCCTAACTAAAACTGGTTTAAAATACTGTTTAAAGCATATCCATGTGATTTTAAAAAATCCAAAATAGAAAACTTGAACCCTTTAAGAGATATTCAGATATTATCAGTGTGTATTTAATAATCAAACAGTTTAGGGGATGGAGTCAAATCTCTGACTTGTTCAATCCGTGTGGTCATCTACTCAAAATAAAGGAAATATAAATGAGGTAACGGCTCACCTGCCTTTCAAGATTCTTGTTTTACACCTTTTAATTTGTTGTACCAGATTTCAGATTTGATTTTGCTATTTACTTCATCTTTGCCAGTTCAAGACATTTTAGTAAAAAAAAAAATACTTGCACATGGGTGTTTTCTTTTTTTTGCAAATAGAGTTGATGTCCTGATAATTCAAAACAGAAACTAGTCGCCTACTTTTGTCTCATGCATTGTATCAACCTCTTGGATGAAAATGTGTATTCAAAACTAACATTCTCAAGAAGCTATTGCGATCGTAAACATAGGGCGGAGTCACATAGAAGATGGAAAAAACTAATCTATAGCTTTTAAAATTTGTAGAAAATATGATTGAACCGTCCCTAAAATTTGAAAAGAATGTAGTTAATGTCCTCCATGAATTCTTTTCTAGCTGTCTACACAGCCGGATTTCAACCGCCGGCAGAGAGAGAGAGAGGAGCTGAAATATTGGAAAAACAATTAAGAAGAAGAAAGTGACAACAGCAGCAACAAGAAGAAGAAGAGGAGGGAGAGAGAGAGGACTTTAGTAAAGAATTGGGATCGTATTGGTCAAATGTTGACTACAGTTCTAAATGGAATGGAGAAAAAAGAAAAGAGATCGACGGCAACTCTGTGGAGTGTTGAATGGGTAAACTTTCACCAGTTGGCGCACGTTCAAATCAAATGCGCGTAAATTTTATCCCGATGAAGACAAATCGAGGGAACAGAAATTTGTGTCACAATGTACATCACCCCCTAAGAAACATACTAGTGAAATTTTGTATCCGATCACATGTTCTTTCAATTATTCAAATAAATTTACATTTTATATCTGATTTTTAATCTTAGAGTGCATAAAATCACGCCCTTCATGCAAGTTCCTAACGAATAACCTCCTTCCTTTTCTCTCCCATTCTTTTTTTCAGAAAAAACTTGTTTGAATGTATCATTCAAACAACATAAATAGCGTTTCTAAAGCTGATTAAGGAACCGAGTTTTAATTTTCAAAGTGCCATCCAAATGCTTAATAAGAGGTTTTGCATGTAACCGATCAGGATTTTATGATTCCAAACAAGCAACAATCTTGGCTTTCCCAAAAAGAATTTTAGAATGCACAAAAATTATGAGTTAAACATACTCTAGATTTACTCTACCGAATAAGCTTGTCTCAAACCGAAGCCTTGCGCTGCAAATTTTAAGAAATCTAGGGCTTCTTCGGAATAATTTGTTAAAATTGACCATGATTTAATAATTTGTTATTCACTGAGGGCCCTACACCAATACTTTGACTAGGAGGGATTTCATGTGTAAATTCCTCCCTCTTTCCCAAAACGAAAGACTCTTTTTGTCTCCGTCTCCGTCTCCCCTCCCTCTCTCTCTCTCTCAATTCCTTCCCTGGTTTTCTCCTGTGAGCCAGGTGGGAGAGAGCATCAAAACCCTGACTTTTCCCTTTCTTCTGCAGGTTTTTGCCCAAATTTGCGTCTCTTTCTCTTCTGAAATCTCCCTCTTCTTTGTGTGGCGTTGGAATCTCTGAGCTCAAGATGAACGACCTTCTCTCGGTAATTTTTTTCCCTAATGTTTTTGCTTTAATCGGATATTGGTTCGTGAATTCCGAGATACGTGCCGTAAGTTAGAATGCTGGCTGGGAGATGGGCAGATCGAGCCTTAATTGCTTTAATTCCGTCTTCTTATGTACATTGTTGGATCATTTCGATCGATCGAACTTGTTTGTTTTGATTTTTTGGAGATTGGGTAGGATTCTACTCGATATTTTGGAAGCTTTTTTTAGCTTTGCTTCTGCTAATGGCAGACATTGTATAGTTGGGGCTTTTTTTGGATGCGTCTCTCTTTCTTCTGTACTTGTTTTTTTTTTTTATTAAGGAAGCTTTTAGTGCTCCTACTTGTTCGTCGTTATTTTTCGGATTATTAAGTTATTTTGGTATTGCATTATTGTTAAAATCACATGGTGCAAGGAATTTCTTCCTTCTAGTGTTTTAAAAATTATTGTAGATGGAATTACGGCCTTTATAGTTGGTGAGCAGTTGCGAAACTTCGTTGATGTAGTCTATCAAAGGGATAAGAGACCTATGCAAGTGTTGCCGTCAAGCCTCCTTGCCACATATGAAGTAAACCGAGATGCCACACAATTGGGTGTAAATATGTACTATTGGTTTGTGAATACCATACTGAGGTTTCCCTCAGATAATAACTCTTATAAGCAAGATAATTTCACCTCTTGGAGCTGAATAATCAGTAATAGTTGGAGTGTTGCTACCAAAAATTCGAATTTGTATGGTGGGGCACGATATGTTTTCATTGTGGGGACGTGGAAAATTTTCTAAAAATGGTGGTAACAAGATGATCATATCAGAACTTCTAAGTTATAACTATTTAATAGAAGTAGCTTCTTATTTGCGTTTAATGTCAATTCAAATCAATGCCAGAAGTCCTAGAATCTATAAAATTTCTGAGTTAATATTTTAGACTGATTTAGAATTGTTTATATTGCAATTGAAAATATAAATTCGTCATTTTGAGGGGAAATGCTGAGCTTCCAAAATCATCTCCAAATCACGATACTTGAAAAGACTGTAAGTATCTGTTAGATGCAAGGAAAGGATGACATGCGAATGGAGTCTGATTCGTTTAACAGTATGGAGGACAAAAGATTAAATAAAGCAAGTGCATCTCTATGCTAAATATTTACTTGCTCGTAAAGTTTGCACTTTGTAGGGCATATATAATCTAAAAATGCTATTAGAATTTTCTTCCTTTTGTTATGCAAATATTAATGTCATCTTCTTTTGGTGGATAATTTCAGGATTCATTTGGAACTTCCAGAGGTCAAGCCTCTCAGGAAGCAGATATAGAAATGGGAACCCAAGGCCCGACTAATACTGCAGACGTGGGAATGGAAAACTTCTTCAAAAAGGTTGCTAATATTTTTCCCCTTACATGCAGTCTCCTTTTCTCCCATTGTTACTGACACATCTAGATATTTTTCGTGGACTGTTACTGAAATAATGTGAATAATGGTCTTCAGGTTCGTGAGGTTGAGCAGCAGATTGATAAGATCTCGAAACAGCTGAAGAAGCTGCAAGTAAGCAATTATATACTGATTTCTTTTTGTATTCGGAAGTTTATGACCGGTACAAGACTTCTCTTTTTGGAGTTATTTTGTTGGTCTTATTCAACCATTTGATAGGATTTGAATCCAAGAATGAAAGTCAAGATTAGATGTTCATAAAATGTATTGGACAATGAAAATTCCCAAGTTTATCTCTGTCTAGTTACGTGGACCTATAATTCATGCAGGAAGCAAATGAGGAGTCCAAGTTAGTTACGAAAGCTGATGCTATGAAAGGTAATTCAGTTTTGCTACATCTTCTGCTCATGCTGCGTGGGCATACACACTCTTATTGCAAAGTAATATCATAGCCAGCAACACTTTCAGTTCCCTTTCTTTCTTTCCGTGATTGCTTAAGTTAATCGTCATTGTAACTTCCAGCAATCAGGAAGAGAATGGAGAAGGATGTGGATGAAGTGGGAAGGATTGCGCGTATTGTGAAGACAAAAATTGAAGAAATTGACAGAGATGTAATTATATATTCTTTGCTCATCATCATTTTGTTATCCAAAAACACATGATCTATTGAAGTTTTGTATATTCGCTTACAGTTACTGCTGCCTGCTAAAACTAGCTTTCTTTGTTGTCTTACCAGAATTTGGCAAATAGGCAGAAGCCTGGATGTGGAACGGGAAGTGGGGTTGAAAGATCACGAACATCAATGACTGTGTATGTAATATATGCGTAAAATTTACAAGTGTTGGTTTCTATATTATAAATTGTTATGTATGCAGTGTTGCAGAAGCTTCTCATTACTTTATTATTCAAATGCAGTGCACTGAAAAAAAAATTGAAGGAACGCATGTCTGAATTCCAGGTTTCATCTATGCTCCTGCTTTCTATGACCAAAATGTTCTAATTCGTGTTCTTCTCTTTGTAATTGTTTGTTTAAGAGTTCTTTTTGTTATGTTTTATTCATTCTTATTTAATCTTTTTGTGGCATTACAGACACTCAGACAAACAATCCAAGAGGAATACCGTGAAGTGGTTGAGAGAAGGGTCTTCACAGGTTTGAATACATTTGCAAGGATTGATTTACTTATTTTTGCCTTTTTACCTTTTCATGGTCTTTAAAGTTTCTTGTTTGTCGTGAATAATCAGTGACGGGTACAAGAGCTGATGAAGAGGTAAAATCACTGTTTATTACTCTCAAGGGCTTTCAGACTTCTCCTATGTGTCTGCCTTACTTGCTGATTGTTTACTGGGCAGACAATTGATAACTTGATAGAGACTGGGAATGGTGAACAAATCTTCCAAAAAGCAATTCAGGAGCATGGTCGAGGCCAGGTTTGTATATTTTGATATATTATCAATGCTATTGCCAGGGCAACTTATATCATTGGAGGATGAAAATATGAAAGTCGCCATTAAGAAACAAATAATATCATTTCCTTTTTCGGGTAGGTTGTACTGATAGTTGTTGTGTGGCAGATAACACAAAGTTATCTGCTATTCAGTTGCCTTTCTAAGAGTGAGTGGCTTGGCCTTTCTAGGGGTGTGTGAGTATGTTTCTCTTATTCAGTTATTTGTCTATATCACGGAAGTATGAGGATGAATTTGTTAAAAAAAGGCAGAAGTAATTCTGCCGTTGGGGGCATATTGGGGGTTGTTTCGAAGTTATTGAAAGGTTGGGAGAAGTATATGGCAAGGAATGACCATTTGTTGTGTAGGGGCTTCTAAATGGATAAGGAAAAAAATATCAGTGGAAACAATTTTGGCTCAAAAGGACTTGTCTCATGTGGTAATTTTTCTTTTGGTCATATCTATGTGGATTTCTTGGCTTTGGCTTAGGGCATCCAAATCTAGCTACCTGTGGAAAAAGTGTTATGCCTGGTCCATGTCAAGTGAAATCTGCATGGTCCCGTCCTATATTTACACCTAGTGCAGCTTCACTCTGATTTCATGTTCCCCTATGACTGAGGTTCTGTGGGTAGGGGAGAAAGGAAGCAATTGATCAAGTCTAATTGGTTATCCTTTGTGATGCTCGGATACTCACCCATAAGCTGGTGTTTCCTGGTCTGTCAGACTCTGATGTACTCTGTCTGTTGCCTTATCCCATTCCCAGTTAGAAGGTCAAGGTAATTAGCTGCAATAACATAGTCTGCTGTAATTTTCCATGTGGGAATGGAGGCCAGAGAAGGGCTTGGAGTTCATATTTGCTATTCATAATGTTGGACATGTTTCCAGCTGGTACTCTTCTGATCATTGATCTCCTAGGATAGAATCCCACTTAGATTATGATATGTTCTAAACGTCTGCTGCAAAGACTGATACCTGAACCATGGTTAGGTTCCATACTATGACTTCATATGCTTTTAATTTCTTAATTTTGTGTTGCTTAGTCAAAACTCTTAGAGCCTTTTAGGTCATAATATCAGTTGGGTGCTGCAGGTCATGGACACCCTTGCAGAAATTCAAGAACGACATGATGCTGTTAGGGATCTTGAGAAGAAGCTTCTGGACTTACAGCAGGTGATTTTATATCTTATTTTCTGTAGTTATGAAAAGCTTTTCTCAGTACTCTTCATGATTTTAGTCCTGCTTTCATGCAGATTTTCCTGGATATGGCTGTCCTAGTTGAGGCTCAAGGCGACATGCTTGATAATATTGAAACCCAGGTTTGTTTTGTGACAATAGATAACCAATTTCAAGCAAATTAGTTGAAATGGAACCATAAGTTTAGGAGAAGATGGCTGGAAATTTCGTCCTTGGCTAGCAGTCTAATAATCAAGTCTGCATGGTGTGAAATTCGTCTGGGCAATTTGCAGCATAACCAGAAGATGGGAAACTGGAGTTAGTTTGGTGCCTCAAGTGGTCTTTGAACTCAAGATTATGCAGCCCATTCTTTGCTGGTGTCCAGCATAAACAGCTTCACAGTGCATCCTTGAGCATTACTGTCTGGATATTGCTCAGCTTTATCGTTGATTTGGTTAGATTTCCTGAGTTCGAGATTAATCACAGATTCCTGAACATGTCGGAAACACCATGACATGCATACAACTATGAACTATGTATATCTTTTCCCAATACTGTAAGATAAACAAGCATAGGCATGTATAGACATTCACGACAGGCTGTCTGAAAGGATTCAGAGTTTATTAGTGACAAAAATGTTGGGAAGCTGTCAATGAGTCAAGTTAGCTATTTAATCAAGTAATTCGGGTCAAACCGCTGGAGTTTGTGTTTCTCATTAAAGTACACCGTCTGTTTCTTTCCATTAATCTGAACATTCTCCTGGTTTTTAGATTTATCGAGCCTGTACATATCTTGCCTAAGCCTAACTTAACCAGCTTGAACAGCTCGTGAATACTGAGACATACTTATTTTGGTTGTGTGTAGGTCTCGAATGCCGTTGACCATGTTCAGTCTGGAACAACTGCTCTTCGGAGAGCAAAGAGTCTGCAACGTAACTCACGCAAATGGATGTGCATTGCCATTATCATCCTTCTGCTGATTGTTGTGATTATAGTAGTTGCAGTGCTCAAACCTTGGAACACTAAGAGTGCATGAGACGGTTATTATATCTCATCTGCCTTCTACGTGTGTGTATTTTATGACTGAGCTTTTCCTTCGCCTGATAAATTTAAGCTTTATGGTGCCTATTGTGTATTTGTTCTCTCTGTTAATGTCATTCATCATCCAATCTACCATTTTTTATTTTCCTTTTCTGCAGTTCTTCGCGTCTTGTCACTATCTTCTCTTGAATGAACAAAAGGTTCCGAACATCCACGCAAGTATCATCTGTTGAATTAATTATGCAATAAATATCATCTTCCACCACAAGAAAATTAGCATTTTTTGTTAACGCGGGGAATGTAAAATACTGCCAAGCATCATATTGTTTTTTTTTTTTTTCAAATGGCAGACTTTTGACTTTAAATGACATACATGACAACTGTCAATAAAGTACAACCTGCATCAAGAAATTTGAAAAGTTGAGACCCCTTTTTCAAAACTCGTTTGAAGAAGTCGTTGATCCCTAATTAAGAATCTATTTCTAACCACAGCTTTTAATTGTTCCAGTGTTTCGGCTGGTTGTTTTGAGGCTGAGCGGAAGACAACAATACGATACGATCGCCCTTGCAAATTCGGGTGGAAGCCCATTGAGCCAGATAATGCAAATTTTTAATTAACCTAATTAATCAGACACACCATGGCGATCGTATCGTATCTTCCGTGAATTTGCCGGTCTTCATTAAAACGGGTATCTCACATCATTTGGTGTGAGATCTCCCGCGGGTTTGTAAATGAGTAATCCGGCTTTTGACATTTCGATCAGGAGACTCGAAGTGGGCTGAGAAGTTTGAATCTAAAATAAAAAGTTCCCATCACGAAATCCATGGTGTGCACGATGGGAAGACCTAGCACATTTCCCATCCAAAATATGTTCTCCAGCAATTACATTCAAAGCACTGAAACAAGCTTTTTTGATGGCAATTTGATTGCCTCAAATCTGATCTTGTCTCAGATCTTTCAGATTTTAGGATCCCTGTAAATGATATTACGTTCTTCTTCTGCATCTAAGACGGATCTTTAGGCAGTATTTGGATGACACTTTAAGACAACTTTTTGAAGGCAAATCTGCTTTTTACTTTCAAAACAACCTTTTTTAGAGTGTCGGTGATTTTTGAAAAACCTGGTTTTCAAAGTGATTGAATAATGTGAGAAATGAGACTTTGATTCAACGTGAAAGGCAAGTTCCAACTTATGTCTGAAAATAACAGATCTTAAAAAAAATGCAGAACAAAAAGGGCTTTTTAGTCTGCTGTGGTACCATTTAAAGTAGCAAATCATGATCGACTATAAAAATATCTCGAAGACTCGAAGTAGTTACATTGTTTTAAAATGCTTACTAACGCTGTAAGAAGTTCACGAAATCTCAAAAAACTCACTAATGTCAGTAAACAAATGCTTCTTTTCTTGAACTTTGTCTTCTAATTATGTATTTTAAGATTGAAAAGCTTCGAAAATCACGAATGGTATCGGAATCCGAGAAGGTGCTCCCCTTTGGTTTTCTATGGTTGCACAAAAATCTTGTCCTCTGAGTTTTCCCCATTATTCCTTTCCGCGGAACCAACAAAAGTTATCTGCATTCATGATGAACCTCTCCTTTTTATGTCATTGTATTCCAGTACCTGCATCCTTTAGGTGTATTTCATTTGAAAATTTTTCAAGATAGTGAAATGGCTCAATCAACCAATGACATGCGGTCAGGTGATTGGGTGGAAGGGCATAATAATCAATAAATAACCTACTTCTTGACAACATAATGGTTCACCAATGAACCAATTTCTTAAAATTTGTTGCAAGAGCACAGCACCCAAAATAATCTTCAAGGGGTTTGGTGCAATAATCAAAACAAGAACTGATAAGCTGCTAGTCTTCATTTGGAATTCCCAAAGTTGGGTGTGAGTTTTTACTTTCTACCAAGCGGTAAGAAACCCCCCATTCATGAAATGGAAAAGATCATAACACCCACAGTCCTGAATTGTTCGACGTCTATTCCACTATATTAAGAATCACAAAAATGGTAGCGCTGAGGTGAAATATCGAGGAAACAGCAGACGCGTCGGATATTTCCTTGCCTGTGTGTCTAATCCGTTTCTTTGTCCCCCTTGATTAATCTCGACGGCCATGATTGAGGTTCGATAAACCAGAGTAAAGAGAGCATTCTTTCTTTCATCCACCAATTCATACTATTCATTACTTCTTTCTTTCATCCACCAATTCATACTATTCATTACTTCGTTGCGCACCCGAAAATTCCACTAGTTGTACTTTTATTCGTCGCTTATTCGTAACAATCTTTCTGGAAAGGCGCCAATCATTCCATCCCTTCCCGCCAGGCCGTCGTGGTCATGCCGACAACGGCGTCTGTTCCCGAAAGTTGAAGCCTTCTCCTCTTACTCAATGACGCGGATTTCTTGATAGAAGGAAAGAAGGAAGGGGTTTCATGGGAGAATGATCTGTGAAATTTAATGGTAGACCCTGTTGATGGGGTTTGTAATGGAAGAATAGGTGTTTCTCCTTCTTAATCAGGTTGGGCATCGTGATTTTGAGTTTTTGGCATCGGGTTGGGCTTCCGTTGTCATTTCTACTATTGGTGTCGATAGATATGGCGGGTAATCTTCAGAGATGGGAGAGAGACCCTTTGTTCTCCGCCGCGGAAATCGTGCAAGACTCGGCAGACAGGTTTGCGCTTCGTCGCTCTCTTTTTCTATTTCCTTTGGTGAAGATGGGATATTTTGGTGTTTGATGGTTTCTAGGGATTGAGGCTTTTTCTTGGTTGATTTCTAGGGTTTCTCTTAGATGCATTATTTTTCCCCTTTAAAGATGCTTGTTGGGGGTGAATTTATTCTGTCATTGATCTTCTGCCCAGAAACGAAATTTAGATTGCCGGTTTGCTGGTCATAAATTCATATGAACAGTTATATCCGAGCCCCCGGGTTGGCAGTCGGTGTCTTCTAGGAAGCCCTATATATGTGTGCGCGTCTGTGTTTATGCTTTTTTTTCTTTTTTAATCTATAAAGGTATAATTGATCAGCTTCATTGGTATATGTAATTGAAAGAGCAACCAAAAGCAAAATTCTGAGGCCAGTCTTATGCATTCTCAGGATGGAGTCTGCTTTTAGAACTCTTCTACATGAGCAAAGCCTTCTTGGGGATGAACCTGCTGACCAAAAACTGCTCAATTCGATAGAATTTCACCGGAGAGATCTCCTTACTGCCCTTGGGACGACCAAATGGCAGGTGATCGTTGTGAATATAATCTCTTCTTGTTGCTTTTGCCTGCAAGAATGACGAACCTCGTTTTGACTTATATCCTTGTTGTCCAGTTGGAGGACTTTGAGAGGGCCGTTGGTTTATCATCTGTCTTCCATAACGTAAGCCTCAATACAGATTCTGTATCCAGACATAGCCAGTTTATCAAAGCAATTCGTGAGCAAATAACTCTTATGGAGCAAAACCTGCGGCAATCATCCATCCAAAATGGCAACGGTGACAATCAGTGGGTCAACTTGAATGAACAAGATAGGGACCAGCTGGCTCTATTCCTGTGCGGTGGTGATTCATCAGAATCTGTGAGTTATGATACAGATAGAAGTAACCTTAGAGCATCCCCATATGAGCCCACTGCCTCTGGTTTGGATGATGGAAGTGATGAAATAATTGAGCTGAAAGTCGATGAGACACATAACTATGAAGAGAACATCTGCCATGATACCAAGTTTCTTAGGCATTCAGACTACGGGATTCAGTCTAAGAGTGCCCCACATCTTAATTATTTGGACCAGAACCAGGTTGCAGCGTCTCAGGCTTCTTCAGAAATGAATTGTAATGGAGAGCAAAAGAGTAATGAGCAGGTGAATGGTTTCTTCCAGGGTACAAACCATGGTATTTATACAGATTCCAGGACATGGGACATGGAAGGAACTGGTAGTACTAAGAACAGGTTGAAATCATTCCGAAGCAGGGTGGATCTTCGGGGTCTCCTAAGCTACTTGAATCCAACAAATGGAGCTAAGATGTCTAGGAGTTTCATTAAACGAAGGAAAGATGGTGAGACGAGTCATGACTATGTATTGGATGTTGCACAAATTCCATCATCTTCAGCTACTGGCATTTTCAATGAGCAGGTCACTTTTACCGCACTCTGGTTGGTCCATACCATATTGTATTCTCATCAAATAATACACACCAACTGGCAATCCACCTGCTGCTACATTGTAGGCACATTGAAAACGTAGATAATTGTAACTATATATGCAGTACATGTTCTTTTTGTCTGTTTACATAATAATTGTTCCAGAATTTATAAAACCAATTGATGGTATTATTAGTTGAATTTGTGATTTGTAGTTGCTTACACAATTATTTGGATTAACATGGTAAACTTTTAGCAGCTTGAGAAAAAAGTTGTAAATGATGAAGGGAAAATTTCATGCATGTAAAGGAAAAATGACTGGATCTTGTCATATTCAATGGAAGTCGTGCATTATCTATTGACTATGCACATTTTCTGGATGACTATGTGGTTTCTTCTTCATTATTGGAAGATGATGTTTGTTTAAAGAGGAAAACCAATGTACATTGTGTTAGTTGGATGATGATGAAAGCAAGCTACTTTTGTTTCATTAAATGACGGCAAGTGTCTTTTTAGTTGGCAAGACATTTTTAGAAGTCATGACATGGCATTTGCTGTTAGATGGAATGAAAAAAAGTGTTGCACATGACCCAGCAAGAAGCACAAATAACACGTAACTGAAACATGCATGCTCAGGCAGATTTTCTGAAAATTGACTAATGAGTCATTATAGGAGCTTTATAGGTATCTACAAAGTAGAATACTAAATGATTGTGTGTATCCTTCGTTTCTTAAAAATGTTGATGTCCTGAATCCAGCAATGCTTTCTTAAAGGCTTAGAAATACTAGAGGTGTACTGAGAATGATTCAAGAAAAATGCTTGTGGCACAGGGCATGAGCTCAAGAAACATAATAGGGGATGCTTTTAACATCTGAGTTGGTCATTTGCCATTCAGGTTCCCACTCTTGATGCTAGGTAATTTGATACGTCTCACCTCTATGAAGCTCCTCAATTATACAATGTTAAAGGAAATGATTCACTCTAACTTGACAGAAATATCTACACGGAAGTACTCAGTCTGGAGCATTTTGATCTTCAACCTGGACAGTCTGTGGTAGCACTTTGTTTTTCAAAACAAACACCAATTTAGGTTGCTTGAGAAAGGCACTTTGACACTATTGAAGGACTTGCTGTTTTATAACACAATTCATTTCTTATTTAATCTTGTGAACTTTTTTCTTTCAAGTTGGGCTTAGAGGTTTTACTGTTCTAGTTGGTGGCATGGATATAATGTAAATGAGTCAGGTGGAGATATCAGTTCAAAACTAGATCGACCCATTCTTGAACAAACAATATTGGATGAAAATCCAGATTTGTTTGGATTTCTGAGAACTTTAACATACTTAGTTATCCTAGGTTTGTTCTCTGGGATTGGTGCTATATTTGCATTTGAACCATTGGTAGAACTTTCGTTGTTTGTCTTCCAATCCTAATGTGCATCACTGTGATTGGCGTCCTAATTTTGTTTTGGTCAAAATACATCATGTGCAGGGCCTGATAAGTGTCATGCTGCCACGAATATGGACTGGCTCTCTCCAAAGGAAATTTCAGAGGATTCATAACTTTCTTCGATACAAACAATTTCCTGTACGTGTAACACCAATGGTATTCATCACACTTGGAGTTATAGGTATGCATCATTCAGAATAATTAGTTGCTTATATTAGGAATTGCTGCTTAATACATTTTTTCTCTATTTATTTATTTATTCTTTTTATATAGTTCATTTTGTGTTTAGCAAGACATGGCTGACTGTTTGGTTAAACATAAAGACCAAAATATCTTGGGCCTATTCTATGAACAGGTCAGAAACAGATGACGGCAAACGATCTGGTTTAATCACCAATTTATCCAATGTTTAATAAATGAAACCATTTATTAGTGATGCCATTCCAAAAGGACTGGTAATATATCCAATGCCTTTTTTCTTGAATTGAGGTGAGCACCGATAAGCTACTGCAAAAAAATGATCATACATTTAGAGGTTATCCAATGCATTTAAAGGTGTTACACAAATTTTGTAGTTTCTCTGTCAAATAATTTTTAGGCCGGGACAGATTATCTTGTTAACAAAAAGGTTAACATCTGACTGCTCACAGGAATGAATTTCTTATCACTATATTACACTTGTTACTGTGAAATGTTTTCTGAAGGAAAAAGGCTAATAATTTTAGACCAAGGAGTTTGCTTGATGCTTAAGTTGAAACTTTTGGAGTCATGTTAATCCTGCAAGTTCATTGAACATGGCTCGTGTTGGAATAATAAAGCCTGTCAATGATTGGTTGGATGCTGTCTAATGAATATTATATTTTGTATTTCTCTTTGCACTTCTTACACAGGGATATATTAGTTTATATTTGGTCAAATATGATTTCAAGATTAAATGAATTGATTGCTTGTTTTATCCTTGCGGGAGTCTTCTGCTCACAGGAATGAATTTCTTATCACTATATTACACTTGTTACTGTGAAATGTTTTCTGAAGGAAAAAGCTAATAATTTTAGACCAACGAGTTTGCTTGATGCTTAAGTTGAAACGTTTGGAGTCATGTTAAACCTGCAAGTTCATTGAACATGGCTGGTGTTGGAATAATAAAGCCTGTCAATGATTGGTTGGATGCTGTCTAATGAATATTATATTTTGTATTTCTCTTTGCACTTCTTACACAGGGATATATTAGTTTATATTTGGTCAAATATGATTTCAAGATTAAATGAATTGATTGCTTGTTTTATCCTTGCGGGAGTCTTTTGCTGTTGACTTGTTTCTATAGGTTCTCCTGAAACCATTCTCATTCCAGAAAGCACTTTGTCCTTTGAAATGATGCTGGTAGCGAGGTGGCATTGTTAATTAACTGCTGCTTCTGACTTTGTGATAACTGTTAAGAAAAATCATAACCAGTAAAGAGCTTTGTATATGTTGAACGCTTATGGCTACTTCCATGGCCATAAAGCAAGCTTTACTGGTGCTGATCTTTAATTCTGACCTACATCATCATCATTCTTGAGAAAGATTACAGGAAACTCTACAGATGCCTGTTAAACCTTTGTGCACTCTTGCACAAAGCGACGAGTGTCTGATTGCTTTCGAACATGAAAATAATGTTGAACTTTTTAATTGTTAACAAGAAAAACTAGTTCGTCTTGTTTTAAGGTGTAAATGAAGCTACCGGATATGGATGTAGCAGTCGTCTTGGGAGTTGGCAGCCAAGTTCTGATGATCATATGCATAATCAGTAGGAAAAGCTTGTCTTATGAGTTATATAGTTTGTGGTATTGCCATGTTAATGTTTATTGAACTGGTATATTTGATTACCTCCAACTCATTTTAGATTTGCATCTGTAGCATTACCTTCATCATATGTTTCTGTTCTAGCTGTTTTCTTGTTATTTGAGCACTGCTTGCCAATAAATGCTTCAGGTCATATGCATCACTGGAAAAGTCACGTTGTAGTCGGTAAAGAGCTAACAAGTTCTCTAGTATGCTTTCTCTAGTATGGTTTGAATGTAGCTGTACATTTAGATGTACAGGAGACAAGACAAGACGTTGTCACCAGCTATGACTGGTTAGGGTCTGAGGTTATGAAGCGCCCAACAAACATGGTTGGTGGCGCAGGCTTGTTTAAAGTAAAATGTGTACAGGAATGCTAGTAACTCTGACTGATGAGCCAAAAGTAGCAATAATGGCTTCACATTAATTGACACTAGTTCTCTTAGTTGATGTCTGTGACACCGGCTGTCAATGGTAAGGCCTACAACGAGGATCTTCCAGAGTCGATTATCTGAGTGACATTTGTCTTCATCCATTGACTAGGGTTACTGACTTCCAACTTACAAGGGACCTCCGAATAAGATTTTTCATCAGCTTCTAATATTTTGATTGCTCTAGTAGTAAGGCTGTAGGAATCAAAAGAGGTGCAGGTTCTACCAATTGGAGGAAGTCTATAGTCAGTGTCTACCCTTAATGCCATTGTAAACCAGCCATCTTGTTAATAACGGTGATCAGATTTGACCGGCTTATTATGGTACCAACTTGAACAAAATCACCTTTTCTAAGACATCTAGCTGGTCTATCTTTGTGATTGGTGCTTGTTGAACACTTGAACGTTCAAGTATGATTAATCTGAAAATGTAAAAGGGAGTAGTTTGCTCCTGCAAGAATAATAGCTTTCATGTGATTAGCTGATCCTGTGTTAATGATTGAAGCTTATGAAATACGTTGCTCATAAATTGAAGAACGTTAACACACAGACTGCTTTGGACAGAAATCTTTACCGAATCAAAGGCTGAAATTATATATTGATCGTGGTGGGCTTATTCTTTCTCTATTTCCTAAAAAGTTCTCTGCAAAAACTGCAGGTCTCCTTGCATTTCGAGCTATTTAGACAATATTCCTTTTCATTCTTCTTCCAAGAAGCTCCTTTCTGCAGCAACAGTGGATGCCAGCTATAATACGTGACTTCTTCTGCGGGCATCATTTTATCTCAATTGGAAATGGTTGTTGCTTAATCGATTCAATTGTCATGATTTATTTGGGATATCTGGAATCCTGAGAATGTAACATATTATCTTTCTACGGAATGAAATGCCATCTGCAATTGGTCATTATTTTCGAAAATAACGCCTGCCTCACTTGGTTCTCTAGTACAAACTATTCCTTTTCCTAATCCGTCATTTATTTATTTTGGTGAGCGTTTAATTTATGGGTGAGTATTGACATAATATACCGACCCTTGAACAAGCTACGGTTAGCTTTTTTGTATCTTTTGGAGGTTGTTTGATTGATGGAAAAAATTTTACATAGCTCTAAAATTTGCCCAGTGCAGAACATTTCCCAGTAAAAATTCAAGGAAAATTTTTTCCTTTTTTTTAGAGGGAAAAATCTTTCGCCTCGTTTTTAAAACGAAAACAAGCATTCTGTTAAGTTTTGGTGTTGGCCTGTTGCTGTTTGTATCTGTGCTGAGTACCTACATGGTAATGCGATACTAACGGCCAAGTGCCAATATTTTCCCCATGTTCTAGGTTTTGATATGTAGCAGAACATATAATTAGCCAGCAGGAAGCCATACTCAATCCACGCCGATTCACAATAAAAACTAGCTCATCTGCATTTCAATCCCCAGTAATCTGTTCTAGCGATGCCTTGAAGTGAAAGATTTTCTGCATAAATCAATTTGCTGATTGCCGGCAACTGCCCTATCTTGGCTCAACATTCCCGGCCTGACCGGACAGTGGCCACATTCCCTGACTGAAACATATCACACTAACTTCGTGCAGTCATAAATGGTAAAGGGTAGCTGTTTCCACCCTGTCTGTAAACTGCGGCAGCTCTTGTTCAGACTTGAACAAACTAGGGTCTGCTTGTCACAGGTGGCGCCACCATTCAAGTGTTCACGTTCTCACGGGATGAAACAAACTGGATTTGCACTGTCATGGTTGGTATGGGGCTCCCCTTATGGCCCCATTCTTAAGTGTGGGCATCCTACACGGCTCATGATGAGTCAGGCTTGGCTTACGGTTTCACCTTCAAGCCTACGTAGTAAAAGAAACTCATCCGGCCGAGCTGGCTCAAGTTGGGTAATGGAGGTAAGACAAGCCCCGATATATATACTTGGACCTCACATCTCCACTTTTTTTTGTTCTCTCGCCTGTAACTTTTGGGGATTTCTATCCCCTTCTCATCCTCATCGTGTTAGCTTTCATCCGAGCTTTGAATCGTGGCAAACAGAGTTCTATTGAGGGAGAATCGGGCGGAAGAAGACAACGCAGGTCCTGTCAGGCTTTACCGCCGACCGGCTTCTGTTCCCGGTGACTTTTCCAGCAATTGGACCGTCGGATCTTGGCGATTCCGTATATATATATATATATATATATAATTTTTCTCACAATTATGCCCGCAGTTGACTCCCTTAGAAACTAATTGATGTGTTATCATTGGCTTCTTTGAAAAAGTATTGGCACTTTGTTAAGCGCTCCTTAGAAACGTTTGATGTATGCCAAAGGCTTTTAAGATATTAGAAAAGAAAATATTAAGAGTTTTAAATAAGGGATTAAGAGTTTTATATAAGGGTAGACATCAAACTGGATACCCAACAAGTATGAAAATGACAATCGAGCCCCAATGGATAACTAAGTAGCCGAGCTTGAGCAGCCAACAAGATCTTCAGGCTTGCCCAAACCCGGCTTTGTCTAGACTCTGGCCAGCCCGGCCCGGCATAATGCCCAGCCTTACCCATTTAAGCAGCTTGTATGTTAACCAATTCATTACAACTTCATTGAAGGGGTCATTTAGCAGGGACAATAATTTGTCACTGTTCCATAAACCTATCTCAATTTTGAAGAAAACCGCTAGTGTTGAAACCATAGCCACGTAAAAAATCTCTTTCGTGTATTATTCCAGCGACATCTTATCTTATCTGAGAAAAATGCCCAAAGCAGAAAGGCAAAAGAAATCGCTTTATGAGATACACGCATATCTCACCTCCTCTTAATGTTTTTTTTTTTTTTTTTTTTTTCTGATTGGCACATAAAAGGAAATCCTGTATGCTGGGCACATCATTCCCCATATCCAGAAAACGTCCACAGTGGAAGAGAAAAGGGAAGGCCAACCATCTATCTCTCTCTCATGTCGCTTTTTCATTAATGGGGAGGTCGTGGATCCAACTGCAGTGGGATTGAGCTGGTAACCGCTCAGCTTTAAAGTGGTGTACAGAAAAGAAAAAAAAACGCAAGCAGTTGGGTCAGGCGATGAGATCATCTTAGCCAGAGCTTCTGCGCCTAAAATATGCATTTCACGTGCAGCCGGAGACTGGAGTTATAGGACAGGTAAAGTGAGCTGAGAGCAAAATGATCAATGGAATTAAATAATGGAGGTGCATGTGAATGGCACAGCCGTTTCGTAAAGAATCAAACAACAATTAATACAAACTGTTCCTACAGACTATTGGCATCATGTGACTGCAAGAATTCCGGCCGACATCCAGGTCAGCTCAGCAAAGGAAAATCTAGTAATAGCCTATTTTTCTATCGGCAGGCCGGTGCACTGCCTGCCTCCGTAGAGGAAAGAGCCGAAAAGGTTGCGTTTTCCCATAGGGGTGCGGCCCCATAGAAGACCATTAAAGCAGGCGGTTGAGTGCCTACGTTTGTGTCAGAGATCGGAGTACTTTGCTTTTTTCTTCTTTTTTCTTTCCCTCGACTTGGGATGTGAATGGGTTTTGCAGGCAACCAGCGCCATGCCGTGTGGTTTTTCCCAAAGAGCAGCATCCTTTTAGAAAAACATAACCGGCCCCACCTAAACCGCCGTCCTCAGAGGTTCCCTCTGCCAGGCCTTCACGATCGAACCCATCTTTCCTCCCTTCTCGCCACTTTTCGACCTGCACGGAATATAGGCAGGAGATCAGTAACTTCTAGCAGCAAAACTAAAACTCAACTCGCGTTTGTGTGCAAGGATTTCAAAGAGATCTATACATAAGCCGCGCTCCACCTTATATAAATTCAAGTGGCATGCTATTCACATTTTGTCAACATGGAGATGGTCAAAAAGTGATCCCGGTAATCCATAAACATGAAAACCGGTGAATAATCCATGTGGTATTGATAAAACAATCTTTCATTCTGAGAGATCCATTACGTTACTAAACAATAATCTATACATTAAAAGCATAATATTTATACGAGCGGGCATCCAAGGCTCTATTCTATGCCCTTCCAGAATCATGGTAGTTTCTAATATTTTAAACGTAAAATACATAAGCCACCGAGGAGAGCTAAAAGCGAAGGTAAAGCCGGTAGTTAATAGTGGGATGAGACAGCAGCAGTTAGCACCTCCTTTTATGAATAGAATAGGTTGAGAAACAGGGGCAGGAGCCGCGGGGGAGACCATGAGTTTGTCTGGGATGATGTCGTCATGCACGTGAATAAAGCAGAACCAGTTTTAGGTTTTAACAAGAAAAGAATCTCAACAAACTAGCTTGGGGTCTATAATGATATTCAGGCCTAGGCCTAAGCCTGAGCTGCATGGGTTGCAAGACAAGCTCATACCTTCTCTTACCCTCTTTTTCCCTTCTCTTTTCTTCTGGGTAAGAACAAGGTAAATAAACCAAGTAAAAGATGACTTTTCGGTAGTTATAGATTAATCTATGCGTCTCAGCCGTCTATTACTTCAGATCTGCACCACATGACCACCATGATCAACATATCACTGAGAGGGAGAGACAGAGCCTAGTTCATTTTCGTTTTTTGTTACAGCTACCTTTCTGGTGAGACGTCGGTCATCATCTTCAAAATGGCGACATCCTTGGCGACGCCCCACCTTTTGTCTCGTGCTTGGAACGACGCTCCCGATTGAGCTAAGATCCCATTCGGACAAAGAGAGCAAATGGGGTCCAGATTCCAAATGTGCACCACATTTTTTTGCATGGGCCATAGGGTGCCTCTTGCTGTTGTCCACTAGTCATACCAGTTAAAAACACATGGACCAGATGGAACGTCACAGACCGCGCAGAGAAAAGTTAATAAATTTCCGCAGAATCTAATCTTGTTCAGCGGCTATTTTAATGGTGTGAGTTCATTTGGTTCTGACAGAAATTCCCTATGGCATCTAACATATCCCCAAGAACGCTTTCCTTTCTAGACCAGAGAAGGGAGGCTGAAATGGGGCCAACTTGCTGGGGTTCCACCAACTTCCATCTCACCGTCAACTTTAAGCCGAATATGTGGGCATGCAGGGGCAGAATGTGCCAAAGAATAGAACTTCTGAAAACCATGATTGACTGGAAAATAGGAGTTACACTCACCAGCAGAGATCTCTTGCACAGGGATGTGGGAGCAATGAATGGGAATTGTCCATAGAGCTTTCAGAAGCTTTGCAGTCTTGAGTTAATTCCTTATAAGCTACCGCTAGTAACTAGTACTTCTGCTCACATTATCAGCGTCAGCAAGAAGCTCAGAATGCCCAAAATCCAACTTGTCTGCAGAGAGTCCAAGTGAAAAAATGACTAATATCAGGCTAATTTCAAACTTGGAAGCCGATCCAACTTTAAATAAACCATATTAATGAAAAGCGTTTGAAATGAAAGAAAAGAAAAAAGTCAAAAGCCTACCAGCAGTCGATGGCATTACTTTATCAAAGACAGGGAAGTCTTGAAACCTATTTTTACGGCACACGGTTTTTCATGGCAATGTAGATTCTCTTATATTGATTTCAAAGGCGAGGCACAGTGGCAAAACATGAACTTTTTCAATAATCAAACAGGTAAAGTATTCGAGAAAGTTAAACTCGGCCTTGATTCAGAGCTGTGACCGCGAATTAACAGCAGCGAATAAACTACTTCCTTAAGTTTGAACCAGAAAAAAAAAAAGAGTGGGATGAAACCAGTCCAGTTGACCTAGTAAATCATCTAAGTCAAACACAAAACAAACGGCCATCTTTTGGTTACAAGTCATACCGGTAAAAAGGAATCAGAAATTTGCCAGCGCCGACGATAAACTTAAACTGAATCAACGACAAAAAGTAGAAGAGTACAGTACGATGAGAAAATGACATCACAGGCGGAGAAAATAAAAATCAGAAATTAACCAGCACCGATAATAAACTTAAAGTGAATCAACCGCAAAAAGTAAAAGAGCACAGTAAGTGAGAAAATGACATCTACACTCAAGACATCAATCTCGAACCGCCAATACTGAAAGCAACGTATAAATTAGAAAAAAGTACACCAGCTTTTTATATTTTATCGGGCAAGTGAAGGAACAAAAAGTAAAGAGCGTTTGCAACCTCACGGCAACAAATAAAACCTACGACGATCACCAGACGCGAAGGGATCGGCGATCCGTCGAACGTTGTATTGCGCATCAGATAGAGGGCAAAAAAAGGACCTTTGATAAAATGTATTAACTTGGCAAGCTTCGCCTAACATCCTATTTGTCCGCGAACGACAGAGAAAACTAGTGCATTTGGTTCCCAATTCCACTGAACTCCTTGATCCAAACACAAATTCCAATCGTTAAACCAATCTAAGCCCATTTTCAGGCCCAGAGGTGGAAAACAAGACCCGAAAAACCATTTTGGAATAAGAAAAAATGACGATCTCAAGATTCTCAATCAACGGAAAAACGGCAATCATAACTGAGTGATCATATTTACCTGGCATTTCCTCCCATATGAACTTATGTATCCAGGAAGAACACCGTTAAGTCCAATATTGTACACGGGCGTGCCATCAGGATGGAATAGGCCATAATTCCTCTCCGAGGTAGGTCCTGGTTTCAGGTCTTCATTGAATAGGGCGAAGACGTATGTGTCCAGCGGAATATTGGGCTTCAACGGCGTCCCCTGTTTCATCTCAATCCTCTTTAACAGGTTTCCGTTGTAGATCTCCGCGTTCTCCGGCGTCGCTCCAGCTTCATCTGGGTCTCCTTTAGATGGCCAGCCGGTCTCCGAAATCCTCACCAGCAAGTCCGGCCGCCCAATCGCTGCCAGCGCGGTGTAGACGGCGTCGATTTGGGCGTAAAGCATGTTATCGTAACGCAGGTTTGAGACGGGGTCGACAGTCCCCTGATTGGGCTGGAACAGGACGTAATCGAGGGACACCTGGTCTGGGCTTCCCTTGTAGGCAAAGTAAGGGTAAGCGTTGATGAGGAAAGGGGATTGTGTCTGGGCATGGAAGTTCAGCAGGGGTTGGATGTATCCGACGAGGTCCTGGCGGAAGGCGCCGGAGGAAGGCGGGTAGGAGTTGGAAAGGACAGTGAGTGAGTGGGCGGTGGTGACCATCACCTGGTCACTGAGGCCGAGGGTGGTTAGAGCGGAGTGGATGTTCTGCATGGCAGGGACGAGGTTGGCCATGAGGGTGGTGTCATTGCCGGAGAAAACCTCATTGCCAACGGTGATGCAAGAGATGAGGGTTGCCGGGAGGTAAGGGTGAACGTTGAGCTGCACCCAGTTGAGCGCGAGGGAAGGATTGGTCATCCTGGCGACATTCTCGTTGCCGATGCCCACGACGAACTCCACGTTGGTGCCGGCAAAGGCCCGCAGAACGTTGGGGTCCGCATCGTAAAGCTTCACCTTGCGGACATCAAGAGAGCGGAGGAGCACGGCGACGCGTGACGGAGACGGTAGGTTGTTGGCGATCTGCCCGTAGTTTATGCCCACACCGAGGCTCTCTGCCTGCTGCCGCAATAATGTACCTTCAGAAACAAGAAGCAAAACCATGAGGGCCTTAGGGACGTAGCATGAGCATGAGCATGTGCATGGCAGAAAGAGAGAGAGAGATTGATTTCTTGATCAAAAATTTGAGAGGGTAGAAGGTAGAGGAGAAAAAAATTCACGTGGATCGAGCCGTTTCCTTGGGAAATAGGGAGGCGGGATAAATTTGTTGAAAAGTAGACGGTAATTTCAAATCGTTGAGAAGTCCAGCGTTACGTTGGAATTAGTTTGAAAATTCCCTAGTCGAGTCGAATATCTTGATTTTAACATTGTAATACATAAAAGTAGTGAATGAGAGGTTGGACATAGACAATGAAAATAATAGTATGTTACATCTACAGTTATTAAGAAAACTACAGCTATTACGAAAATGAACAGGAAGCTTGAATTGGGCAGGGGACATGGAACTGGAACCCCAAAAGACTTTATGACGCTCAGCACCTACCATCTTCGATGGTGAGATCTTTAACCACAATATAAGCCAACTCGACCACTTTTTAAAGTTGATTGGTTGCATCGACCAGCGGATTTGGTTGAGATATAATATCACATACCGAACAAATTTAAAACCAACCTGCTCTCCTACACGTAGGTAATGTAGTGTCAACCTTAGGGTCGTTAAGTTGGGGAAACGAAATAATATATCAAATGGGTTCAAATTTTGCAAGTCTTGTCTTGCAACTGACTCTGTGGTGGCTCCTAATACTATATTCACTAATTAACGGCACCAGAAACAGAAGCTCAACCAGATCGTGTAGGGGATAAGCACATGACATCACTAATAAAGTCCCTCACAAAGAGCCCGGAATCAATAAGCAAAAAGTAACAACGGTCCACAAGACATTCTTACACAGGACCTTTAGACTTGCGGTGTCATATTTAATAGTACTATAAACCCATATAATACCATAACTAGACTAGCATTATCCATGTGATCACATAAAGCAACATTGTCATATGCACCATCATCTCGAAGTATCGTTTTCCATATCTATCCTAGTGTCGGCCATGTTGCTGTATAGCCATGGCTGCTCATGTCCCCGCCGTGGGCCCAAGTGCCATCACAATAGAATCCTTCAATTGAAAAAGGCATGCCAGATGACGATCTCGACACAAGATGCATGATTAGGAATCACAAAATAACGCCCCAGTGACGAACATCAAGATTAAGAATGACCAATTTAAAGGTTGGTATGATTGACGTTATTATAAGGAAAAGTTAAAGCAATATTCGATACCATTAGCTATGAGATCCTTGTTCTCAAGGCAAAGGTTTCTAAATGCATCAAGATGCCTTGTAGGTTACATCTACTTCAAACCCCAAAGTGTCACTAGTCCCCACAGCTAGGTGAAACTTTGCACAATAAGCGTCATGTGTCAATAGCAAATCAAAACCATAACGCTTAGCTGCTAGCCCCGATACTTATAGAAAAAGTGACGCCCTTGACCAGGAAAGGGAGAAAAAACAAAAAGCCAGTGAGAAAACAAGTTAGAAAGGTGGCCGCAGCTACGTGTAACTACGAACCTCTTCACCCTTATGTTTGTTTAGAGGGGCTACTTGTGTACATTGTGGCTATCTGTCACTATAAGTACACAATATTCAATGGCTCTTTATTCTCGCCATCAATCTTCTGAACCATACACATACTATTGAGTAAAGTAGAATAAATTCCAAAATTTCACAAAACAGCCTGTACAAAGATGTAAATGCCATATTTAGGTGCTGTTTAGACAAAAATATGATGTGTGACGTACACCAGGACATCTGTCAGAACTAGTGAGGACAGTTCCAAATCCGCGTTTGGACGTTCTAAAGTTGAATAATTTTTTAGACAAACGAATGACGTATATGACCGAAAGGCCTCGTTAATAATGAAAATTGTAAATGAATCTGGTAGTGCACACTAGCAATGAGAACGTGAATTTTTAGACGCAACTGGAATGAAGCTAGCTTCAAACCACGCAAATGAAATCATGAAAAATAACAAACAAATAAATAAATGTACCACCAAGCGAAGGCCATATAAAAAAAAACTATAATAGTACAGTCTCTTGATTTTTTGGATCTACTCGACAAACAAAAACCAAGGTCTTTTCGTGTACCACAATTTTCCTGTTATGAAGAACCTTCAGACAGGTGAAATTCCCGCAACTCTTTTTCGCACAAAGAAATTCATTTATTTTAAATTTAGTAACCTCTTCATTCTTCTAAAACTCGTCCTGATTTTCGAAATATAAGGCCGAGAAAATTAGTGGATTTCTGAGGAACCTTTCTCTGCAATTTCCTAGCCTTCCGGAAATTTGAAATTCCTCTTTCTGCTCATTTAAAATCAAGAAAAATAAGTATATTTTAGACAAAAGGTGTCGAGATTGTCACAAATGCTCAAAATTTTCTACAATCTAAATTCTCGCAATTGCCTTCCTCCCGTCATTTTTTGAGGACATGACATCCGGCCTGCTTAAATTCCCGGAATAAGCCTCAAGCTCTGGCTCCACAGACATAAAACTCCAGAAGACTAGCCTTTGCTCCGGAGAATTAATTAAAATTTCTTAGAAAAATATTATACTAAGAATCGAATAAAGAAAATCATTCTTCTCACGGATCAAAGTTTCCGTATTCAATTCACCAAAAAGGCATCGGAAAACGATTTGAAATAAACTAATCACCTCACTTCCACTCATTTATTGCTCTCTGATTCCCGGTTTCACAATTACTCAACTCTTACCCCCGTTCACTTCAGATCCCGAAAATGAGCCGTACAGAATTATCGCGAAGACGGAAATCTCTTCCCTTTGGACCAAAAATCGCACAGGGAAGGGAACACCATTCGGCCGGAAAAACATAACCTCTCTCCGACTTTCTACTGTTTTAGCCGCACATTAACTCCAAGATCGAAACAGGACATCATTTCAACTCGTATATCAAAACAGACGCCTCAATTTCATTCATGCGCTTCACGAAATCTTCATTTCTTCCATCTTCCGCACACAAAAATCATGAAAATGTTAATCTTTGCCATCTCTTTTCCAGAAATTCACGACTCCTTCACGTGTTCTGCCTATCCAGAGGCCAGACAAAGCCAAACGATGTAAAAAAAAAAAAAGAAGAAGAAGATAAAAAGATAAAATCAGGTACTTCGTTTCTTTTCCCTCTCTTCGGATTTCAAAACCGAAACAAACAGCAAAAGAACAAAACAAAAGAATATCAATGCGTTTAACTACTGCTCATTCAAAATTTTCTCCATTTCTCCTGCACAGATCGCAACTACTCACAAGTGAACCAATCTCAGAAAGAGAAAGTGAGAGAGGAAGAGGCGAGAGCGCACCGAGTAGCACGACGCAGATGCAGTAGTCGCGGAGGCGCGTTGCAAGTTCCATGGGAGAAAGTGGAAGCGGTGGGGGAGGAAGGACGAGCCCAAATCGACCGAAAGGTGGAGACGGGGGGGAGGAGGAGGGAAGGGAGGGGAATGGGGAAGGACGGATGGGCTCTAGTTTTATAGAAACGCACAGCGGGAGCGGCGCTTTCCGGACGTGTCACTTTCGGATAACGGTTCTTCATATCGCCGATTCATTTCCCCACCGCCCCCTCGCCTCCCATTTGCCTTGTAATCACCGGATAACGGCATAATGACCTTAATGTCCTCGCGCATCGAGGAACGAGTAACCCGTTCAGTGGACGCTCGATTTTCCCCACATCCGAGGGCAACATCGTCATTTTCATGTTAAATATAGTAGGGAACTTCACTGTCCTTGGTCCAAGCGTTCCAGAGCTGTTCCCGACACGTTGTGAGGCCGTTTCATTGTACCGGAACGTTGGGTCCCGGAAACGCGGCATTTCACTTCAGTCAAGAAATTAGACAAAATTTTCCGTTTTTTCTTGTGACATTCAAACGTATAGAACGCCAAAAAATAACTGTTTCAACTTTCACGTGGCTCGCAAGCAAAAGCCACGTTGTACCGCTCCGTCACTGAAATGACAAGAATTCACATTTTAAAGGGCTGTTACATTACTCCAACTTGAAATGGACGGATCTAATGACGTGATGTGATGAGATAAATTTTTACTGAGGTGGCGAAACATCTATGGTTTATCAAATTCACCATATTATGTCACACCTAACGTTCAAGGTTCTTATTTTACTTTTTTTGTGTGGAGGACCTGATCGTAAATTCACAGTCGTCAAATCTTGAGGATCTCAAATCCGAAGCTATCAAATCCGAAGCTATGGAACCCATCTCATACAAGGTGGTGTTTGATAGACTTAGGATTCAAAATGGGAAATCATTTCACATCTTGTATGTCATAAATCTAAATTCACGATCATTAAAGTCATAAGTTATGATAATTGAGTTCGGATGCTGCACATCAAAGCACTTTTTTTTTTTTTTGGCTTTATCATGTGTATGATGTATTAGTCTATTATTCATCCAATCATCAATCATAATATAAATGGCACTTTCAAAATATAGAAGTTCTTTCTTGGTATCCCATAAGCTGCAGTTTGGTAGACTTCTACCAGATCAGGTTGAATAGTTGGCCTCCTTTAACACAAAAGCCTAAACAACTCGAATTCAAAATTAATTTGTTCTTACTATATGCTGTAGCTTCCATCAATGCTTATTATTAAAAGTGGGAATCTCTTTATAGCATTCAATTGAACACCAAAAGAAGTAAATAGCATTTGGCATCTGATACCATTTTTCTTTTTCTTTTATTCATCAAATTCCGTCAAGATCCCATTTCCAATGTAGCTGGATTACTGGAATCCAAGTTATTTCCTAAGTATGGCATTGGTCCTTATGATGAGCATTTCAAAAGGGCATCTAAGTATATTGGAGTCGAGTCTGCCTACCTAACTAAGTAGCGGAGTTAGGCTTAAAAGCCTTTAAGTTGAAAGAAGTCAAGGATTCAATACTTGGGCACATTACTTACCTAATCTACTAAGTGTCTAATGGACATTAGCTTAACAGTTCATAAAAAGTGTATATTTCATTGATACAATGGGTTTGATATCATAGTATTTCATGGAATATTATAACATTGTGTTTCATGAATACTACCGAATCTATATGACAGATTTACAAAATACCCTTTTAAAATTCCTGTTACCAAACACCCCCCTTTTAAATACATAGTATGATACTATATGGCAACAATAGTTACAACACATAGCAAACTAAGTTATGTAGGTATATATGGTCAACTACCTACACTAGCCTGCCAGTGACTCTGCTAGTTAACTTCTATACAAGCATATAATTTTATGTGATTGAAGATTTACGTTTTATGGCACTAGGAAAACGACTGAATCTTACATTTTGATATTTCCTCATGAAAAAAAAGACTAATTAATCGCACAAATGATGTAATTAGACAATATATTGGCTATAGATTTTGGACATAAATTTTGATCCACAATAAATATGTGCAAGAACAACTGCACTTTTTTTGAAGCTAGTCGCGTTTGACGAGATGTGAACATATGCTTGACTTTATAAGGTAGTTTGTACGTAATTTTCATAAGCTTAGGCACAAGGCTTAATTTTCTTTACCTAATCCAACTAGTTGCAGAGCAGACCCGGTTGGGTTGTTGGACAAAAAAATCCAACCTGTTGACATTCCCATGCGGCTATCCTGCCAAGCGCGAACTTGGCGTTTGTTGGGATCCAGGTAAGGTAGATCGGACCACCGACCCGATCCATCGACAACCACAAAACGTGTTCTCCTGACTCTACCCCTATAAATTCCATGTAGAGAATCCGGGCATTTTCCAATTTGTTTAGGCACTCATCGGTATTTTCACTCCGACGTTGGCCCCCGGCTTCCGTGCCGTTATTTGTCTTCGGGGGATTTTTATTCCGCAGCCAAACGCGACCCATCCCGGGGCAAAAGCGTCCTTTTCCCTTAGAACGAGTTCCGTGCCGTAACGCACCGGACCGCCAACCGCCGGCGACTGACAGCGTCGGTTCCGAGGGCGTCAACTCCACTGACGGCAGCTGACGGGAATCCACGTAGATCCCACGTGCCTAACATGGGTGAAAAGCTGTACTGTGACGTGGCCGCCACGTCGTCGTGGGACCCACAACAGAAACCGGAGCAAAGGTAAAGGGTTCGGTCCATTCCGAGGTCGGAAAGCTGTCGGGTATGGACTTGGTTTTACCTGTCGCCCCGGAATGGACCTCAAATAAACGGCTCAGATTCGGGTCCAATGCAGTACTAATTATTTATCGCTATAATCTGGTCCAAACAATACGCAGGCTCGGATCCAGATACTATGCGGCGGTGAAGTTTCAATATCAAATCCAGCAAAATTGAGGTTGGATAAGATATCTAAGGTTGTGTTTGTTTCACCACAAATCTGAAATCCGCTGTTTGAAGGGTTTAAAGGCAAACCACCGATTCCTTTTTCCAACCACAATTCAACCTAAATTCATGGTTTTTAACCATTTTGCTGATCTCTCGAAACACGCTACAGATTTTGCTGATATCTCGAAACACACCTTTTTATGTAGTCTCATATCTTAGTTTTGATACTATCAAACACAACTTAAACTATATACTGGATTGATTGTGTATCTTTGATTTAAATTAAGTTAGGGTTACACTGGTTTCAACTAGATATGCTTAGAAAGTAGGCTTTAGATGTCGATTTCTTGACATTTTTTCAACTTGAAGGTTCTACATCTGGCTCTTAGTTAGCAAGGTGGGTAAACTGATTCGGTTGTTACTCAAGATGTTGGAGTAAAATTCAAGACAATAGCGGTACAAGTTTGATCTATGAAGACTTTACATTACTTTTCGTGGATTTTACCCTTTCCTCTTGTGATCTTTTGAAGGAAATAGAGATGCCAACGGGTTGGATATCAGTCAGATCAGACTATGCAGCATAGTAGTTGGATTTGGTGGGAAAGTTGGGACCCCAAACATAACCACTGCGAAACAAAAAGTATTTGGATATGAATTTTTTATGACAACGTACATTAGGTCGATAGTTGAATCTGGATCCGTTTCTAACTGACCCATATCCGACTCCGATTTCTTTTGTCGCCTTTTTCTTGAGGATCTTCTCGCGGATCTGATTTGATTTGAGACAATTCAATATTCGGAAAAGCTCTGAGCCATTGGTCAGCGGCCTCAGCCTGCGCCACATCAACTAGCCCCACGCCAGCTCGGATCCAAACTTGAAGCATGGAAATTTCAAATGTGATCTGCTTTGTATTCATAAAAAGGCACAACAACTTTTTCCTGGATTTTTTGGATGTGGTTTGAGGTTTCTGGAGTTTGGTGAGATTCATGTGGACAATACTTACATAAATTTCGATCTGGCTTCGGATCCTCTAATTCAATTCGGCTCTATCTAATAAATTTAATTTGGATAGGCCAATGTTCCATATAGCGGCACATATTAATATTTTTTGAATTTGTCTCAAAGATTGAGATAGATTCATGAAATACTTTTAGTATTTATGTTGCCAATCACCAGCATGGACGATCTGGACTTTTACGAATTAACAACTTTGACGACGGTGTCTCTCTCGCTTTTTATGAAATATTAATTTACTTTATTACTTAATAATGACAGAAATAGATGGAATGGTCCAGTAGTCAGGATTTAGGTGGCAGTTAGTAGGTACCTTATAGTCGAAGGAATATCATTAACGGGCAGATTCAATTCATAAAAAGTTATTAAGTTCATGGTACATCACAAGTTCGAGCCCCGTCAAGGTCCGTCGCTACCAATATATCTTGTGATGGTATTAATTGCGACATTTCTTGCGTAATTATCGTAACTAATTTCAGGATATGTGCATCGAATGGCACTATTGCTACTTATTTTTTCAAACGTATAGCTGTATGGCATCAGTGGATTTTCTCAAGTGCTCGTTTTCACGTAATTTCATGTGAAATCAAGATAAAAGATGGATCTAGATCTTACATTCTTGAGCTGTCTCTTTCCACGTTAATTATTGACATTATGGTCGCGTACCTACTACAATGTGCCCATGCAGTGTCACTCTCAAAACGATATGCTAGATATTTCGTTGACGAGGAAAATCAAAGTTATTTTCAACGTCTTAAACTTTGCAGACATAGAAGGTGCATGTTTCATAAACATATATACGATCTTGTGCTTATAAACATATATACGTTGTCTAAAAGCGCTAAAATTATATGATCTTGTGCTTATAAACATATATACGTTGTCTAAAAGCGCTAAAATTATATGATCTTGTGCATGCATGGAAACAGAACACAACCAACGATTTTATTATACAATTCATGCATTCAGATTGATTACATCGCTTATTGGTGAACAGTAAGTAAAGCTTATAAAGTGTAGTCAAGGTCCAAGTAAAGGATTCAGCACAGTTGCAGGTGGTGGTTAATTGCCTTTTGAATTCAGTCTTTTCTTTTTGTGACCTTTCCACGCATTTTTTTGTCCCATCCGCACTTATCTTTGTTAGCATAATTAATTCAAAAGAGAGAAAGAGAGAGATTAGAAGAATCCGCGTCTTCTTTCGGTGCCAAATGAGACCAAAAGAATGGGCAACCTCTGATTTGCAAGGGCACGGGAATCATCTGGACCCCCACCAGACAGTTTGGATCTGCTGGAAGCCATTCATTATGCTCCCATAAATTTGCAGTAGGTTCTTTGGAAAGGACCGGACCGGCTCATTCTTATACCGTTTCCATTTTCCTGCTCATTAAATGCATTTGGAATTGGACGTCTTGGATCAAATCCATTTGCATCCCAAATGCCTCGCTCTGAAATTGAAGATTTAATGGACATTTTACTCATCCAACTAAGACATTTAGGGGCTGTTTGGTAGCAGAGACACTTCGTCATGAATCTGTATGCTCCGCCAGATTCATAGAACGCTCACATAATATTTCTACAACAGTAACTGTTTGTTTGCAACTGGTTCATGAATGTACTAAATTGTTTCCTTTATCTAACGGCAAATCCAGTTGCATCCCAAGTGCCTCACTTTGAAATTGAAGATTTATGGACATCTTACTCATCCAATTATGACATTTAGGGGCTGTTTGGTAGCAGATATGTTTCATGAGTGTCCCATGAATCTGTTTGCTCTGCCTCGGCATATTCATTGAACGCTCACATAAGATTTCTACAATAGTAACTGTTTGTTTGCCACTGGTTCATGAATGTACTAAATTGTTTCCTTTATCTAACGGCAAATCCAGTTGCATCACAAGTGCCTCGCTTTGAACCTCAAGATTTAATGGACATTTTACTTATCCAATTGAGACATTTAAAGGTTGTTTGGTAGCAGAGATACTTTGTGAGTGTCCCATAAATCTGTCTACTTTGGTAGATTTATAGAGCACTCACATAATATTTCTACAGTACTAACTACACTAAATTGTTTCCTTTACCTGACGGCCCTTGGTTTAGCTTTGCATGAATTTCATTGGAATGACGTGTTTGCTTTTGTTCTTGGTGAATATTTGCAAAAAAAATGAAATTTGCATGACCTCACGAGATACATCATATTTGGAACTAGCTAGTGGGCTAAGTATGAGCTACAAGACATACCACTACTGAAAAGGTCAGGTAAATAAATGCCAATTGTTGTCCTTCAAAAATCCAAGTAGGTCCCAAGAATACAACAACAGTACAAGCGATACATCAGACAATCCATGACATGAACTTTTAGTGGTTTTTTTAATATAGTTTAATACTAAAAATACACATTTTCTTAATTATATAGAGCTTAAAAGATAATTCCCTAATGTCATTCTTACCACTCAAATGTCAGGTTGAGCCTACGGTTTGAGAAATGGATATTAACGTTAAACACGATATTAACATCAGCAAGAGCAGATGTATCAACCTACTATGAAAAAACTTGCACGCTTAGATCATCATTCGGATCCAAAGTTCAGATTTGAATTTGATTTGATAATCGGCCCCGAGACACCTTCCTTGTCTGAAGTCAAAAGTTGATCGGACTCCAGAAAAAACGAGATGGGTTCTGCAAATATCCCGTTTTTATCCCACCGTTTCAAAATATCCCAGGATAAAGATCGTCCCAATCGAAAACCCAGAACTGCTTTGCATGATTCTCTGCAGCACCATCTTCCTGTGGTTATCCTGCAGCAAAAAATCAGGAATCTCCTAAAAAGCGACGAATCTTTGATTCTCTGGGAGCATCCACCGTGAAAAGAACACAATATCATCTTCCCAGAACCTTGGATTCACTAGCAGAAGGAAACTTGAAAGCTAAGTAAATCCTGAAAATCTGTTGGGAATAGGCCACTTGTTGAAAATATCACGATAAGTTCATGAATTTAACGTTCAAGAAGTTGCATTTCCTATAAAAGTTCTTTTGTTCTTAAAGTTTTATAATCGATATGTATGTTTTCTGAATAAGATGGGAGAATCAGTGTTTGTATCTTGCCATGTGACCCACACCAAGATTCTGCAAGTGAGGAGTATGAGGCTGTGGCATTATAGACTTGGTCACAGGATCATGTGGGGGATGCACTTTAGGTTGAGCCCAATTCCCTTTACAGAAAGGTCCAGTAGCTACAGTCCAGGCCAAGCAGAGCTCAAGCATTGTCAGCCATTTCTGGGCCTCTGGTGGCCTTCAACATTCCTTTCTTATAATCCATCTTTTTATCTTATCTCATCACATGATGCTTTTCCTTTCTGAGGTCCCATGGGGGAGCTTTCTTGCTGCTCCCTCATCTCTTTTTTTCTTTCCTTTTGGCTTTGTGCTGCAGATTCATGTCATCTGGATGTGGTTGTTTACTGCACCCAGGATCTAGGGAGGGTAAGAAAGTCTTTTTCTTTTTAATGCAAATCGAGTCGCCTTCGCCGAGTCAAGGTGAATCAAAGTTGCACGCGCCCACTTAGGGCTGTTCGCAAGCAGAGTTCGAGTCAGCGCGAGCTTGGGCTCGAGTCCTAGCAGTTCTTGCTCCACCTCAATGTTGGCTTGTGCTTAAGAAAGCTTAATTGCGCGCACACACACACATAATACATGACTTAGAAACCAACAAAATCTGTTTCTGAAAAACCAAAGGGGCATTTCTATTTATGCACATTCAGTGAGCTTAGTCAAACTTAATTAAGTTTAAATGAAGGGGATCGAGCCTACCTAGGTCCAGCTCTACTCGTTTCACTAGATCAATTCACTTACAAGCTAAGTTTAAATGAGGGGATCGAGCCTACCTAGGTCCAGCTCTACTCGTTTCACTAGATCAATTCACTTACAAGCTAAGTTTAAATGAGGGGATCGAGCCTACCTAGGTCCAGCTCTACTCGTTTCACTAGATCAATTCACTTATAAGCTAAGTTTAAATGAGGAGATCGAGCCTACCTAGGTCCAGCTCTACTCATTTAACTAGATCAATTCACTTATAAGCTCGACTTCACCTCATTTAATACACAAATTGAGCTCCAACTGAGATTATATGAGCCGAATCTAGAGTTACTCAACCCATTTACAGCCCTAGGCCTACTCAGACAACTATGGACATTTTCTACTAAATATTATTAAAAAACTAATTTAAAACGTTCATAAAATATGAAAAAATTAACACATGGCACTTTTGAATCTGGCATCAAATTAATCCGATACGATTCGAACCATCCAATTCCATTGATTTGCTCACATATATGGCTCTTTTGTATTGGTCTGTAGTGCATTATTCTTTTTATTCTATACATAAAAAAAATTCTACATTTAAAAAAACAGAAAAGATCCAAATCTAAAATTTCAAAAAGAAAAATCTAGTCCAAAATCAATACTAATCAAGACCTACATCCGAGCGATCCACATAACCTTTATTGGACTGTTCTGGATCCACTCTGAATCTGGAACCGAGAAGAGAGAAACAGCTAGGGCTTTTGGCAAAGCCCCTGCCGTTTGACACTGAGCCCGCTGCTCGTCTCTCCCACTCGCCATGGCGGTAAGATGGGCTCCCGCCACCCGATTCCAGGTCGCCGCCGCCCCGACCAACAGGAGACAAGTGAGGAGGGCCGCCGCCGGTAATTAAAATGTCTTGTTTTCTTGAGATTTCGTGGGCTTTAATTTGTTACAATTCGAGGAAAACATTGTGGCCACAATTAAAAGCTATTTCCTTTTGTCATTGCAAAAAAATTAGAGAAATCGGGAATATCTGTGTTTTTCTTGGCAAGCTAAAATGTTTCAATGACATGTGGGGAAGAAGGCTTTTAAGTAAAAAATGGTTAGATATTGGTAGGCTAGATCATCTCAAAATCATGATATTTAAAATATGTTGCGAAGTTTTCTTTAGGGTTTATCCTTTCCTTTCAGTATTTGGTGATAAGATCACGATATTTGTTGCTAAACTAATGATCTATTGTTGATAAGCATGTTTTTTCCTAAAATGTGTTTGTCTAGGAGCATGCCCTTCGATTCGGTGTGCTGTTCGGTTTAGGCCCTGCATAGACATTCACAAGGTCAGATGCTCCAGACCCCTTTTATTTTGTTTTCTCTTTTCTTATGGCCTGTATCGTAAACTTGATAATGTATCCATATTCTTGTGGCATGAATAGAGTAGATAGCAACAATAACTAATCCAGAAAGTCATTGTTAATTTTATATCCCTTCAGTTTTATGGAATAGGCTTTTTCCTATACTTACTGAGTACACTTGGAATATTTCAGGGAAAAGTAAAACAGATAGTTGGTTCAACTCTACAAGATTTGAATAAAGAGACTACTTCTTCCCTTATAACTAATTTTGAATCAGACAAATCGCCTTCAGAATTTGCAGATTTGTACAGGCAGGATGGTCTTGTTGGTGGCCATGTGATAATGCTTGGTGCTGATGCCTCTAGCATGTCTGCAGCACTTGAAGCTTTACGTGCGTATCCTGGTACGTTGGTATTTTTCTGTTTTAACCAAGTGTAAAATGAATTTGATGAAATGGTACATTTTATTAACCGTTGACATGTTTTCCCCTTAGTGTCTGCCCTTGTTCCATTCGATTTCTTTTTATATCTCATTTATGTTTTCGTGTTTTCCGTTTAATAAGTTTTCCAACATAATTTACCAACTCCAAGAAAATTATTGGAGAAAACGTCAGTTTGTATATTGAGTTGCTGGAGGTTCCAGATCTTGTATTTTTATTTTTTTGTATCGATTGTTAGGCTAACTCATCAGCATTGTTTAGGTGGTTTACAGATTGGGGGTGGTATCAACTCTAGCAATGCTCAGAGTTATATCGATGAAGGTGCCAGCCATGTGATAGTCACTTCAGTATGTGCCAACGTACTTATGTTTTTTTCTGGCATTTTATGTGAATATAGGTCTATTTAAATCATGATTTGTTTCTGCATTTTCGTACACACTCCTTTGTGGTTAACTGAATTTGCTTGCTTATCATGAACATTTTGTTTGTGTTTTTTATTTCAAACACACGAGCTGAAAAGATGGACCTTGAGTTGACATATTGTGCACATGGACAAATATTTTTTGATTAATATGTTGGAGCTAGATCATTATGGCAAAAAGTAATTTTCATTAGATAGGAATATAGGGATCCTATTTGACCCCGATTTATCAAATATCTGAAAGACAATAAAATGTTCTTCATTGCTGGCGTTAGTTGGAGTCATTTAACCATTTTTTTGATGGTTAACCACTTCTTTGAAGGTTTAACTTTAGCCCAGTGTCACACATATCAATAGATTTTTGAAATCTCGCATATTTACAAAAAAAAAGTTAAATAGAATGAAAAAATGGGGCAAAAATTACAAGATTCTTAAAATCTTGATTTTATCGCAATTATTACCAAGATTTCCATTTTGTCTATTTTTAAAGGATTTTTATGATTTTTAAATTTTTAAAAAAACTATCAAGATTTTCCCAAAATTTATCTGAGAAGCACAACTTTGCCCAAAATACCCAAGAAAACCTCTCCAAGATTTTCCCAAGAACGATATTTGTGGCAATGGTTAGCCTCTGTTGTGTCTATTCACTGGCTTCACCATCCTAAGGTTTGGCAAAAACAGAATTTATGATTTCGTATGTCTGCAATTAAACTTAAGTAAATTATGTTTCCCTTATTACTGTATTTTTCCCATCTAGATAGCTGAAATTTCCCTTTTTGTTTGATGTAATGGATTTAACCATCACAAGTTCATGGCTATGCCAAGGATGGATAGTAGTGGGGATTCGGTTGGATGAATCACAGCAAAATTTACAAATGTATGTTTCCTGCTAAAAATAAAGGATATGTTCGAGCATTTAGCTTTTCCTGCCAAGTTCTGATTCTGAATTGTTTATATCTTAGTATGTTTTCAGTGATGGAAAAATGAATGTTGAACGGCTGAAAGATCTGGTTAAGCAAATTGGGAAAGAAAGGTTGGTCTTGGATCTTAGTTGTCGAAAGAAGGTAATGTCAACCTTCTTACTTGAACACTTTTTTGTTCCCTAGGTATTTTTCCAATGCTACTTATGAACAGCCTCAACTTATTTACAACCCCTTAAAAGCTTAAGGTTGCTTGATTGAATTTTTAGCAAAGACTACCTCACTAGAAGCCATTAATTAAGTATAGGATGGTTTACAACCAGCGGAACGTAAGAGTTTGGCTTCATCATTTATTTCAAATAAAGTAGGAACTTCTTTGAGTAGACCATTTGACTATTCCTTATAATTAGCCAATATTTTAGTCCTTTTTTTTGCTGCTGTTTTACAGGATGGGAATTATGTCATTGTAACTGATAGATGGCAGAAGTTTAGTGATGTAGTTCTTGATGAAAACACAATTGGCTTTCTTGCCACATATGCTGATGAATTCCTTGTTCATGGGGTGGATGTTGAGGGAAAAAGGTATGTTATTCTATGAAATTCCTAGTTGTTTCCAAAAATAATTTTAGTCGCATTAACATTGAAGCTCATCAAGTTTTTTGCCAAAACTGGCTTTTAGGGCCATTGCTGCTTATTTAACCTTCGTGGAGGCAAACATTATCTTTTCATAATTCGATCAAATAGCTATTTCTGTTTATTAATTGAAACACAGAAATATTTTCATTCTTGTTCGCAGAACTACCACCAAATAATTTTTTTTATTCCTCGTCACTTTCCTAAGATATATAAAATTTTGATTTATCTGTTCTCTGTAGGCTTGGAATTGATGAGGAGCTAGTGGCTTTGCTAGGCCAATTTTGTCCTGTGAGTAGATTTTCTTCTTTGCTTCTTGAAAATAATGACGATGATGATCATATTGTTCTTACTGTCATCAGCAGTCATATTAATCACTATGGTACTTGCATTTTGCCTGCTCAGATAAACTTAAGTATGCATTATGACAATGGTTCTTTCTATTCATAATCTTTTTGTCTCATATGTACAGCTAACCAACTAAATAATTGTCATAGACAAGTTAATAGGCTCTTGTTTATTTCTGCTCTCCTTTAATAGTTGGTTGACTTGACATGGAAACCATAGTAAGAATCAAATTGTCAGACATAACCGAAGCATTCTGCATGCAAAAACCGACGAGTTTTGCTTTCTAATAAAAGATTAGGCACTAGCCAAGCCAAGTTTGTCCAAATTTCCATAGAACTTTACGGAGGCAAGCTTAGACAAGGTTATTCCAGCTCTTATCAAGCTAAAGACGAGCTTGGGCACTCGATTCTTCTCAGGCATGCTCAAACAGCCTGGGCTCAGCTCATTTGCAAAGCCATCGGCATCAGTGAAATCAACACTTACCACCTTATAGACTCATTCAATCTCCATCTGATGCCAAAATTAGAGTCATTTTTAGCTTGGATAGTTACACAGATTATTAATCATTGGCTTGTATTTACTACAGATTCCAGTGACATATGCCGGTGGAGTCACAACGATGTCTGATTTGGAGAGGATAAAGGCGGCAGGCTCGGGGCGTGTAGATGTCACAGTTGGTAGTGCACTTGATATATTTGGCGGTAATTTACCATACAAGAATGTGGTCGAGTGGCATAAGAATCAATCTGTGGCGGTTCCTTAAGATAAAAGAAGCATGCATTGGATTATGACTGGGTTACTGGCTCGACCTGGTGATTTATGCTAGAGAGGGTGTGGTGTGTAGTATTCATTGCTTTACTCGGAGATAGAAACAGAATCCCCAAACTAATTTGTAAGCGTGTTGAAAGAAAAGCGGTCTGACCTTGGGATGGAAGGAGTCGTCTTTCCTTTTTCTTTGTTGTAATTTGAAAAGGCTAATGGCGCAGGGCTGCTGATTGACAAATGACATGATCCATTGGCATCAGGGTTGTCAAAATCGTTGTGGATAAACCTGAATTAGCCAATTCAAGTTGAATCAGAATGTTTATATTCGATTCGACATTTAATTGAAGGGGCAAGTGGCATATCTTTTTTATTTTTCATTCATCAGTGCTTTTTTTTTCCCTTTATTTTCCAGTTTGAAAAGATAAATTTTAATCGAATCGGATCCACGGATGATTTAAGTTCAATTCAACCAATTATAAATCAATTCAAACCTCAAAAGCTGATTTTGACAGAATTGGTTGGCAGTTACCTGACCTCTGGAGGAATGAATCGATCCGCCGGTACAAACCCTTTTTTTTCTTTTTGCCTATATGAACAAATCAAGCATGCACAATGGCTATATCTCTTGGGCTGACTCACATACAATACTACATTTTTTACATACGTTAATTGATGCATACATATAGTAATTTATATATAATATAAATAGAACACACAACGTACATATATTATATTTTTGAGGACAAGTAATCCTTCGAAGGCCATAACACTTAAGAGGATATTTGATGAGGAGTATTGTATTGCATCATGCTCTTAAAATGCAAGACTGAAAAAAAACTATATTTTTTGTGTTAAAAAAATGATGTGATTATAAATATTCTTTCAAGATTCAAAATATGTATCTCAAGAACACATTGTTGTCAAAAGCCAACCATAAAAATAAAACTTAGTTAACGATTTTAAGTATTAATAACATGGAATGCATAATCAGTGGGACTTCTAATCTTCAACCTCAGCCTTTGTCTTCTTTCTTGAAAGAATAATCTGTTAGTGGGACTTCTAATCGTAATTAAGGACCCATGCCAATCGGTAGTTGATCTCTATTTTGCTAAGGAAAATGCTGTTCGTGCTTTGCCAGATGTATACGCATTTCTATACATTCATAAAAGCAGTGCCATATGAACATCTTTTTCTTTTCCAAAATAACCGCAAAAATAGCTTTCACGATGACAAACACAGGATCATCTCCCCCACTGCTACTTTGAATTTCTCCTCTACTGTAGTTGCATCTTGAATTTGGTTTGAAGCATCCGTTGCCTGCACAGAATACCATTTTTAATCAGCACCAGCAAGTGGTGGTGTACTACAAGTAATAGGCATGTAGTGAAGCTAAGTGTCATGTATCTCTGGCACGTCTCTTGTTCAATTCCTATGGGCGCTATCTTAAAAGGAGTAGGTGTAGAAGGAAACAAGATTCATTTTCCATACATGCAAGTGTGCATGCGCGTGCACACACACACACATATATATATTCTTCAACCTACTGATTTTAAGCCCAATGCCCTAGCCATGCACTTGATTCCTATGTTGGCATGGCACGTAAAAAGAAGAGATTTACTCACGTGTGTGTGGAACATGTACATGCATTTGCAGTTCTCTGAGGAGACGTGAGCGGACACAACCTCTAGTTTGTGCTTCTCAAAGATGTACAAGATGGATGGTAATAGGCCTGGTTTCCAGGTCGAGCAGATTCCAATTTGAGCATCTTCTCCACATATGTTCAACACCACGTTTGGCGACGTCCATGTTTGGAAAGAGCAAGGAAATTGAGAGAAGTTCACTGCTCCTCTGCCATTTTGATACGTCGAACACGAACCCTGGTGTGGTAAAAGAAAAAAGTTAATTAGAAAGCCGCACATACAACATCAGCTTAACTAATGAGCCTAGTTTATGACTAAGTCGCATGAGTTCTTGTGATCTGCCCAAGTACCTAAGGGTGGGTGTTGGGATAGTGGCCGTCGGGCTTTAGGGCCAGGCCGGGGCCATTGGCCACAGGCCAGCCAGGGCCTGTGAACAAATTGGGTCAGGCTCGAGTTCGGGTTTAACGGAGTTGGGCTTGATAACTTTTAAAAATTTTCTGTATATATATTTAATTTTTCTTTATATATTAACATATACATATTTAATTTTTCTTTTTTAAGTAAACAAGGCCCGGGCCAGGCAACCAAAATGGGTCCCCGAGCCCAAACATGAATTGGGCCGGCCCAGCCGCTTGCCCACCCCTACAAGTTCCTGTGTCGATATGTGGGTCTGTATTTTGAAACTTAAAATTTATATTTTAAAATTTAATTTCAATTTTTCCCCTTTTTATTTCCCCTCCACATAGATTTCTTATTTTTCTTTAATTTTGAAAATTTTTATGGATTATAATATATATATATATATATATTTATTTATTTATTTATTTATTTATTTTTTTGTTACCCACCTTACTTTATCCATACTCATACTCATACCCATACCCATACCTATTTTACAATTAATGAATCCATCGGAAGCCGGACTTGCTCGAATTTGGTGCAAGCAAAAAAAAAAGTAAAAAAAGAAATCAACTATTTATGTCCTTATATGAATACGAAATTTAGTTTCTGTTTAAGATTAACCGGTGCTTGAAAACTCACAGCAGGTATAGAGTATCACTATGGAGATGGTTCATCCTCCATTGAAAAGCAGGAAATGACACTGTATCCATATCTCTCACCATTGAACTCATAACTTTATGGAATTTGCTTGATTGGGAAGTCTCCAACCCCAAAGATTGATCTGAGAATGGCGTTTTCCATGTCTAAAGTTTCGTAGTAAAGCAAAGAAGGAGACTTTTAGTGATCCTAACTCCTAAGGTCTTGCCATGGAAGAGAACAAATTGTCGAACCTCTGTCAACCTTTCCTTGTTATGTGATGATAGCCAAATCATCACTCGAGAGGTAGGTGATGGAGAGAGGCTGCACTGTTGGATCGTAGTTTTACCTTCCTTCCAATTACAACGCAGTGTATTTGAGAGAAAGAAACAAGAAGCAATGAAATTAATGATTTAGCACCTGATCGGCAAGGAACACCTCTCTCCCCATCTCTTGCTTTTTCTTCTCCAGTTCTTGTAAAGTTTTCTGCAACTGCTTTATGTACGCCACGGCCTCGTCTACAATTGTGGACTTATCAACCTGGAACCTTTGAAGTTAATCAAAAGCATGGCCGTAGACCAGAACAGATATCATCATTCTCATCATCTCATCGGCAATGGAAACAACAATGCCAGTGGGTTTCCATTGCTTTATATATGTGGAATTGTGGATGATGCATAAAAAGTTGAGTCACCATATCATATATACAAGGTTAAATCGTTCCATTTTGGGATAGAGCAGTCGATATCTCCCGAACTAGATAAAATCGAAGAATACCGAAGAACTAAAAAGGAAACACGTAATATCTTTGCTCTCCTTGTGAACACGACGAGAAAACGGGTATATATACATATATATATATATATACATACATATATATATATATATATATATATAACGGCAGACAGGTCAGGAGGATGGGCGTTTAGATAGAAAAGACAAGTCTTGTTGAGGATGATAACGCAAAAATGGAAACAGATATCCTCAGTACTGCAAAAGAGAGAGAGAGAGAGAGAGAGAGAGATTGCCTGCCTGGTTGTGCGTTGAGCCCACCAGAGAGAGAGAGAGAGAGCTATACATGACATTGACATCAAAGAGAATTTGCTCAACACCAAGTTGTGAAGCATCAACAACACAGAAGAGGAAAATATAACGGCTTACTTGATAAAAGATGGGTTCTCTTGGAGAAGATGCGGCTAATGCTACAAGGAACAAAAATGGGTTCTCAATTTTTGAAACATGAAACCTAAGGCATAGCAATAATTATAATATTGATACCAATCACTGGACATACTGTAACCATATTATGCTCATAAATGATGGGATAACCAGCAAAACGTCTCAAGCCAAAGCATGTTTAGGCCTTGAAATAGCGAGCCAGAGTTTTGCAACCCTTATCATTTGCGGTTTTCCAGTGCACACATATATATATTCCCAACTTTTGCAACCCTTCTCATATATATCAATGTTTGTGGACTTATTAGTATAAACCCTAAGTTTCCTTTGCTGTGTAGAAGTAGACCAAACTTTGGCTTCTGCCCTACGAATGTTCCCAAATCTGTGACGTCCTAGCAATTTGATGGCATAGACAAATGACTCCTACCAAATAAAAGGAACCATTATAGGCAAGATATAATAGTGACTTTCACTACCAACATCCCCATCTTGAAGGATCATTGATCTTGATCAATGATGGATGGTTCAGTTTGTTTTTCATGCCTTAGAAGTTATATTTCCAGCGCCCCAGGCCTAGAGAAACAACAACAATCCATCCCGAACTTGTGGTGAAACTCTATTGTGGTGACGATACTGTATGGGAGGCCTTGTGGAAAAATATCCCGGCACGAAGGTGACAAAAAGCTTTACAGATCTTTTTCTTATTAAATGAAAAGGTCGTCAAAAGCTAAACAACAACTGCTACTGTTTCAATTTTTGGCTCCTGAAACTTAAATTCATTTGTGTAAACCAAGAAGAAGTGTTTGTTACCTTTGGTGGCAAGTGAGGAAGAAGGGCATGAAGATTGGAGAACATGCTCCTCATCTTCTTCCTCCTCTCCCTCTCTGTGAAGATGTGGACCTCATGCTCGGACCCGCTTACCGGTGGCTTGGAGCATTTGATCCTCTTCACTGCTGATTCCTTTGGCCGGACCTCACTGCCGGTCCGCTTTAGGAACAGCTTCTCCGGTGCCGGGGAGCCATGAAACTCTGGGGTCGCCGTGCTGTTGGAGTTGGAGAGGGGAGGCATGGGCTTGGCTATCTCTCCGCATGGAGAATCAAGGGTGCAGTCCCCCCACTGTTGCAGATCCCAGAGGAGCAGGTCCGAGTTGAGGTCTGGATCCGACATGTAGCAGGTGCCGGGCTTCCTTCTTCTCACCTTCACTGTGAAAGAGAAGGATGTTTAAATAGGCCCAAGCATTCCTTCTCTCAAAATGACACAGGGCTCCTCTTGCCTCTTCCTTCAAATATATGGCCAATTAAGAGTTGTCTTACTGCTGCTTTCCAGAATCTTGAAATGACATTTATGTCCCCATAACAAGGCTGTAGCTTAAAACTAATTATGAGTGCGCTTAAGCATGTAGATTAGACTTTAGAAGCATGGATTTGGATCAATTTAGAGATCACCAAAAGTCTAAGCTATCTTCGGATGCACGAGAGGTTAAAGGTCTTTCATGTCTTTATTTTTTGGGTCTTGAGTTGTGTCCGGACTTAGACGGTTCACTCTTTAACTTGAGTCATGCGATATTAATGTTTAGTCCAAGAAACTTAACACTCATAGGAATTAACTCCCTATTAGGAATATCACGTTAGAATGAAAATATCGGGTGAAATAAACGGTGGCATGACAATATGATCATGAGGTTGAGGACAACCCATCATGCAACCATGGCATGCATGACGGCATAAATAGCATCATGTTGTGCTATTAACTCCACGAATTCATGTTCGTACATGAAAATAATAGCTACTAGTTAACCTTATTTATTTATTTTGATATTTACGAAAACATAGAGGGGTTAAAATGGGAAAGGCATTACGAGAAATTAAATGGTAATCATTCCCCTGCAACAAAACCCCAAAAAAAGACCAATGACATACAAAAAGAGAATACACTCCTCAAATAAATTGTATACAAACAAAAACGAATAAAAGGAGAAAGGAAAAGGGATCAAAGTAAAGGGTGCGCGTGCCTTTGAAGTTTAATGCAATTACACCAACAGTTGGTGAAATTTACATGTACACCGCTCCCTCTCTCCCTCCTTTTTAGTGAAAAAAACGTTAGATTATATGTTAATCAAATTCAAATTCAGATTTTATTCTTAAATTTAAATTTTATTAACAATCTCACCAAAAAGCTTGTAAAATAAATTTAATCCTCAGCCACACACGGAAGGGGCGCCTATGACGAGGAATGGCAAAGAAGTAACTTTCTGGTTTCCTTGGGGGTAAATTGTAGTCGTTGCGTTTCAGATCTTAGCCACTCGGACTCAGTCGTCTCGTTGAGTGCGAATGGTTTGGCCGTTATTTTCGGGGGTTGCGCAGGGCACGTAGGAGTTTGGGCCCGAACTTGCACCCCATTTTGGCCATCTGACCAAGTCACTGGACTCTTCTACCCTTTGACCGATAACGTCCACCTTAGTGTTACTCTTCTGCCACTCGAGAAAGATTTTCTTCGTATTTCCGGTTGGTATTCAAGATGGCATTTGACAAAAAAATAATTTGCTTTTGAAATAAACTCTGTGTTCTTGTTGTAAAAGAATGATTTCACTCAGCATTTAGTAGTTGATCATTTATTTTATGTACATTTTCAAACATGATGTCATCGAAACATATGTTTCCTTTTTTAACAAAAATTAAAAATAAAGGGAACTTGTCTATGAAGTTCCTCATTTTAGAGTGAGGTCATGAACCAAACATATTTTTCGCATTAGCTACCAAATACTCAACATGATGCACATAGACAATGCCATTTTTCATCCTCTTTCAACTATAAATTTGCACACCATACTTTTTAAATTTCTTACTAGAGGAAATAATACACGCATCCGCTTACTCCATGCCATAAAACCAAATAACAAGTGTCCTCAGGGATGATATTCATACCACTCGAATCGGGAACTCGCCACCTACGGCCGAGCTCGTCTGAGAAGCCTTTCTGAAGCTTTGCATACTCTAATTTTTGTTTTTCCATTATGAATATGTCCAATCGAGAGTTCCTGCTTTTGTCCCTTTTAGTTATTAAGTGAAAGGAAGAATGTTCGCATCTTCCTTTATAAGTAGCCGTTTCGTTTCTCACTACCTTTTGTTCCTTTGCATTTTTGTCTTCAGTATTAGCTCCTTTATCGCATAGGTTTCTGTTGCTTGTTTAGCTCAAATTTTGGCACGAACAGAACGTATTCAAACACTTGTCAACAGAGAGCGTGCCAAAAAGTTGGTGTTCTTATCGGTTTCTGAAGAGAAGATTGAAACGGTTCTAATGATTGTTTAAAGTAAAAGATCAGGGAGAGAATATGACGGACAGATGTGAATGTTTCTCGTTTCTTTCTGACTCGGAAATTTTGTTGCGTTCTTTACTCCCTCTTTTCTCTTTCTTCTTGAGTTTCTCCGAGAGTAAAATCCGCTCCTTCTCACAGATATTCCATTGTCTTGCTCATTCTGAACAAGCGCCTGATCTTCTCTCCAATCTTGTCTTTATCAATATGAGGAAACCAAAGTTGCAAGTTCATTTTATATACCAACCTAGCTGGTATCCTGTGCATTTGGCTTGGTTGGCTAGCTTACAGCCTAGAGTTGAAGGAGGTCTAAAGTTCAATACCGAGTGAGTGTGTTGTCTAAATTTAGAAAATGCTATAAGCATGATATTGATCTATCTCTCTCTCTCTCTCTTTTCATTAAATTTGTTTTATAGTACTCTGGTCATAGACCCAATCTAATAATGTAAGTGTACTTATAAGTGTGTCATGAATTTAGGGTGAAAGAAGTTAACAACCCACCACCTAAAAAAGAGGGCTCACGGCAGTGACGGAGCCAAAAAATTTTGACCCAAGATCTCTCGCTTAAGAGAATGAGTAATTATAAGGCACTAACTCAGGCTTGGTATGAAAACCACATGCGGCTAGACCTAACCCATGGCCAATAGCCCACGCCAATCACACAATAGCTCAGATACTGGCCCAAGATGCCTCCCCCTTCACACCTCCACCACCCTTGTTTTAGGGGTCTTAAGCTGCATCATGGTCGCGGAATGATAGTGGTGCACCCTTCAACTTAACTATTGTATTCTTATCACTTGAGACTATATATGTAGTACTCATATGAATCAAACTTCTTATAAACCTTTAGTTTGACCAACTATGCTACCATACTCTTTCTTTTTGTTTTTTAAATATGTTCTTCTAAATTTAAAAGAAAAAATTGATGCGGTTCTGCCTTTATTAATTCTGAATTTTCAATAAAACCAAAAAATTGATGCGGTTCTGCCTTTATTAATTCTGAATTTTCAATAAAACCATGATAAACATGTGCGTCTGGTCATCTAGAAGCCGATTGATCTCCAGCACGTGTAAGGTCGCATATGTGCATGCCATTGTGAGTTTCTGTGTGGATGCCTTTTCAGTTGGTGAATAAGTAATATTATTATGCCGATGTAAGCATTACACACTAGATTGAAAAATGACGGAATAACTTTAATGATTCTATTTTCCATGTTGAAAAGATTAGTCACCTTCAACTTGTCATATAAGTTATTCGAATTAACAGATAAGGAAAATGGTTCACAATTTATAAACCTAAAAATTGTTCGGAAATGATATGAAAGTCATGCCAATCCTTTTACATACGATTTAAAATTTCTTTTTGTTTTTGAAACTTAAATTTGTATGGATCAGGATCAGGATCGGTTTACTAACCACACTATATCAAGGTGGTATATGGTTATGATACACTGGCATGCATATTAAACAAATCAAGACAACTGATCTGATCGATTGACATTCTTACAGGTAGAGAAAGAAACTGGTTGCATGCTCTTCAAGAGTAGTGCATGGTTGTGCTTTCGTGTGTGGCATATGCCAAGTCCTAACCCTACCGCCGGCGTGTGTTTGTAGACCTGAAAAAGAAGTCGTAAAGGATGTTGACTGCTGAGATGCAGAGCAACCTGAATCAAGTCCCAACCCCGCCATGGTTACTTCTCAGAGGGTGCATGGTGAGCCAAGTTCATTCGTTTTGTTACTTTGGCAATATTCTTGTGATGTTGCTTTACGCATGTACCATTTAAAAATACTTGTGCGCATAACATTATAAAACTTCATTTTCATTTCAAAGAGCAAATGCCATTTCATTTAAAGAAAAGAAAAGTGTTCTCCTTAACAAATTTAAATCTTAAGGTCTAATGTGAAGCATTTGAGTGAAGTGCACCGATGAATTTGTCAGTAGGAATGAAGCAGGGATCCGTTGGTACCTGTAAATCAGGGATGAAATGGAAGAAGCACAAAAGTGATCAAATTTAGTTGCTGGAAGTCTTGGACACAAGAAACTTCTGACTGCCATCTACAATTCTATACTTAGGCTGCGAAACACCGAAAACGAAACGAATGGGACAGTATGTGCCATATCATTTTGCAAACAACAGAAACTTGTATTCATTCACTTGGATCATGGAATGGCTTGACCGGTATCATGCACCGTCAAGGTTCTAGCTGTAACAATAGATTGTGTGCAGAAGGTTCATTGCGAGCCACACGAGCATGGCCTGCCCTCATGGCCATGGACAATGCTGCTGCCATCACTCCTTCCTCGTTCTTTTACAGCCACATGAAATAGCCAAAGTTATGCGAGTTTAACTACTTAGCAAAGCGCATCATGGAGATTCAAGCATCACTCACCCTCTGTCGTCGCCTATACTGCAAGATGTTGATCGCTCTGGCCATTAAGTAGCAAGGAAGCAGAAAGCCAGCGGCCCTAACTAGAACAAGCTGCACAAGAAAAAGGTTTGAAACAATCAAAAGCAGCAAATCTGTTACCATACTGAGTTCATTTGCAACTAAATCCGGATCAAGACTAATGAATCTAAAGTAGCCCCATTAATGAAGGAGGTACGCATTGCTTACTATGCAGAAGAGTGCAGAGTCACCTCGTGAATGTTCTGCCGCTACAGTTAAAGCATGACGGAGAAGCAGCACAGCCATCAACTGCGAAAAAGCACAGCAAATTAAGCATAAGATTAGCCATTATCTATATTGACAACAAGAGAGAGAGAGAGAGAGCATAGGATGCTGTCTGTTCTCATTTCTTCCTATTTTCTCATGCCAATCCCCCAAGTAGAGTAGCCTTTTAGTTTGCACTTTGCAGCTGTATTAAATGTAATCCTTCAGAAGATCAAGAAACATAGGTAAATGGACTTAGGATACTCAAAAATTTGACTCAAAGCTCAGTTGGCTCTGACTTTCACTTTATATAGTAAGCCCCCCAACAGAAAGTACCTTTATTCTGCTGCATTATTAATTGGGGTTAGGTGAAAAAGCTTTTTGCAGTGATACAGCAGACTGGGTCCTCCAAATTTGTTTGTTATGATATTAAGTTTCTTTCCAACTCTTCCACCCTGCCTTCCAACTTCCATACAATTCAAAATAGCATGCATAAAAAGCTGCTGCTAAACAGTTTGCCAGTGCCTGGTTGTGTAGTGGGTTAATGTGGCAATCCACTAGAGTCTGACACATGGACCCTTCTTCTTCCCCTCCTCCAATGGTTATCTTCCCTTTATTATTTATTCCCTGCCCTTTCTTTTCTCATGATTTCGATTGGTACTTTTTCATTTGGGTTTGAAAGCTAGGATCTCTCTCTCTGTCTCTCTCTTTCTCTCTCTCTCTCTCTCTCTCTGTCTCTCTCTCTCTCTCTCTCTCTCTCTCTCTCCCCCTTGGAGAAAGAAGGAGAATGGTTATACTGAGAAGTAACATACCATGATAGCAGCTGAGCGACAACCAGTAGCAGCTTTACGATAGTCTCTCTCAAAGTGTTCCTCGTCATCCTCGTTCGATAGCATTTCACCGCCATACTCATCACTGTCAACGTAATGATCAGAGCAAATGAACAATCATATCCAAGATGATGATGGTGTGACATGAACAAGATGTTGAAGATGAAAATTGAGTAGAACTCTCAATGGTGGCAGAAAAGGAACCAGGGCATTAAGAAAGCAGACCTGATGTCGAGTGAAATGTGTCTTCCTTCCTGACCAAGATGAAGATTTGCAGTGTATCCACTCCGATATGGCTATCAGTACAAAACAGAGGAAATAAAATTAAAGCACTACGTATATGAACGTGAACAAAATGCACAGGAATGTGTGGAATGAACATATATGCTGCAAAGTACTCTGCCTTCAGTTTTGAGAACATTACCTGACAACAAACTTCACAGACGGTGTTACCTTTCGCGTTGCACCATGTTTGGACACACTTCCTGTGTGCGTACTGTTACATAGAGATCAAAACCCGATATACAGAAAAAGGAGACGATCAGAAAAAGAGAAAAGGAAGAAGAACAGAAGATGAATGGGTAGTACTGGGAACCTTCACGCTTCCAGAACAGCCACAAGGGACTTCAAGGTTCAGTCTGTCTTCCTCCTCTTGACAGATTCTGCACTCAACCAAAGTGCTTTCTTCCTCTTCTGCATCTTCTTCTTCCTCTGCTGCATACGACTCACTGTGGTTGGAGCAATGATCACCAGAACCCATTGTCCTGGTGATCTTTGACTCTTCTTCCGGACTTTATATGAATCTTTTTGCACCCCTGACCCGTTCCAAGGAACTTTTAGCTACCAACCAGCAAAAACAGTAAAAATAAGGCCCAAAAATTGCTTAATAAAAGAAAAATTAAGGTGGGTTTCACTTTCACCAATTGCTTTCTGGGCAGCAAACCATCGTGCAATATATGGCGACAGCGACAAAATGTTTCCCTTCTTCCCCAAAAAGGTGCCCAGAAAGAAGTGAAATGGGTTTCTTCATTCTTAGCCAGGAACAAAACTAAAAGTTTTCTGAGAAAAATGAGAGAACTTTTCCAATTCTTATGAGATTTCAGGTGAAAATATATATATAATTGTAACTATTTTGTCATTCTTACTCGATGCACAGAGTTAGTATCTACTTTTCCTGTTTCAGAAAGTAACTTTGACGCCAGGCTTCAATAGGTATGATGAAACTCTAGGATTTGCTTCATTAACGCAAGATAACCTTTTAGAAAGTAATTTTTTTTCTTTTAATGATGTAGTTACTCTCTTACGAAAGACACATCTAAGGATTATATATATGTCCTCATTAATGAAATCTTGAAGAACTACTTGGATGATGCTCGCAATCAAAATCATTGAAATTTTATGTTTTGAAATACATTTATTTCGATCGCACCTTTCGCTCATCTCTATCTCTCGCAGATACCTGCTGCAAATTGGCAAGCGAGAACTACAAAATTCATTGAAGTTCTCCAGAAGCGAGAGAGATAACCGCAATGATGCCAGGTTGGGTTGCTATCCTTTTCATCCTTTCTATCCTTGAATGTGGATTTCCTTTTTCTAATTGATTTTCCCTTTTTGCTTCTCTTTTCCCTCCAACTTGTTGGTCAAACATCAAAGCCTGCAAATTTGGCAGGCCCACTCAATTAAAATACTTAAATTGTTTCTTCTTCTTTTTCTTATATTATTATTGTTATTATTATTACTAAATGTATTATTAAATATGAAGACCTTTATAATAGCTAAGCCTCTTTATAATTGCATCTTTCAACATACCTAAGTTGCAAGTTTCAGTATATCAACGAGAAACCACTCGATAAAAAAAAAAAAACATTAAAGTCAATATATACTCAACATTTACAACTATCCAATAGTTAACAAACTAAATAATCATGTCTACATATTGCCTAAAATGAGAAGTCCAAAGGATAAAGAGCCCAGTAACCACACATGAAGTTAAGTTTAATTATCTTTAATTTTTCCTTTTACATATGGAAATCCAATAAATTATTTACATTAATAATACAGGATTTTATGTTCCAATAAGTTAGGAGATTCATGTCAAGATTTAAAACACTGCTTTGAACAATTTCAAGCAAGGTAACATAGTGTTTAACTGGATTGATGGAGTGTCTGAAGATAATAGCAATAATTGTTATTGTCTTTATTATTAGGCTTCATAGAGCCATCAATCATTTAATTGTTGATTAGTATATTAATCACCATTTGGTGCCTTATCTCGTCCGTCCATGGGAAACTCTTTACTCCCAAACATTTGGTGCCACATTTTAGCTGTGGCGTGTTTGAATGGCTCGACTGAGTATCCTACACCTGCACATCTTGTTTCAATTATAGCATTACTGAAACAACACTCAAGGAAGGGTCGGTGATTGAATGTCATGTTTTCAAGGCATTCTCTTATGTATTTATTATACCTTTTAAGACATGTTTGACATTAGAAACAATCTGCGAGTGTTCTATCCTAAATGCCTAGTAATAAACAAAGCATTTTTTGTCCGGTATCCTATGAATCAATGCATTTTCCAATGATCTTTGATGGTTTTAGATTAATAAAACTACAAATGAAAATACCAATTTTTAAATAGCACATCACTACTCAATTTTTAAAGGTTAACATAATACACACTCAACTTCTGAAATAAATTTTCAAACATTCATGTGATAAAACATATTAATATTTTATACCAAATAGTAAAATATTTTTCTTTATATTTTGTCGGCTAAGGGGAGAGTGATTCTTTAAGAGGTGTAGTTTGGCATTTTATGTGAAAAATGAATTTTATTTTAATCATTAGATGGTTTTTTAAAAATTTGTTTGAAAATTTTATGTTGTCGACTAAGCGGAAATTTGGTATTTGCTCAAATGTCAGATATCGTTTGGTAGTTTTTCCTAAAAGAAGAAAAGAAAAGTCTATCGAACGCTTTTCACCAAGAAGTGGTCCTTGATTGCTCTTTTCACATCTGAAAGTAAGGTGAATGATATCCCAAAAATCATGCTCACCTTGTCATGATCTTTTAGTAACATTTCAGTTCTTTCTCCATGTATACTCCTCTTTGAAAATGGTTCATTTGCCTAAACGGAGAAGAAAAAAAAAACTTGGAGTGGATTTAATCCATTTTTCCCTTGTTCTCTCTCTTGTTTTATCTTTTTCTTCAACCATCATCTTTACATTGATAAATTTTAAAGAGGAAAAGAGACTTGCTTCAAGGAGCGTAGCATAGCTGATCAGACAAGCAGGCTCATAGAAAGCACATCGCTTGTTCGATTGAAAGGTATGTTGAACCCCACCTAGGTCTCGATGTTCGATTTTTATGGAGTGATTTTCTTGGACCACTAAAGGTATGATTTCAATATTTAGGTTGAAAGATGTAGTAGGTCTTCATGCAGTTGAGAACCCGAAAGATAGAAAAAATGTCGGCGCCCTTCCGGTTTTATTGAAACAAAAGATCATAAGCCTTGCTTATCACCCTAAAAAAAGAGAAGAAATAATAAAAGAGACTTGAAAATATATTTTTGCATTTAGTATACCCATGCAGATCAGCCACATTTTTTGTGGTTTCAGCGTGCATGAATATAAGTATAGATCTGCCTGGTGCATGATAATTGCTGAATTATTATAATTATCATAAAACGTTGCTAAGAACACCATCATATATTCATATTGTTATGCTGACTTTTTTTTAAAGGTAAATTTTTTATTTTGAATCATCTAACAACATACAACGTCCAACATATTTAAATTCATTTATCATTTCGTTTATTAATTATTTACCTCATTCATGTGTAAAATATTAATCGACATGATTTGTGGACTATTTTGCAGCACCATATATTCACGATTATGGAACTCGCTAATTTTACGTCATACTTAAAACCTTACGATACATTTACCACTATAGTGCAAGTAATCGTGGCATAGATTTTGCATTTTACAAAAAGGGAGGGAAAGCGGGAGGATTTTAGCGGCAATCGGGGCATTGAAAAGCCGTTCTGATGGATTGCATCTTTCGGAGGCGGAGGGGTTTCTTGGGTGTAGCTCACGTCTTATAATATATGTTTTCTGGGTTCCACCGAGGACTCCGACGTGGAAGGGTTTCTCGTTTCCGGCGGCTATGGGGATCCATCCAGTGACTCTGAACCATCTATTGCACGATTTCAGGCATGGGCGCCTCTTACCTCGCCCTCTCAGAGGGTTCTCGGTCGCTCAATTGTCTGGGATTCTTGGCGTGGGGATTGCTAGTGTTTTATTGATGTTAAAGGATGGAAATCTCATAAGCTTTCCCCGGATTTCGGCGTTCATCTCGGCCGAGAAGTCAGATTCTAGCGGGGGTTCGAAATTGGTGCCGGGATTGCAGAATCTCGGGAACAATTGCTTCCTCAATGTGGTTTTGCAGGTGAAACGTTTCTGCTGATTTCTTCCTTGGGGATTCTTTTTCCGGCACATTTTGGGTTTCCGAATGAATGTTTTGAGGTTGCTTCTTGGGGTTCACTTGGGCATGACGATTCTTGGCCAAGAGTTTTGGGTGAAGTAAACTTACTGATGTGGGGGAGTGGACATTGGTTTGAACGCTTTGATAAAATTGTTTAATCCATTTGCTTGGTTGAGGATTGAGCTATTGAATTTTGATGCAGTCTTTCGCTAGTTGTGATCCCTTCTACAATTTCCTTCAAAATCTTGTCGACGGAGATGATCCATCGATGGAAGAACGGCTTAATAGCATGCCCCTTACTTCTGCCTTGCTTGCACTACTGAATGGTAATTGGACTGCCATGGCATCTCATTATGCAGCTCTTTTTCCTTGCATTAACCGCCAAAATTGGAAGTTACGAACATTTTATTGTTTGTATTTTTCTTTTTTCGAGTTTTAGAAGGTAGCAATAAAAGGACAAAAAAATCCATTTGTTGTATAAGATTATAGATAAACCCCCTTTAACCAGAACCCGAAACTTCAGGTTTGATACTTAACTACAACTGGGAATAAAGCGACGTATTTGCAGTAATGGTTGTCTAGTTAGTCAAGGAGCTAGGATGAAATCGTTTTAAATCAAAATACTATTTGTTTGCTTGTTTCTTTTTGAGCGCTCAAAAACAAGTTGGTTTATCCTACATTTTCTATTTATTTTGGACCGTGTAGCTAAATGTGAAATGGCAGTTATTTTGGGTACTTTCAGACTAGCACCTACATTTTGAGTACAAGTCAAAAGTGTACCTCATGCCGAGAAGTTTTCACAAACGCCCCAAGCTTTATTGTCTTTTCAACCTGCCGAAGAGTTGGGTTATCATCTTGCCTTTTACACCAACATGGTGTTAACTTGTTCTTGAGTTTGGTAGGTCTTTTGTTGATTATTCTCTCTCGTTCCTTTTATCTTTTACTATTTCTGATTTGTCTTAACGTGTATTTCAGATACTATTTAAGATTTTTCACGTAGTCACAGATACAGCTATCGGGTTCTTATGGGGGAGTTTTTTCTTGGATGTTAGAGTAGAAATTTTCTTGTTCAAAAAATTTAAAATATTAAAAGGCAATGGAAAAAACATGTAATTATCAGATTTCTACGAAATAGAAAAGTTTAAAATAATGTTACGAATAATTCTTTAAAAAGGTTGTGTGAAATTGAAATTGGCAATTTTTTTGCACAAGATTGCGATGAATTTTTATTCTTTTTTTTTAATTTTTCCGGTAATATAATTCATGATCTTTTGAAAATCTTGCCGATATTTGTGACAATGTCAGATCATGATTTTTCCATAGGCTTGAGTCTCTTCCTGGTTTTTCTTGGTATATCCATGATTTTGCACCATTTTGACATTCCTGATACTTCACCGCAGTTTTGAAGTATGCCGAGAAACTGAGGCCACAATAGCAGTTATGCTAACTCCTTTATCTGCAATTCTCATGAGATTTTTGTGCAAATATTGTTGTCCTCTTCTACTGTAGATTTGTCAGCCCTTCGAGATGAAAGGGTAGTTGCTAGTCCACGAAGGGTTATGCATGCCCTGGAGCTCTACGTTACAAGCTTTGACTTAACAAGGCAGCAGGTGATTCTGCTTACAGTATTTTTTGTTTTGGAGTTGTTTATGACTTTTTTGGCTGCTTGTCTCTTCATCAGTGAAGTTATGACCTCATCTACAGGATGCAGCTGAAGCACTTCTTCATCTTCTGAGTTCATTGAAGGAAGAAATTATCAGCAACTATGTTTCACACTTTAATTCTTTGGCAGATGTATATGCACTTCGCCTCTCTAAAATATTTAATTCAAAGGAGAGCGAAGGTTACAGGGAGTGGCAAATATGGAAACAGCACATGTTTGGACCCTTTAATGGGACTCTCGGAAGCATTTTGACCTGCAAAAATTGCTCCTTTCAGGTTAATCGTCTTTCTTGGCAGATTTTTATCTACATTACCTGTTAACATTGCCTTAAAGCTGTTTGACTGCCATGAAAGCAATTGTATGTTGAGGGATTGTGACCCCTCCTTTGTTATATATGTTCTACCCACTGACTTGATAAGCTGTATAATATTTAGATCTTGCTCTATCCAATATTCCTTGAAAGTTCTATTCCTTGCCCTGTTTTCTTTTCTATAGATGACATTGACCAGTTGTAGGCATACTTATATTTGAATTTGTCAAATTCATCTTCTTACGTGTCTTCATATGGAAATCATATTTATGTTGTCCACATTTCATGCTTTTGCAGCTCTCGATGAAGTTTGAGTTTTTCTTCAGCTTGCCACTCTTACCTTTGACAAATGGGGAATTAACTATTGTATGTTCCTATTGAATAGAATTTATTTTCAGTCTTCTTATCTCTCACCTTTTCCTTTCCAGAATTTCTGAATCTGATCTGTTGACTCTTTTATAACAACTTAGTCAGATGGATGCACTATCGAGGATTGCTTGCAGTGCTTTGTTACTGCAGAACAATTAGAAAACTACCAGTGTGGGCGTTGTTGTCATATGGATGCTGTAAAACTTTTATCTTACCAAGTAGAGAAATATGAGGTGCCTTTCATTGTTCAGTTAACATAATTATAAAACTATGTTTTGGATTTCAGTTTGATTTCTTGAATTCCAATTAATGAGAAAAAAATTTTGCTGCATGTGTATAGACCTGTATGCTCTCTGACTTCTTTCTAGCTACTATTTCTTTCAGGCAATTATTCAGACTCTTAGGGATTGCACAAAGTATGATGACTGTAATTGCAAGAATCTCCTTTTGCGGGAGGGCATCCTTTGGCCAAGAGGCATTTGTTCTGCTCTTAAGCAATTGACCATTGGTCGGTGCCCAGAGGTCTGGATGCAAAACTGTTAATTTTTATTTTTGTTCATATACATGGTTGGGAAGGTGAAAGTCTGAATATATCTTTCAGTCTATGTGTCATGGTGCAGATTCTTTGCATTCATCTGCAGCGAGCCACAATCAGTGCATATAATGAGTCAACCAAACTGCAGGTGACTATATCGTGGCGTTATTCTACTTTTTCGTTCTCTTGCACCCAGCCTTCTCTGTTACTAATCATATTTTGTCAATGTGATTTTAGGGCCATGTCGCATTTCCATTAATTTTAGATCTTTATCCGTACACGGCTCCTGGAATGGGAATAGGCCTCAATATGTGCAAAAAGGATATAGAGATGGGAGTAAAAGAAACAGTATGCTTACCACGGATGAATTATTTTCACCTTCCACTGACAAGGAAGGTAGTTTCATATGTTCAAGGTATACCAATAAAAATGACATCATGCTTCCTTGGGTTATCTGTGGGATCTGGTTCCCAATCTGGTTTAATATGTGGCAGGTAATATAGTAGTCCCGTCCCCAGGAAGGAGAGCAGACAATGTCTGTCAGCTTGACATCCCAGAATTAGGAAGTTGCTGCACTTCGTCCAAAGTGTTACCCTCTCGCATTTATGGTGAGGAGGTCAGTTGAGTACTCCTTTGTTAGATTAATCATGTACTGAGTTTTGCTTTATAAATCTCATTTTTTGCGTGCGTTCAGCCATCATACACTAAATCATTAGATGCCTTGCAGAGATAATGCTGTGGGGAGTTCTGTATGTTCCCTTGCCAAAGTTCCAACTTTATCTTATGAAATCTTGAATCTTTTCCTTCTTTTTGTAAGCGAAGTGCGGCTATTTGGACAGAGACAAATTTTTGATACTTGATTTCTCAAAACAAAAGTTGGGACGTGATGAGATTTTCAATAAATTGGAAATTAATGTTACCAAGCATTTGAAATTATAGCAATTAAAGTTATATAATGACATTTGTAAGCAAATTCTTGGCTCTTCAAAAAACAAAAATAGCTGAGTTAATTTTTTTTTTCAAGTCTATTGTAGTCCCAAGTTTCAATAAGAATTCAAATATTCAATGAGGATATCTGAAATCTAAATTTAGTCTTTCATGAAATGGGTTCACAAAAAATGCAGAATGCATTTTATTTTTCACCAAAAGCAATCGAAGACTTCATATCCAGTACTTTGTGTCTTCCTCAGGTGAATACCTGTGATATTAAATGATCATATATTGGAAACTAAAGGATTCATGTTACAGGTAAAAGGTCTTGAGAGTTTTTTCTCACAATGCTTACTATTTTATTGTTCTATGCAGAAACCTAGTGTATATCGAGTTTTCTCTTCAGGATATTGTCTATGAGACCTAGGACAGGCGATTTTTTTAGTTGCATGGATTTTTCTCATTTTTTAGTTAATACGAATAGTATTCTGATATTTTGATATTAAAATGGCAATTTGTAGTGAAGTTTAGTAAAATAAAATACATTAAAATGATGTTTGTACATCAATATCCTTATCTGCATGTCCTCGACACTAAGTGCATTTGACAAACAATGGCATTTATCACTTTAGAGATTGCTAAAAAGCATGCAAATCCAGTTCCTTAGGCAAGCCTATAATTCATGCTGAGGGATTTGTCTCATATATATGCTTTTTAATTTGTCTCCTGCTTCTGATGCAGGGTACTAGTGGCTCATCTCTGGGAAAGAAAGGCTGCATATATAGCCTTGTTTCTGTTGTGCAACACCATGGAATATCTGGTAGTGGCCATTTTACAGTATACAGGAGAGTAAAAGCAGAACCAGTATGTGATTCTTTACTTGATGCTTCGAGGATTGGTGATTGTGTCAAGACAATTTGGTTCAAGATTTCAGATTCTTGTGTTTCAAGTGTGCCAGAAGAAACAGTTCTTGCATCAGAAGCAAGCCTCCTTTTCTATGAGAGGATGAATAGGACGTCTGAAACTGCTGCAATATCTTAAACCTCTCTTTCTCTCTCTCCCCCTACAGTTCCATAAAATTTTCAGGTAATCATCTGCTTCTAGGCAAAAGAAGTTGACTGCTGCTAACTTCATGGCTCAAGTACCCCAATCTTAGGCAGCAACATGTGTTTGAGAAAAGATGGATGTAATGGTCTAGCCTCTCACTAATCAAAACCATCTACTTCTCCTAGGTTATTACTACTTTTCCTAGGTTGTTAACCAACAGGCCAAAAAAAAAAAGCGAGTAATTGCAGCTTACGTATTTTAGCTTCAGAGATTCTGGCAGCTTAACTGTGGTTTCAGATGCCTGGAGCTCAATGACAGAAAGCCATTGATTGACCCACGTTTTGTGTGCCATGTTTGAAAATTTTCAGTTTCATTTGCTCATCATTTCTGGTCATAGATTTCTGTATACAGTAACAAAGATGTGAAGTGGTGGTTTTGCCGTTGACAGGCTAGGATCTTTTGAATCTGTTTTGGCTGTCTAGAGGTCAGGAGACATCTTCTCTAGATTGGATTGTTAGACAACATTCTTGTGAGTGTACTGTATCCGTTCATTGTTTTTAAAGTCAGAGGTACATGTAACGGGGTAACGGCTTGAATATAAATTTGTCCAAGAGTGGAAATTTTGTAGTCTTACAGGTTTTGTTTCCCTTGGATATGTTTGTTAAGATTGAGAAGTTGCACCTTTCTGATCCAGTGATCCTGTGTCTGTATATAGCTGTTCTCAACAGAATATGAAAATGTCAACAGTGCTCTTCTCCTTATTTGGCGTTGTGGTGTTGTTGGCATTTTTTGTGTTACTCAAATATCTTTTGATATTTTTAAAATTTTTGGGTACTTTTGTTGCTACATAGTAGTCGTTAATTATTATTCCTATTTGATTTCTTATGGTTTTTGTTATTTTATTTGTTTGGATTTATTTTAAGTCAATATTATAATTTTTAGGATTTAATTCCATTCAATTGATTGTCCGAATCTTGGTGAAAAATAATACGATTCAAAAAACATATTTGAGCGATGTTGCTACAGAGACTCTGTTGTTGTTTCTTTTGGAATCTGGTGATCTTGAGGGGGCTTGTGATCTTTACTGTTGCCCATCTCCTTAGAACCACAGCCGCCGGCCCGCCAATAACGGCAAAGTCGGTGATATTTTTATCTCCTTAACGCTTTTCTGAAGTATCGTAGGAAACTTTGATGACGGGCGCCTTTTTTGTATGTAAAACGATCCTTTAAAATAAGTATCTTTGTTGGAAAAGGTACAATTTATTCGGCATCGTATTGGCATATGAAATTCTTCACAGAAGATGTCAATGCATGTGACAATTGTCCAAACCAATGGTCACAATTGACCAGAATTGGCGCATTCAAATTGAATCAGACCCTCTTTTCTTCGGTGTCGTATTCAATTCAAGACGGACTCGTAGCATATTTTCATGCTTATAATTTATTTTTCTGTGTCAATCTTCTTTTTATCTCTAATTTTTTACTTTATACGGAATTTTATTTCCAGCTGATTGACAAATGATCCCAATCCTGGTTTGTTTTACTCAATTTTCTGAATTCTTTGCTGGCCAACGCCCTTCACATGCCCATTTTAAGTACGCCTATTCGAATGTTCTTAAATCAATGTGAGCATGTGGCCTGTTGTTTGCTCTATAGCCTGTTAGAATCTTGACAGCCAGTGATGTTGGTAGCCTGCAGGATTGACTACATAAACATTCATTTGATGATATATATACATATATATGCCTGATTTGACAAGTAGCATCAGACAGCTAATTTCACTTCTTTTAAATGCTGACTGACAGTTAGAAGCAAGCCAAAAAAAACAAAAGAGGTCCAACCTTATCTACACGCCAGTCAATTTTTTCCTTGACAGATGTAGATTCTGACTACGTGTTCATACTGATGGCGGAGTTGGGTGGACAAAGATTTCTTACCAGTTCACCAAGGACAAACGTGATCGCCGATCTTGTTTCCCAGGAAAATCTGGTGTCAGGGAAATTTTCTCATGTTTGGCTGAAAATTTCTCTAAATGGTACCACACACATGACCAAGAATCAAAAGAAAAAAGGCTCATAGATTTCACACGGTATCCTCGAGAACACTAGTCAGAATTTTTTTTTTCTTTTTGAGATTTACGACCTTTTCCTTTTAATGCGTGAGAGATCAGGCGGAAAGTGTACAGATTTAAAAATATAAAAATTTAGACATATGGAGAGGGAGAGAAAGAGAGAGAGAGAGAGAGAGATGGATTTCTTTTTATTTTTGGTAACAGAAAAACCGTCAATATTTCTCACCCCCTACAAGAGCACACCCAACTTAAACCATGAAGCAAAAGCATCGGTTTAATTTTATATTTCTATCGTCTTCAACCTTGCATGAGATTTAAAGCTTCTGTGTAGTTATTGAATAGCTTTCTTGTGATGTAACTGGATACTGGGATTGATATCTATCTTATTGTTCAACAGAAGCCCCCCACCCTTGATGAAGGGGAACCATCTTGTATAGCATATTGTCTATACATAATCTCTAGAGACTCTGTAGCATAGAAACAACTTCCGCCATTAGAGGTCTCTCCTTGTGGTCATCATTTGTACACATGGAAGCAATCCTAAAGTACTCTTTAACACTGGCTTCTGGTGCATCCTCCCTGAGCACCTGCTCAAGGGCATCCATTTCCCTCCCCTCCTGCACCAGCTGCTTGGCCCAGTTGACCAGAAACACCAACTTCACCTTCCCGTCCACCACCACCTCCTCCACCGCAAGGTTCGGCCTCCTCCCGGTGGCCACCTCGATCATCAGGACGCCGAAGCTGTACACGTCGCCCTTCACGGTGGCGCGCCACCCGTCCTTGTACTCCGGCGGGATGTAGCCCATCGTCCCGGCGACCTGAGTCGATACGTGGGAGTAGCTCGGGTTGATCCGCCGGGCCAGCCCGAAGTCGGCGATGTGGGCTTGGAACTGTTCGTCGAGGAGCACGTTGCTGGCCTTGATGTCGCGGTGGATGATCCTCGGCTGAACCTTGTCGTGGAGGAACTCGAGGCCGGCGGCGACGCCCTTGATGATGTTGACCCTGATGGGCCAAGTGAGTCGGGCGGAGGAGGTGAACGAATCGGACGGTTCGGTATGCAGCCATTGGTCCAGGCTGCCGTTCTCTGCGTACTCGTAGATGAGGACTCGGTCCGGCCCAGTCATGCAATAGCCTAGGATTTTGACTATGTTCTCATGTCTGACTCGGCCCAGTGTTTCCATCTCGGCCTCAAATTCACGCAGACCCTACCAAGTTAAATAAATGCTTTCAAAGTCAAGTCAATATGAGAGAGAGAGAGAGAGAAACAAAGAGACTTCTTCGAAACTGAAATTATTTCTCCTTCATATGCCAAAGAGGTTTACATGTGAATATGAATCACTTATAAGCAATTTTTGACGAACCGGTAAAATGGGGATGATGGTTTAATGATTCCGCTTAAAAGGCCGTTTGCTCGGTCCCTCTCTAGGCCCTCATCATCCTTACACAAGGTTGACATCAATTGACTAGATGGTTCTCACCTACTTTCTTTTAGCAGCTTCTCTCCGATCATCTGCCCACATTTTTGCGTTGGTGGCAGTTAGAAAACGTTAGCATTTTAAAAACCAAATTTAACGGTCGTTTGGAAAGAGTAACAATTTGATATAGTTTTATAAATCTGTTTTAAAAATTGAAGCAGGTTGATTCATATAACACTCCAATTTTTTAAGTAGATTCTTGAGATAGTAACAAACTGATTCTATTGTCTAACAACGCTAAAAACAATAGGACTTTATGAGTATTTCCTTCTATTGTCTAACGTCCAGATCGATTCCCAAGTTTGATATTCCGATACATGTAAGTTTTTCCATAATATTCTTCTTATAAAACTCGGTGGCCCCCCTTTCAACAGAACTCCAAACTATTGAACTTTTGCTCTTGTGTTGACAGAAGAAGCTTCCAGGAAATTATGGATCGTCCGCTTTTCTAGACGTTAGCTTTCTCAATTGCTTCCCATGGACGTCAAAACTTGTAAAATTCACTCTCCCCACTGGAAGAGTCAAGGGCTTTTTGTAAACTCCTATTCTAAGCTTGGATTCTTGATCTGGCGGATCTCAAAAGTTAACTTTCAAAAGACTAAGAATTAAGACAGGCAATCGATTAACAACTCCTCTTATAAGTTACTTTTAACAATTTACAAGTATTTGAAGTTTTTACCGATAAAATTTGAAAGAGGACAGGAATTCGGTGTCAAGGATAAGGCAAACACGACCAATCAAATCCTGGTTAGTCGGAATAGAATTTAAAAATCTTCAAAAACAGATCCTGACTAAGTCCAAGCTTAAGCCGAACTGGAAGAATCAACAGATTAAACTATTCGTGAAAAGCGAAGAATGATCTAATAAGATAAACTATTCTTGAAGGGTTAAGTACATTACCCACTTTTTATTTTCTTTTCTTCAAAAGAAAAGAAAAGATCATGGGGGAGACTGCTTGAAGGCATGATTGACTCAAATAACGCGTAAGGGCCACAGGTTGGCCGTTATAAAAAAAAAATATAATAATAATAATGAATTCTTTTAGTTAACAAAGAAAACGCGTTCTGAGCAGCTACCCGAGAGTGATTATACATAACGGGTAAATAACCGGTTACATTTGGCCCAAGGTTATTGAGGACCTCACTGGTGCGAGAAGGCGATGATAATACTCGGTTAATTCGATTCAAGGGGCCGGCCCGTACCTGGAAGCAATCAATGCCCAGCTTCTTGACGGCGACGAGCCGCCCGTCGGGGAGATGCCCTTTGTAGACGAGGCCGAAGCCGCCGTCGCCGACGACGCCGGAGCTGTGGAAGTTGTTGGTGGCGGTGATCAGGTCCGGCATCGAGATATGGTGGAGCGACTCGTCGAAGTAGGTGGTGGTGCTGCCGAATTCCGTGACAGGATGCCGCACTAAACCCGGAGAACTTGCAGGCCTTTTCGCATACCTACAGGCAGAGCAGAAGAGGAAAAGCAAGGCCAAGACGGCGGCCACGCCGGCAAACCCGCCGGCTGCGGCCACGAATGCTTGCTGCGGTGCGCTCAACTGGCTTAGCGTCACCATCACCCCGCTACTCTCCTCCTCCTTCCCGTTCCTCCTACTAGGTACTACAGAAGAGATGAAGAGAGAGAGGGGGGAGAGAGAGAGAGAGAGAAATCGAGACAAAATATCCACGCGTTTACTTCCCTCGTAGCACATACGCTCGATCTGGTTTCCAACTTAATGGTAGTGGGCCCCACTATGCCGACTCATTCCAACTTCCGACCTGTATTTTTTTCCCCTCCAAAATGGTCCCTCGTTTATGAAAAATATTAAAAACTAAAGCCTACCTTATAAAATATTCGGAAAACGCTCACTATTTTGTTAACACTTGCAAAATACACCCATGAAAAAAGTGGATATGATGGTTGAAATTGACGCCAAATAAAACAGCCAACAATAACTACAACTGAGTTTCCTTTTTTTTTTTTTCCTATCGCTCTTCAACATACTTATTTTTCATTTTCTTCATTTCTGGAGTTACCTTTTCCACCTTATGATCTTACGAAGAGAATACTTTAAAATTCTAATTCTAAGAATCTTAGAGACAAAGGGAAAGCTTAAAACTATGCACAAGATAAATCCGGCCTTTTTTCTTTACACAAACACATATACCGGAAAAAAAAAACATATTGACTTTTATATTTTCAAGTTAATTTTCCTCGAATCTGATCATTTTATTATTGAACAGGCAATTCCATTAATTCCGTTATACGAGGGTTGGTTCGTAGATGGTCCTCGTATAATTAGTTGGACTAACTTTACGGGAAAAAGTGTGTGTGGGGATTGTCTTTATGAATGTGGTGCAAGTAACAATGATCATTATTAACTAGTTGGAGTTATTTCTTTGTATTGCATAAGTAAATTTCCTTAACAAGGTTGGCGAAATAGACGGGGCAAGAGCTGGTAAGCAGCTAATCTCTATTTCATGTTCCTCTGGTTCTAACTCCAAATGCTGCAAATGGGGGTCGGCTTTAAGCATACGGTAGGCTGAAATATTCTTCCTACTCGCCGAGTAATTCATTCTCCAGCGAGTGACAACATTCACTCAGATTTATGTTGAATTTTAGACTTTTGCTTACTCAGTTTGTTAGAGGTTCAAAGTTGACGCGTTTACTTCTCTCGTATCAAATACGCTCTCTCTGGTTTTCAAGTCAATAACCAGTAGTGAGGGTCTTGGTACAAATTTGAACTCGGATTTTACTTTGACAAGTAAAGTCTGAAATCGAATGGATTTTCAGATGCACATTCTTCTACACCTGAACAGGTTCCATCAGAGGTCTGAACTGAATCCTAACGTGTAGAGTGGAGAAAGATCCAACAGGCTATTCTCACATGATTGGATTTTTAATTCCGACCATGTCTGTATTTGGTCTGTTTGGATCTATGTACAAAATCCGGTCTCCTGATTCCATTTAAAAGACCCAACATCAATGTCAATAAGAGTTCATCTGCCTGGCTAATGGATCTGGTTCAGGGACATTCTAGTTGAAGGATCTCAACTAATGGGTACCTGGAGTTTTTGTCTCCCCTGGTGTCATCTTGATTCTGATATTGGATCCGGTTATGAGACCCAGCACGCCGTTCTGCTGAGCCCAGTGGCTGGTCCTTACATGAGCCCACTTTAACCAGACCTTGTCTAGGTACTTAAGAGGCCAATGAGTTACCTGTTCATCTCGGTTCAATTTGGAAAACATCTTGTTCTTGTGGAATAACAACTGGGCGCTCCAATATAGACCCAGATATGGACCCAAATCCAATAAATTATCACCATCTTTTCAATGGGTTGTTGCTTTGCTGCAGATCCTTCAAATTAACAGTAAACACAAACAAGTTTATGTGAGGAATGTAAATTCTAAGAGCAGATTTTTGAAGGGATGAAATTGGGAAACTCACATATAATCGCATCGGCAAAACGATGACACACACAGCCGCGTCGAACCTTATCGACAAGCAAGTAGTTGGAAAATTAAGACATTCAAGTCGAAGAAAGCCAAGAGTCCGGACCTTGGTCAACACACTTTGGTGGGGTTCGTTCCTAGATCGTGTATCACCAAGACAAATACACCTTTGATCGTGTGTCCTATAAGGAAAAGGGAAACCAACTTGCTTGGCCATTAAATGTGCATCACCATCAACAACTTATGACAAAAGGAGCACATATGTGTGAAACTTTGAAATAAGAAGAAGAACAAAAGGTTCATTTTCATATGTATATGTAAAGTTTTTCGAAAACTCGGAGCCCATAATTTATACTCAGCTGTGCCACTGACCTGATATCGATGGAATATCTGTTCTTCTTATTGCTGCTTAATCTTTAAGAAAGGATGTATCGGTTTCAAGAACCGAGTTGCGCATGGGTGGTGTACAACCAACGAAAGCTCGCATAACCGTTTACGTTTTCCACTTGATTAATTTTGGAAGGTATAATTAAGTCGACCAAACCCATTTCATCAAGACAAACAAAATAAAGACGGACGAATCATGCAGCGGAGGGCGCCTTCAATCGGTACGTTCTCTCTTCTCTCTCACTTTCTTGCAGAGATTAAGGCCCAGGGTTTGTCTCTGCTGTGTCTCTCACGATAAAGCCTTTATCGACTATGCCAGGTTGGTTGCTACAGCCTATGGAGATGACTTGTGGAACTCAGTCGACGGTAAAAGCCGGTGGCAGATCCTACGAATGTTGTACTAAAACCTACATTTAGCACTTGGTTTTTAATCTAGGCTCGCTTGTCTGATTGCAGGAACAATGGAGGCGAAGGTTTCGCTCGTATGATCAAATCTGCAATGGAGGTGAGGGTCGAGTCATCTGATCGAGGCAGCAATGAAGGTGAGGGTCGACTGACTCGGCTCATCGGTGGCCAAGAATCGGTTAGGTGTTATGATCTTCTCCCGCTTTTTGTTCCTTCTCCAGCCATTTTGGGCTAGCTATCATGCCTTTTATTGGAAGATCGCTAACTTGCCAATGCACCTCCAGTATTTTTTACCACTGCCGACAACGAGTTGGTGAGGAAAATCGATGTGGGGTTTCCAAAAGGGGCAGGATCAATGCTATCGATTTGAAGAAGGTTTTAATATTTCCCCTAATTTTTCTATGCCTTGTTTTGTTTGGCTAGTTCTTTCTTTCTTTCTACATTAATTTTTCCTATCCAAATTGGCTATCCGGATCTTAGAATTCTTTTCGCCTCCTCCACAATTCACGATCCTCACTGAACGCTTTACTACTCTCTCTCTCTCTCTTACTTTACTACTGCTTCCTATTGCTCTCTCTCTCTCTTCTCCTGCTGATTGCTTTGATTTGCCTTTTGTCAAATTTTTTACTGCTGCTGGTCTGTCCTTTTAACATAGTCTACAGATCAAACCGTTGCTGTTTCCTCAGAATCCTACGGAATATTGTCTTGGCACCATGTCTAAATATCGTATCTTCATAATGTTGGCAACGATAATGATCCAGAACTGATAACCATGACTAAGTATCGTATCTTCTATTTGCAGGTTCCTATATGTTAATACAGACATCTTAGAAAGTGCAAAAGATTTTAAGGAGCCAGTAGTTAGAGGGAGAAGTTTGGCTTGTTCGTCAGTGGAAACTTGTGTTGGCTGCCTTATTTTGTATGGAGAAACTGACTTAGGAAATCAATTACTTTTCTTGGTATATGTTCTTGGACTTTCTTATTGTTTCATTGGATTGTCAGCAATTACTTTGTGTTTCTTTTATTCAATGGAAAATATTGTTATGCAGACAAAGTGAGTGGTTGTTGTAGCCCCTTATTCAAAAGCTGAGTTGATTAACAAGGCAAAGATATGGAACCACACAATGGCTGATATTACTCTCCTGGCTTTTGGGACAAGCTTTCCTCAGATTCCTTCGCCTATAATAGGTGCTTTCCAGAACCTTGGTTGCAAATATGCCAGAGGTGGTATCCCTTTCTTGTTCCCTGAACCAGTTTATTGTTAATGTAAATGTTTGTGTATGATTTTGACGTTTCTTTTGAAGGGTATCAAATCTGATCCAAATCCTATTTCCTGGGTTTAGCAATCTACATCTGAATTGTTATATTTTTCACTTGTTTCACATCTCTCTTTCCCATTTCATTCTCAGATCGGAATGTCTTTTCTTTTCAGTATTCTAAGGACATTAGCAAATAAATTTGTTCTTGTGTGTAATTGAGGCTTTTGCATCCCTTTTTGGTCCATTATACACATTTTTCAGTTGAAACTTAGAAGGGCTGACTCATACATTGAGATAATTTTATTGTTCTTTAGTTAATTGAGAGGCTCTTTTCCATCTATTTGTTGAAATATTTGTTTTTCCTTTTTTTTTTGATATTGCATATTGCCATCATTGTTCAACTTTTAATGTCAAAGGTTTTTTTTTTTGGTTATTTACAGTAACAATTCCCTTTGTTCAAGCAAAACAAATAAAGAATGGAACTCTATCTGTACACTCAACTATATTTTGGAATACTTGCTTCTCAATTCCGCAACTTAATCATCAACATGATGATGAACAAAATGAAGCTTTGATTGTCAGCTAGTAGATGTAGGACCATTATATATCTTTCTCCCTTGCCTGTACATGTTGTAATAATGAAGAACTAACACTGGGTTCTGTTGATCTATATATGATGGTGTTACTTCTTAGAAATGGTGTTCCTCATCTTGTCCTTGCTTTTTTCGTGTTGAAATTATCGATGCCCTTGTTTTTTTGCTGTTAAACTTTTAAAGGACTTTTTTCTTTCTTTTTTGAAAATGAACATGGACTTGATTCCTGAAGCAGACAGTGTGCCTTTAGGTGCTTTGCATCTTTACTAGGCCTGACTAGATTCCTTCTGCTACCTCATTCATGGTGCTGCTACTGTCATATCATTCAACTTACAAAAATTTGTAGATTTTGTTTGTTTGTTTTTTTTTGTTTTTTGCAAGAGTGCATGTTTTATACACAATTGTTTACTTTGAAAATTTCAGGTTTAGGTCCTAGAACACTTGTTGGTTCTGCAGCATTTGATCTCTTCCCCATTAATACAGTCTATCTTGTGGTTCCGAAAGCAGAAACAGTGAAGACTGGGTGCATGGCAGGTACAACTGTTTTGGTCACTTTGGGCATATGTCTGGTTCTATATAATTTTGGAGGTATTTTAGGCATATTGGCCATTTAAGGTGCTATTTTTATGCCATTAGACAGACCATCCAATAAAATATGTTCCTACAGGTTTCTTTAATTTATAATGTTTCTCCTTATGTGCATATGTATCTGCTGATCTTATTAGTTTGTATTTTCCACCAACTCTTGCCCATCAGCTCGTAGAGATGTGTGACAATCTTATAATACATATCTTTGAATTGTCAGTTCAGTTAGGCACATACAAAATTTCCCTCTATCTCCCTCTCTCTCTCTCCCCATGTGTCATCCATTGAAGAATTTAACAGCGAATGTCACATGCCTCATCCCCCGAACAAGTTTTGCATGAAGGTGTAAGTGCTTATTTTTTATAATTATTTTGTACATCATGTTTCGTTTATATATACACATACGGTTCATGATCAAACTGGCAAATTTAGATTCCAGGCAGTTGAGACTATATCATCATGTAATTGTGTTGGTTGAGTACTTTTAACTTACTTTTATCACAACTTAGAGCATAGCCATCATGTCACGTGAAATGAAGCATTTCTTCACTGCCTACATGAGCATCTTTTGTGAAAATAATATTTCATTAGAATGTTTTTGTATATGTATGTGATAAGCATGTTGGTATGTTTTGTCTTTGTGTCTGAATGTTGAACTTCAGATTTATCCACTGTTAAATATTAGATCCTGCAAGAATTCATTGCTCAACTTTTTTACTGCTTAGCTTGAAGAAGGCCCTTAGCATCCTCCCATGGGTTTTAGAATCTCTCTTCTTGGCACTACTTAGAAGCTGTTAGAGGGGAGGAAGATGATAGTCTTCCAATTTTCATCCTTTGCTTCTATTTTCCTTGTATAGTCATATGAACATCATAAACTATGTTGATATATATATATATATATATATATATATATATATATATATATATGTATACACATATATATATTTGTATATATATAAATATAAATAATAATAATAATAATAATAATAATAAGAATAATAAATTCTGCAAGCAAAAATGAATCATACTAATTTGAAACATATAAAGTGCATATATGATTCTTAATGACTTACAAATTTTTAAGTGTTGCGGAGGCCCATGGGCCACCAGCTTGGATGCGGGTAGCAGACAAGAAACATTGTTGCTGCAATGTTCAACAATAGTATAATAATTAATAGAAAAGCAATACAGATAAAAAAAAACCCCATCTTAAAGTTCAACAATAATCAATTAAAAGATTCATCCAAATAACTATCTGACTATCTTTGATGTTTGTCAAATCTTGGATTATGGCTGTGATCTTGTTTTTTCATCATATAAATGTTAGGTCTAGGATCACAGGCCCATGAAGTTGATCATGGCTGGTTTGGGAAAAGGAGCTCTCTATTATATGAACAATTTATGTTATCCAACGACATGTTGTATTGTGTTGTCAAAATGATTGATGTAAGCATTTGTACCAAAGGTTAGGAGATCCCGAGTTAAGAAAATTATCTTCAATGCCTCAATTAAAAGATTTTGTGATGAAGGTTTCATATTTTGGAAATGCATAATGACAAGTTGAAATCTTTATCTTTTTGACAAACATCCATTTTCACTTCAATGTCCTTTGAACGTTTTCATTGGGATGATTATAAGCCACCGTACATCCTGAAAAAATGTCGATTATGTATCTAGACTCGGCATGAATTCCAAATCCAACATCTAAACAAGATCAGGTTAGACCTCTGATCTAGTCCGTGGATCCAAAGTCTAAATCTCACACCTTGTACCGATCAGATGAGACCTCTGATCCAAACCATAGAGATCTAAAATCTAAATCTAACCTTCAAATTAGATCAGATTAGACCTCTGATCTTGACATGAGATTTAAAATTTAAATACAACATTTAAGTTGGGTCAGATTAGACTTCTGAACATAAGCCGGTTTCAAAGTTGAAATCTAACATCTAATCCATATCCCACTAGATCAAACCTTTGACCCTATGTACTTTATCTACAATTACATCTAGATCTAATTATTCAAAATCACCTATCTGGTTAACTTTGATGTTTGCTGAATATTTTGTCGTATTTGTTATATTGATTTCTCATCAAACAAGTGTTGGGCGTAGGCTCACTGGTCTAAGAAGTTGATTAGGGATGGTTTTAGAAAAGGAGATGTTTGTTATATCAAAATTTTATCTTATCAAAAACCTTGAGTTGAAGATTTCATATATAATAAATGCATTCATGGAAAATTGAAATCGTTATATTTTTGATAGATATCCATTTTCTGTATAACGTCCTTTGAACTTGTTTACTGAGATGACTAGAAGTTACCCCACTCCAATGTCAAAACCGAATCAGATTAGACCTCTGATCTAGTCCATTGATCCAACATCCAAATCCAACACCTAAAACTGATCAGATTAGACCTCTGATCCAAACCGTACTTCCAAAATCTAAATCCAACATCTAAATCAGATCAGATTAGACCTCTGATCTTGACTTGAGACTTAGAACTCAAATCCAACATCTAAACTGTGTCAGATTGGACTTCTGATCCAGATGCCAAGCTCAAAATCCAAATCCAATATCTAAACCGAATCAGGTTTGGCCTCTGATCCATATCCCACTTGATGAAACCTTTGATCCAATCCACCTGATCTAAGATCCGATCTAATTCTGGTCATTCATCCAAATACATATCTGATTAACTTTGATATCTGACAAATCACGTATTGTGACTACGATATTGTTTTCTTTCAAAATAAATGTTAGGTCTGGGATCACGAACTAGGAGGTTGATTAGGGATGGTTTGGGAAATGGAGATGCCCATTACATGAACAATTTATGTTATCCAACTCTATTTTATATAGTGTTGTCAAAATTATTGATAGAATCATTTGCATCAAAGACACGTATTGTGACTACGATATTGTTTTCTTTCAAAATAAATGTTAGGTCTGGGATCACGAACTAGGAGGTTGATTAGGGATGGTTTGGGAAATGGAGATGCCCATTACATGAACAATTTATGTTATCCAACTCTATTTTATATAGTGTTGTCAAAATTATTGATAGAATCATTTGCATCAAAGATTATGACATCTCAATGTAAGAAAATTACCTTCAAAGTCTCTACTAGAAGATCTAGTGTTAGAAGGTTTCATACTTAATCAATGCATACATTTAAAGTTGAAATCTTTATCTTTTTGACAAACGTCTGCTTCCACTACATTGTCCTTTGAAGGTGATCATTGGGATGATTAGAAGCCACCCTACATCATGAGAAAATGTGGATTATGTGTCCAGACTCAGCCCCAATGCCAAATCCAACATTTAAACCAGATCAGATTAGACCTCTGTTCCATATCTTACTCGATGAAACCTCTGATCCTATCCACTTGTGCTACGATCACATCTAATTCTCTTCATTCATCCAAATAACTATATGACTATCTTTGATGTTTGTCAAATCTTGGATTATGTCTTTGATTTTGTTTTCTCATCATATAAATGTTAGGTCTAGGAGCATAGGTCCATGAAGTTGATGAGGGATGGTTTGGGAAAAGGAGATCTCTATTATATGGACAATTTATGTTATCCAACGGCATGTTGTATTGTGTTGTCAAAATGATTGATATAAGCATTTGTACCAAAGGTTTGGAGATCCCGAGTTAAGAAAATTGTCTTCAATGCCTCAATTAAAAGATTATGTGTTGAAGGTTTCATATTTTGGAAATGCATAATGACAAGTTTAAATCTTTATCCTTTTGACAAACATCCATTTTCACTTCAATGTCCTTTGAACGTTTTTATTGGGATGATTATATGCCAGCCTACATCCCAAAAAAATGTGGATTACGTATCTAGACTCAACTTGAATTCCAAATCCAACATCTAAACCAGATCAGGTTAGACCTCTGATCTAGTCCATGGATCCAAAGTCTAAATCCCACACCTTGTACCGATCAGATGAGACCTATGATCCAAACCATAGATCTAAATTTTAAATCTAACATACAACTTAGATCAGATTAGACCTCTGATCTTGACATGAGATTTAAAATTCAAATGCAACATTTACGTTGGGTCAGATTAGACTTCTGAGCCATAAGCCGGTTTCAAAGTTGAAATCTCACATCTGATCCATATCCCACTAGATCAAACCTCTGACCCTATGTACTTTATCTACGGCTACATCTAAATCTAATTATTCAAAATCACCTATCTGGTTAACTTTGATGTTTGCTGAATATTTGATCATATTTGTTATATTGATTTCTCATCAAACAAGTGTTGGGCATAAGGTCACAGTGGGTCGGAGAAGTTGATTAGGAATGGTTTTAGAAAAGGAGATGTTTGTTATATCAAAAGTTTATCTTATCCAACGATATCTTATATAGTGTTGATAGGATGATTGAAATAAACAATTGCGTCAAAGAGTAGGACATCTCAATGTTGGAAAATTAGATTTAATGTTGCCACTGAAAGACCTTGTGTTGAAGATTTCATATATAATAAATGCATACATGGAAAATTGAAATCATTATATTTATTATAGATATCCATTTTCTGTATAATGTCCTTTGAACTTGTTTATTGGGATGATTAGAAGTTACCCACAACAACGTCAAAATCGGAACAAATTAGACCTTTGATCTAGTCCATTGATCCAACATCTAAATCCAACACCTTAAACTGATCAGATTAGACCTCTGGTCCAAACTGTACTTCCAAAATCTAAATCCAACATCTAAATCAGATCAGATTAGACCTCTGATCTTGACCTGAGACTTAGAACTCAAATCCAACATCTAAACCGGGTCATATTAGACTTCTGATCTAGATGCCAAGCTCAAGGTCCAACTCCAACATCTAAACCGGATCAGGTTTGACTTCTGATCCATGTGCCCCTTGATGAAACCTTTGATCCAATCCACCTGATCTACGATCCGATCTAATTCTAGTCATTCATCCAAATACATGTCTGATTGACTTTGACATCTGACAAATCATGTATTGTGGCTAAGATGTTATTTTGTTTCAAAATAAATCTTAGGTCTGGGATCACGAACTAGGAGGTTGTTTAGGGATGGTTTGGGAAATGGAGATGCAGATTATATGGACAATTTATGTTATTTTAGTGTTGTCAAAATGAGTGATATAATCATTTGCATCGAAGATTAGGACATCTCAATGTAAGAAAATTACCTTCAAAGTCTGTACTGGAAGATCTAGTGTTGGAAGGTTTCATACTTAATCAATCCATACATTTAAAGTTGAAACCTTTATCTTTTTGACAAACGTCTGCTTCCACTACATTGTCCTTTGAAGGTGATCATTGGGATGATTAGAAGCCTCCCTACATCATGAGAAAATGTGGATTATGTATTTAGACTCTACCCAAGTCCAAATCCAACATTGAAACCGGATCAGATTAGACCTCTGATCCATATGTCGCTCGATGGAACCTCTTATCCTATCCACTTGAGCTACGATCACTTCTAATTCTGGCGATTCTTCCAACTAACTATCTGACTATCTTTGATGTTTGTCAAATCTTGGATTATGTCTTTGATTTTGTTTTCTCATCATATAAATGTTAGGTCTAGGAGCATAGGTCCATGAAGTTGATGAGGGATGGTTTGGGAAAAGGAGATCTCTATTATATGGACAATTTATGTTATCCAACGGCATGTTGTATTGTGTTGTCAAAATGATTGATATAAGCATTTGTACCAAAGGTTTGGAGATCCCGAGTTAAGAAAATTGTCTTCAATGCCTCAATTAAAAGATTATGTGTTGAAGGTTTCATATTTTGGAAATGCATAATGACAAGTTTAAATCTTTATCCTTTTGACAAACATCCATTTTCACTTCAATGTCCTTTGAACGTTTTTATTGGGATGATTATATGCCAGCCTACATCCCAAAAAAATGTGGATTACGTATCTAGACTCAACTTGAATTCCAAATCCAACATCTAAACCAGATCAGGTTAGACCTCTGATCTAGTCCATGGATCCAAAGTCTAAATCCCACACCTTGTACCGATCAGATGAGACCTATGATCCAAACCATAGATCTAAATTTTAAATCTAACCTACAACTTAGATCAGATTAGACCTCTGATCTTGACATGAGATTTAAAATTCAAATGCAACATTTACGTTGGGTCAGATTAGACTTCTGAGCCATAAGCCGGTTTCAAAGTTGAAATCTCACATCTGATCCATATCCCACTAGATCAAACCTCTGACCCTATGTGCTTTATCTATGGTTACATCTAAATCTAATTATTCAAAATCACCTATCTGGTTAACTTTGATGTTTGCTGAATATTTGATCATATTTATTATATTGATTTCTCATCAAACAAGTGTTGGGCGTAAGGTCACTGGTCTGAGAAGTTGATTAGGAATGGTTTTAGAAAAGGAGATGTTTGTTATATCAAAAGTTTATCTTATCCAACGATATCTTATATAGTGTTGATAGGATGATTGACATAAACAATTGCGTCAAAGAGTAGGACATCTCAATGTTGGAAAATTAGATTTAATGTTGCCACTGAAAGACCTTGTGTTGAAGATTTCATATATAATAAATGCATACATGGAAAATTGAAATCGTTATATTTATTATAGATATCCATTTTCTGTATAATGTCCTTTGAACTTGTTTATTGGGATGATTAGAAGTTACCCACAACAACGTCAAAATCGGAACAACAGATTAGACCTTTGATCTAGTCCATTGATCCAACATCTAAATCCAACACCTTAAACTGATCAGATTAGACCTCTGGTCCAAACTGTACTTCCAAAATCTAAATCCAACATCTAAATCAGATCAGATTAGACCTCTCATCTTGACCTGAGACTTAGAACTCAAATCCAACATCTAAACCGGGTCATATTAGACTTCTGATCTAGATGCCAAGCTCAAGGTCCAACTCCAACATCTAAACCGGATCAGGTTTGACCTCTGATCCATGTGCCCCTTGATGAAACCTTTGATCCAATCCACCTGATCTACGATCCGATCTAATTCTAGTCATTCATCCAAATACATGTCTGATTGACTTTGACATCTGACAAATCATGTATTGTGGCTAAGATGTTATTTTGTTTCAAAATAAATCTTAGGTCTGGGATCACGAACTAGGAGGTTGTTTAGGGATGGTTTGGGAAATGGAGATGCAGATTATATGGACAATTTATGTTATTTTAGTGTTGTCAAAATGAGTGATATAATCATTTGCATCGAAGATTAGGACATCTCAATGTAAGAAAATTACCTTCAAAGTCTGTACTAGAAGATCTAGTGTTGGAAGGTTTCATACTTAATCAATCCATACATTTAAAGTTGAAACCTTTATCTTTTTGACAAACGTCTGCTTCCACTACATTGTCCTTTGAAGGTGATCATTGGGATGATTAGAAGCCTCCCTACATCATGAGAAAATGTGGATTATGTATTTAGACTCTGCCCAAGTCCAAATCCAACATTGAAACCGGATCAGATTAGACCTCTGATCCATATGTCGCTCGATGGAACCTCTTATCCTATCCACTTGAGCTACGATCACTTCTAATTCTGGTGATTCTTCCAACTAACTATCTGACTATCTTTGATGTTTGTCAAATCTTGGATTATGGCTTTGATTTTGTTTTCTCATCATATAAATGTTAGGTCTAGGATCATAGGTCCAGGAAGTTGATGAGGGATGGTTTGGGAAAAGGAGATCTCTATTATATGGACAATTTATGTTATCCAACGGCATGTTGTATTGTGTTGTCAAAATGATTGATATAAGCATTTGTACCAAAGGTTAGGAGATCCCGAGTTAAGAAAATTGTCTTCAATGCCTCAATTAAAAGATTTTGTGTTGAAGGTTTCATATTTTGGAAATGCATAATGACAAGTTGAAATCTTTATCTTTTTGACAAACATCCATTTTCACTTCAATGTCCTTTGAACGTTTTTATTGGGATGATTATAAGCCACCGTACATCCTGAAAAAATGTCGATTATGTATCTAGACTCGGCATGAATTCCAAATCCAACATCTAAACAAGATCAGGTTAGACCTCTGATCTAGTCCATGGATCCAAAGTCTAAATCCCACACCTTGTACCGATCAGGTGAGACCTATGATCCAAACCATAGATCTAAATTTTAAATCTAACCTACAACTTAGATCAGATTAGACCTCTGATCTTGACATGAGATTTAAAATTCAAATGCAACATTTACGTTGGGTCAGATTAGACTTCTGAGCCATAAGCCGGTTTCAAAGTTGAAATCTCACATCTGATCCATATCCCACTAGATCAAACCTCTGACCCTATGTGCTTTATCTATGGTTACATCTAAATCTAATTATTCAAAATCACCTATCTGGTTAACTTTGATGTTTGCTGAATATTTGATCATATTTATTATATTGATTTCTCATCAAACAAGTGTTGGGCGTAAGGTCACTGGTCTGAGAAGTTGATTAGGAATGGTTTTAGAAAAGGAGATGTTTGTTATATCAAAAGTTTATCTTATCCAACGATATCTTATATAGTGTTGATAGGATGATTGACATAAACAATTGCGTCAAAGAGTAGGACATCTCAATGTTGGAAAATTAGATTTAATGTTGCCACTGAAAGACCTTGTGTTGAAGATTTCATATATAATAAATGCATACATGGAAAATTGAAATCATTATATTTATTATAGATATCCATTTTCTGTATAATGTCCTTTGAACTTGTTTATTGGGATGATTAGAAGTTACCCACAACAACGTCAAAATCGGAACAGATTAGACCTTTGATCTAGTCCATTGATCCAACATCTAAATCCAACACCTTAAACTGATCAGATTAGACCTCTGGTCCAAACTGTACTTCCAAAATCTAAATCCAACATCTAAATCAGATCAGATTAGACCTCTGATCTTGACCTGAGACTTAGAACTCAAATCCAACATCTAAACCGGGTCATATTAGACTTCTGATCTAGATGCCAAGCTCAAGGTCCAACTCCAACATCTAAACCGGATCAGGTTTGACCTCTGATCCATGTGCCCCTTGATGAAACCTTTGATCCAATCCACCTGATCTACGATCCGATCTAATTCTAGTCATTCATCCAAATACATGTCTGATTGACTTTGACATCTGACAAATCATGTATTGTGGCTAAGATGTTATTTTGTTTCAAAATAAATCTTAGGTCTGGGATCACGAACTAGGAGGTTGTTTAGGGATGGTTTGGGAAATGGAGATGCAGATTATATGGACAATTTATGTTATTTTAGTGTTGTCAAAATGAGTGATATAATCATTTGCATCGAAGATTAGGACATCTCAATGTAAGAAAATTACCTTCAAAGTCTGTACTAGAAGATCTAGTGTTGGAAGGTTTCATACTTAATCAATCCATACATTTAAAGTTGAAACCTTTATCTTTTTGACAAACGTCTGCTTCCACTACATTGTCCTTTGAAGGTGATCATTGGGATGATTAGAAGCCTCCCTACATCATGAGAAAATGTGGATTATGTATTTAGACTCTGCCCAAGTCCAAATCCAACATTGAAACCGGATCAGATTAGACCTCTGATCCATATGTCGCTCGATGGAACCTCTTATCCTATCCACTTGAGCTACGATCACTTCTAATTCTGGCGATTCTTCCAACTAACTATCTGACTATCTTTGATGTTTGTCAAATCTTGGATTATGTCTTTGATTTTGTTTTCTCATCATATAAATGTTAGGTCTAGGAGCATAGGTCCATGAAGTTGATGAGGGATGGTTTGGGAAAAGGAGATCTCTATTATATGGACAATTTATGTTATCCAACGGCATGTTGTATTGTGTTGTCAAAATGATTGATATAAGCATTTGTACCAAAGGTTTGGAGATCCCGAGTTAAGAAAATTGTCTTCAATGCCTCAATTAAAAGATTATGTGTTGAAGGTTTCATATTTGGAAATGCATAATGACAAGTTGAAATCTTTATCTTTTTGACAAACATCCATTTTCACTTCAATGTCCTTTGAACGTTTTTATTGGGATGATTATAAGCCACCGTACATCCTGAAAAAATGTCGATTATGTATCTAGACTCGACATGAATTCCAAATCCAACATCTAAACAAGATCAGGTTAGACCTCTGATCTAGTCCATGGATCCAAAGTCTAAATCCCACACCTTGTACCGATCAGGTGAGACCTCTGATCCAAACCATAGATCTAAATTCTAAATCTAACCTACAACTTAGATCAGATTAGACCTCTGATCTTGACATGAGATTTAAAATTCAAATGCAACATTTACGTTGGGTCAGATTAGACTTCTGAGCCATAAGCCGGTTTCAAAGTTGAAATCTCACATCTGATCCATATCCCACTAGATCAAACCTCTGACCCTATGTACTTTATCTACGGTTACATCTAAAACTAATTATTCAAAATCACCTATCTGGTTAACTTTGATGTTTCTGAATATTTGATCATATTTGTTATATTGATTTCTCATCGAACAAGTGTTGGGCGTAAGGTCACTGGTATGAGAAGTTGATTAGGAATGGTTTTAGAAAAGGAGATGTTTGTTATATCAAAATTTTATCTTATCCAACGATATCTTATATAGTGTTGATAGGATGATTGACATAAACAATTGCGTCAAAGAGTAGGACATCTCAATGTTGGAAAATTAGATTTAATGTTGCCACTGAAAGACCTTGTGTTGAAGATTTCATATATAATAAATGCATACATGGAAAATTGAAATCATTATATTTATTATAGATATCCATTTTCTGTATAATGTCCTTTGAACTCGTTTATTGGGATGATTAGAAGTTACCCACTCCAACGTCAAAACGGATCAGATTAGACCTTTGATCTAGTCCATTGATCGAACATCGAAATCCAACACCTAAAACTGATCAGATTAGACCTCTGATCCAAACCGTACTTCCAAATCTAAATCCAACATCTAAATCAGATCAGATTAGACCTCTGATCTTGACCTGAGACGTAGAACTCAAACCCGACATCTAAACCGGGTCATATTAGACTTCTGATCTAGATGTCAAGCTCAAGGTCCAAATCCCACATCTAAACCGGATCAGGTTTGACCTTTGATCCATATGCCACTTGATGAGGCCTTTGATCCAATCCACCTGATCTACGATCCGATCTAATTCTAGTCATTCATCCACATACATGTCTGATTGACTTTGACATCTAACAAATCATGTATTGTGGCTAGATGTTGTTTTGTTTCAAAATAAATCTTAGGTCTGGGATCACGAACTAGGAGGTTGATTAGCGATGGTTTGGGAAATGGAGATGCAGATTATGAACATTTATGTTATTATAGTGTTGTCAAATGAGTGATATAATCATTGTCATCGAAGATTAGGACATCTCAATGTAAGAAAATTACCTTCAAAGTCTGTACTAGAGATCTAGTGTTGGAAGGTTTCATACTTAATCAATCATACATTTAAACTTGAAGCTTTATCTTTTTGACAAACGTCTGCTTCCACTACATTGTCCTTTGAAGTGATCATTGGGATGATTAGAAGCCTCCCTACATCATGAGAAATGTGGATTATGTATTTAGACTCAGCCCAAGTCCAAATCCACATTGAAACCGAATCAGATTAGACCTCTAATCCATATGTCGCTCGATGGAACCTCTTATCCTATCCACTTGAGCTACGATCACTTCTAATTCTGGTGATTCTTCCAACTAACTATGTGACTATCTTTGATGTTTGTCAAATCTTGGATTATGGCTTTGATTTTGTTTTCTCATCATATAAATGTTAGGTCTAGGATCATAGGTCCAGGAAGTTGATGAGGGATGGTTTGGGAAAGGAGATCTCTATTATATGGACAATTTATGTTATCCAACGGCATGTTGTATTGTGTTGTCAAAATGATTGATATAAGCATTTGTACCAAAGGTTAGGAGATCCCCGAGTTAAGAAAATTTGTCTTCAATGCCTCAATTAAAAGATTTGTGTTGAAGGTTTCATATTTGGAAATGCATAATGACAAGTTGAAATCTTTATCTTTTGACAACATCCATTTTCACTTCAATGTCCTCTGAACGTTTTTATTGGGATGATTATAAGCCACCGTACATCCTGAAAAAATGTCGATTATGTATCTAGACTCGGCATGAATTCCAAATCCACATCTAAACAGATCAGGTTAGACCTCTGATCTAGTCCATGGATCCAAAGTCTAAATCCCACACCTTGTACCGATCAGGTGAGACCTCTGATCCAAACCATAGATCTAAATTCTAAATCTAACCTACAACTTAGATCAGTTAGACCTCTGATCTTGACATGAGATTTAAAATTCAAATGCAACATTTACGTTGGTTAGACTAACTTCTGAGCCATAAGCCGGTTTCAAATTGAAATCTCACATCTGATCCATATCCCACTAGATCAAACCTCTGACCCTATGTACTTTATCTACGGTTACATCTAAAACTAATTATTCAAAATCACCTATCTGGTTAACTTTGATGTTTGCTGAATATTTGATCATATTTGTTATATTGATTTCTCATCGAACAAGTGTTGGGCGTAAGGTCACTGGTATGAGAAGTTGAATAGGAATGGTTTTAGAAAAGGAGATGTTTGTTATATCAAAATTTATCCATCCAACGATATCTTATATAGTGTTGATAGGATGATTGACATAAACATTTGCATCAAAGAGTAGGACTAGAAGTACCCCACTCCAATGTCAAAACCGAATCAGATTAGACCTCTGATCTAGTCCATTGATCCAACATCCAAATCCAACGTCTAAAACTGATCAGATTAGACCTTTGTCCAAACCGTACTTCCAAAATCTAAATCCAACATCTAAATCAGATCAGATTAGACCTCTGATCTTGGACCTGAGACTTAGAACTCAACCAAACATCTAAACCGGGTCCATATTAGACTTCTGATTTAGATGCCAAGCTCAAGGTCAAAATCCAACATCAAACCGGATCAGGTTTGACCTCTGATCCATTGCCCCTGATGAAACCTTTGATCCAATCCACCTGATTACGATCCGACTGATTCTAGTCATTCATCCAAAAACATGTCTGATTGACTTGACATCTGACAATCATGTATTGTGGCTAAGATGTTGTTTGTTTCAAAATAAATCTTAGGTCTGGGATCACGAACTAGGAGGTGTTTAGGGACGATTGGGAAATGGCAGATTATATGAACAATTTATGTTATTATAGTGTTGTCAAAATGATGATATAATCATTGTCATCGAAGATTAGGACATCTCAATGTAAGAAATTACCTTCAAAGTCTGTACTAGAAGATCTAGTGTTGGAAGGTTTCATACTTAATCAATCCATACATTTAAAGTTGAAGCCTTATCTTTTTGACAAACGTCTGCTTCCATACATTGTCCTTTGAAGGTGTCATTGGGATGATTAGAAGCCTCCCTACATCATGAGAAAATGTGGATTATGTATTTAGACTCAGCCAAGTCCAAATCCCACATTGAAACCGATCAGATTAGACCTCTAATCCATATGTCGCTCGATGGAACCTCTTATCCTATCCACTTGAGCTACGATCACTTCTAATTCTGGTGATTCTTCCAACTAACTATGTGACTATCTTTGATGTTTGTCAAATCTTGGATTATGGCTTTGATTTGTTTTCTCATCATATAATGTTAGGTCTAGGATCATAGGTCCAGGAAGTTGATGAGGGATGGTTTGGGAAAAGGAGATCTCTATTATATGGACAATTTATGTTTCCAACGGCATGTTGTATTGTGTTGTCAAAATGATTGATATAAGCATTTGTACCAAAGGTTAGGAGATCCGAGTTAAGAAAATTGTCTTCAATGCCTCAATTAAAAGATTTTGTGTTGAAGGTTTCATATTTTGGAAATGCATAATGACAAGTGAAATCTTTATCTTTTTGACAAACATCCATTTTCACTTCAATGTCCTTTGAACGTTTTTATTGGGATGATTATAAGCCACCGTACATCCTGAAAAAATGTCGATTATGTATCTAGACTCGGCATGAATTCCAAATCCAACATCTAAACAAGATCAGGTTAGACCTCTGATCTAGTCCATGGATCCAAAGTCTAAATCTCACACCTTGTACCGATCAGATGAGACCTTGATCCAAACCATAGATCTAAATTCTAAATCTAACCTACAACTTAGATCAGATTAGACCTCTGATCTTGACATGAGATTTAAAATTCAAATGCAACATTTACGTTGGGTTAGATTAACTTCTGAGCCATAAGCCGGTTTCAAAGTTGAAATCTCACATCTGATCCATATCCCACTAGATCAAACCTCTGACCCTATGTACTTTATCTACGGTTACATCTAAAACTAATTATTCAAAATCACCTATCTGGTTAACTTTGATGTTTGCTGAATATTGATCATATTTGTTATATTGATTTCTCATCGAACAAGTGTTGGGCGTAAGGTCACTGGTATGAGAAGTTGATTAGGAATGGTTTTAGAAAAGGAGATGTTTGTTATATCAAATTTTATCTCATCCAACGATATCTTATATAGTGTTGATAGGATGATTGACATAAACATTTGCATCAAAGAGTAGGACTAGAAGTTACCCCACTCCAAATGTCAAAACCGAATCAGATTAGACCTCTGATCTAGTCCATTGATCCAACATCCAAATCCAACGTCTAAAACTGATCAGATTAGACCTTTTGTCCAAACCGTACTTCCAAAATCTAAATCCAACATCTAAATCAGATCAGATTAGACCTCTGATCTTGACCTGAGACTTAGAACTCAAACCAAACATCTAAACCGGGTCATATTAGACTTCTGATCTAGATGCCAAGCTCAAGGTCAAAATCCAACATCTAAACCGGATCAGGTTTGACCTCTGATCCATGTGCCCCTTGATGAAACCTTTGATCCAATCCACCTGATCTACGATCCGATCTGATTCTAGTCATTCATCCAAATACATGTCTGATTGACTTTGACATCTGACAAATCATGTATTGTGGCTAAGATGTTGTTTTGTTTCAAAATAAATCTTAGGTCTGGGATCACGAACTAGGAGGTTGTTTAGGGACGGTTTGGGAAATGGCAGATTATATGAACAATTTATGTTATTATAGTGTTGTCAAAATGAGTGATATAATCATTTGCATCGAAGATTAGGACATCTCAATGTAAGAAAATTACCTTCAAAGTCTGTACTAGAAGATCTAGTGTTGGAAGGTTTCATACTTAATCAATCCATACATTTAAAGTTGAAACCTTTATCTTTTTGACAAACGTCTGCTTCCACTACATTGTCCTTTGAAGGTGATCATTGGGATGATTAGAAGCCTCCCTACATCATGAGAAAATGTGGATTATGTATTTAGACTCTGCCCAAGTCCAAATCCAACATTGAAACCGGATCAGATTAGACCTCTGATCCATATGTCGCTCGATGGAACCTCTTATCCTATCCACTTGAGCTACGATCACTTCTAATTCTGGCGATTCTTCCAACTAACTATCTGACTATCTTTGATGTTTGTCAATCTTGGATTATGTCTTTGATTTTGTTTTCTCATCATATAAATGTTAGGTCTAGGAGCATAGGTCCATGAAGTTGATGAGGGATGGTTTGGGAAAAGGAGATCTCTATTATATGGACAATTTATGTTATCCAACGGCATGTTGTATTGTGTTGTCAAATGATTGATATAAGCATTTGTACCAAAGGTTAGGAGATCCCGAGTTAAGAAAATTGTCTTCAATGCCTCAATTAAAAGATTTTGTGTTGAAGGTTTCATATTTTGGAAATGCATAATGACAAGTTGAAATCTTTATCTTTTTGACAAACATCCATTTTCACTTCAATGTCCTTTGAACGTTTTTATTGGGATGATTATAAGCCACCGTACATCCTGAAAAATGTCGATTATGTATCTAGACTCGGCATGAATTCCAAATCCAACATCTAAACAAGATCAGGTTAGACCTCTGATCTAGTCCATGGATCCAAAGTCTAATCCCACACCTTGTACCGATCAGGTGAGACCTCTGATCCAAACCATAGATCTAAATTCTAAATCTAACCTACAACTTAGATCAGATTAGACCTCTGATCTTGACATGAGATTTAAAATTCAAATGCAACATTTACGTTGGGTCAGATTAGACTTCTGAGCCATAAGCCGGTTTCAAAGTTGAAATCTCACATCTGATCCATATCCCACTAGATCAAACCTCTGACCCTATGTACTTTATCTACGGTTACATCTAAAACTAATTATTCAAAATCACCTATCTGGTTAACTTTGATGTTTGCTGAATATTGATCATATTTGTTATATTGATTTCTCATCGAACAAGTGTTGGGCGTAAGGTCACTGGTATGAGAAGTTGATTAGGAATGGTTTTAGAAAAGGAGATGTTGTTATATCAAAATTTTATCTTATCCAACGATATCTTATATAGTGTTGATAGGATGATTGACATAAACATTTGCATCAAAGAGTAGGACTAGAAGTTACCCCACTCCAAGGTCTAATCTGATCAGTTTTAGACGTTGGATTTGGATGTTGGATCAATGGACTAGTTCAGAGGTCTAATCTGATTCGGTTTTGACATTGGAGTGGGGTAACTTCTAGTCTACTCTTTGATGCAAATGTTTATGTCAATCATCCTATCAACACTATATAAGATATCGTTGGATAAGATAAAATTTTGATATAACAAACATCTCCTTTTCTAAAACCATTCCTAATCAACTTCTCATACCAGTGACCTTACGCCCAACACTTGTTCGATGAGAAATCAATATAACAAATATGATCAAATATTCAGCCAAACAATCAAAGTTAACCAGATAGGTGATTTTGAATAATTAGTTTTAGATGTAACCGTAGATAAAGTACATAGGGTCAGAGGTTTGATCTAGTGGGATATGGATCAGATGTGAGATTTCAACTTTGAAACCGGCTTATGGCTCAGAAGTCTAATCTGACCCAACGTAAATGTTGCATTTGAATTTTAAATCTCATGTCAAGATCAGAGGTCTAATCTGATCTAAGTTGTAGGTTAGATTTAGAATTAGATCTATGGTTTGGATCAGAGGTCTCACCTGATCGGTACAAGGTGTGGGATTTAGACTTTGGATCCATGGACTAGATCAGAGGTCTAACCTGATCTTGTTTAGATGTGGATTTGGAATTCATGCCGAGTCTAGATACATAATCGACATTTTTCAGGATGTACGGTGGCTTATAATCATCCCAATAAAAACGTTCAAAGGACATTGAAGTGAAAATGGATGTTTGTCAAAAAGATAAAGATTTCAACTTGTCATTATGCATTTCCAAATATGAAACCTTCAACACAAAATCTTTTAATTGAGGCATTGAAGACAATTTTCTTAACTCGGGATCTCCTAACCTTTGGTACAAATGCTATATCAATCATTTTGACAACACAATACAACATGCCGTTGGATAACATAAATTGTCCATATAATAGAGATCTCCTTTTCCCAACCATCCCTCATCAACTTCATGGACTATGCTCCTAGACCTAACATTTATATGATGAGAAAACAAAATCAAAGACATAATCCAAGATTTGACAAACATCAAAGATAGTCAGATAGTTAGTTGGAAGAATCGCCAGAATTAGAAGTGATCGTAGCTCAAGTGGATAGGATAAGAGGTTCCATCGAGCGACATATGGATCAGAGGTCTAATCTGATCCGGTTTCAATGTTGGATTTGGACTTGGGCAGAGTCTAAATACATAATCCACATTTTCTCATGATGTAGGGAGGCTTCTAATCATCCCAATGATCACCTTCAAAGGACAATGTAGTGGAAGCAGACGTTTGTCAAAAAGATAAAGGTTTCAACTTTAAATGTATGGATTGATTAAGTATGAAACCTTCCAACACTAGATCTTCTAGTACAGACTTTGAAGGTAATTTCTTACATTGAGATGTCCTAATCTTCGATGCAAATGATTATATCACTCATTTTGACAACACTATAATAACATAAATTGTTCATATAATCTGCCATTTCCCAAACCGTCCCTAAACAACCTCCTAGTTCGTGATCCCAGACCTAAGATTTATTTTGAAACAAAACAACATCTTAGCCACAATACATGATTTGTCAGATGTCAAAGTCAATCAGACATGTATTTGGATGAATGACTAGAAATCAGATCGGATCGTAGATCAGGTGGATTGGATCAAAGGTTTCATCAAGGGGCAACATGGATCAGAGGTCAAACCTGATCGGTTTAGATGTTGGATTTTGAACCTTGAGCTGGCATCTAGATCAGAAGTCTAATATGACCCGGTTTAGATGTTTGGTTTGAGTTCTAAGTCTCAGGTCAAGATCAGAGGTCTAATCTGATCTGATTTAGATGTTGGATTTAGATTTTGGAAGTACGGTTTGGACAAAAGGTCTAATCTGAATCAGTTTTAGACGTTGGATTTGGATGTTGGATCAATGGACTAGATCAGAGGTCTAATCTGATTCGGTTTTGACATTGGAGTGGGGTAACTTCTAGTCCTACTCTTTGATGCAAATGTTTATGTCAATCATTCCTATCAACACTATATAAGATATCGTTGGATGAG